>NC_143436.1:23396184-23703552 GCF_987193195.1 Phasianus colchicus
AAATTATCCTTCTGTCAAAATAGGAGCCCTATTCCATTCCAAAAGTAATGCTTCCTATTTTATTATGTTGGCCCACGACTTCAGAGGCAGATGTTGGTAATACAGTGGTAGAGATTGAAGCTTCTCACCAATATTCCATTATATTTTGTTGCCATGCAATAAATGGCAGCAAAAGGGAAGACTGACAAATAGTGTCTGACATAGAAGAACATATGAAACAAGGGTGTGGAGGCAGAGACATGAACAAGACACATTCTGAGCTGCCATGCAGATTTTTAGGAGTGCAGGATGTAGGCTCTTGTTCATTGTTGGTGAAAATGCACAGCTAACGGTAGTGACTGTTGAAAAACAGTGCTTAGTAGCTGAGAATTTGCTCTATCAAATAGTGTTATTGCACTCCTTGTTTCTGTTGTCATTTCCATGGAAATAAATAGGAGGCATTACTTTCAGAGCCACCTGTATAGTTCCCGAGCATATCTAATTACCATTTACTATTGGTATATTAATAATATTTCTCTTAATAAAATCTCTTTCAATAAACTACCTGGCTTTGTATTTTTTATATTGATTCTTTAAAAGCTCTTCTAAGTACATGTATATTCTCTAAGAAATGAGGAAAATGGTCAGATTGTATTTCGTCACTCGAATTAAAGTTACAGCCATAGGGAATCGATTGTCCAGAAATCCAATGATATTAGTGTTTCTCACCATTACCCAAATGTTCTCACACAGCTTACAATTACTTTAATAAAACTGATTGTTTTCTAGGGTTAATTAATTTTGTATCAGGTAGAAAAGCTTTGATATAATCAAATCCACGCCAGACTGTGGATGTGTTACCTTGTTTTTGTTAACCATGCATTTCCTGGTGGTGATAACTCAGAACAGCAAATGGTTTCCTGACAGTTAGTCCTATCAGCAAGAGGTTTATTGTTGGATCCAGCTTCCAGTGCTATAAACATTAGTCAGCTATAAATCATTCTACTATAAAAACTCTATGTAATGCACACAAAAATACGTTTTTCTGTTCTTTGTTTGATTTAAAAGCTGTGAGTGGGAAAACAAATCTCAACGTGTGTGTGGTTTTTCTTTTTGCCTTTTTCTTTCAGGGTTGGTTTAGCCCAGGCCAGGTCTTCGTATTAGATGAATACTGTGCTCGCTATGGAGTGAGAGGTTGTCACCGCCATCTTTGCTATCTTAATGAGTTGATTGAACATTCAGAAAGTGGTTCTGTCATTGATCCAACCTTGCTCCACTACAGCTTTGCATTTTGTGCTTCTCATGTCCATGGCAACAGGTAATTTAATGTTGCATTTTTAAATTAGTAACCTTAGAATTAAGCAAGTTATTTCTAGACTCCTACACCAGATAGAGATGTTGCACATATCAGAAATTGGTTCATGAAAGTTTTGACAGAGGTCTTGGACTTCCTATATGGATTATATTTAAAAAATAAAAAATAAATCTTTCCATTTATACTTTCTTAATGCAGTGTGCTTTCTTAGGCATTGTATAGACAGATTCAAGGGAGAAGGATATCATCCTACATTCTGTGTTTGTATTGTGTTAGTGAATGGTGTTTCCAGTGAACATTTTGAACAGCACTGAAGTTTAAGGGAAGCTTTGACAGCTTTTCTACAATCTGTAACTTGGCAACTAATCATACGTACTGAGTTCTTCTGGCTGTGCAACTACAAGGAGAAAAAATGCATAGTTGGAATGGTGGTATGACCCCATACCCTGGGAGCTAGGATAATTCTGTAATTCTTTCCACTCAAGGAAAAGACTGTTTCACTGGTCACAGTGATGCTCATATGATTATGTCTTCATTCCTCTTGTGAATGAAAGACTTGCTAAAAATAAAGTTGTTGGTTTTCTATGCTAAATGTTAGAAGTACACATTCATTAAAAGAAGTCTGTGCCCCATCTGTGCCTTATTCCACATTGTGAAGGACCAGTTCTGATCTTGGACAAAGATAGGAGATAGGGTGTTAGGATAACTTGGTGGAATGGACCTCAGGAGGTGTCCAGCCCAACCTCCTGTCAAAGTACGGTTGCAGGGTCAGACCAGGTTGCTCAAGGTGTAACCCAGTCAGAGCTTTACCCAGTCTGAACTTGTCTTATTTCAAGTTAGTTGTTCAAGTTATATTCATTGTCTCTCATCCTCCCATCTTGCACCACTGGAAGAAAATCTGACTCTGTCTTTGTAACAGCCTTCCAGTAGCTGCTGCAGAAGCCATTCAGTCCCCTTGAATGCCACTTACTCTCCAGGCTGAACAAGCCCAACTTGCCCAGGCTCTTTCACAGAGCAAGTGCTCCTGCACCTGACTGATGTGATGGCCTCCACTGCACTTGGTCCAGTTTATCCATGTCCTCCTTGTACTAAAGTGGAGGATGGAACAGGCAATATGTCAAATTACAAGATAGCATGCATTTGCAGCCTGCTGTGTACACTAGGTCTGTATTGCGCTGTAAGAAATATGATTTAAAGTTCAATAATTCAAAAAATAATTGATCTTCCCCCTCTCAACTGATCCAGTCCTGCCGCAAGGGAAGAACTTGTTTGCAGTCATGAAATGAGGTTGTTGTGATGCTCTGAGTAAATCCCTAAAATTGGATCCTGGTAGAGATGAGGGAAAAGAAACTTGTTTGCTTGTCTTGTCTTGCAACCAGTCAGTCATAGTGGCTGCTTTTCTCACCCTGGCCAGTGAAGTCCCATTGGCCCAGACAGTGCCTTCCACCTGTGAGAATAGGAGCTGAGTGTTTGTGGTCTCAGTGCTTTGGCAGAGAGCTTAACGTTATATAATCATTGATTATAATATCCAAAATTAAAATACTTTTGACTATGCGTAAAATATTCTCAAGAATCTTGACATTCATACTGGTAAGTTAGGAGAATTTCTGCCTTTTATTTGGTAACGTATTCTCCATAAAAGCCTGCTTCTATTGTCAGTTCCTGAAGAACCTGATATATTTGCATTTCCTATTCAGTCTGTCTTTGTTGTTTCTAGCCCTTTTATTACTGATTCCAGCCTAACGAGACAAATATGCTGTGATAATTGCTCAAACTTATTTCAAGAATTCAAAAGGAAGGTAGATATATTTCTTTTTATTTCATCATTTAAGTGAAGGACAACAGTGCGTGCAGTGCATGAAAATATCTCAGGGAGCACATCATTTACACGGTGGTAAGCACTCTGTTTGTATTCTGTCTATTCCTCCTGTACAGATATTCTCTGAATAGCATTATGAGTGTTTTAGGAATAAAAGAAGTGTTGAACAGAGAGGGTCTAACTAGAACTGAGATATTGTAAAAAGGAGGAAAAAAGAAACATGAAGAAAGAAGAAAAGTGAGTCAAGGACAGAAGCAGACACACTGAGGATGACAGACACATATATACACATAATACATCCACTCATTCATCTGCAGCACTAAGAAATAGTAAAAGGGAAAAAGAATTTCACAGACAATGCATGACAGGCCAAAGTTCTAGGCTGATCCATGGCGTTATACATCTTAGTTTTCTAAGTCAGGCTGAGAATTAGAAGGACAACATAACAAAGAGCTTTGTACTCTGGACATGATGTATTCAATTTATTCTTCCCATTTGCTTCATCGAGGGGTCTTAGACCTTCCACAAGCCTGAGAAAGATCATCGAAGGTGATTATGAAGATGATCATGATGGAGGAGCATATAGACATGAAGTTGTATCTGCAGTTCAAATTACCAATTTCTTTCAGACATGAATTTTATAGTAAGGGACAATGCATTGACATCGGTCAAATAATCAGACAGGGGTGTCACTAACCTTTCTGATTTCTGGTAATCTCAGGAGTCTGAGAAACCCAGGCACAAGTCACACAGACCTGCAGATTATCCTGGGGCTATACCAGGACGTAGCTGAGCACACCAATGGCTGCATTCAATTTCTTAAATTAAAATGATGAGGAAGCAGTCTCGTAGGATGTACCCTAGATGTCCATTTGTCATAGGCACTCTCTAAGATCCCAGCTATGTGCTAAACGCAGCTCCTGGTAGTCACTGCCAACAAGGCTGAATCAGCTTGGGTTCTTCCTACCTTTCATATTTCTCCAAAGTTCTTCTGACAGACTGGGGACCTGCAGGTATTCCCCATGCTCTTTTGCCACACCTTTGGGCTTCAAATATAAAGTCTTTCATGCTGTCGACTCTAACACATGGCCATCTTTTATTTCAAAACATCCACATTAAAGGAGATCATTGTGGAGCTTCAGGGGCTACACCAAAAACAGCGGAGACCTGAGCTGAGCTCTGGTGGTAGGCTGTGTGCAGCAGACCTAGCCTCAACTCTCAGACCAGGAAACAGTGGGCACTATTTCTTTCCTATCTGCAACAAAGATGCAGTTCACAACTTTTGACAAAATTAGCAAACATGCTGGTAGTTAATGTGTCTCTTTGCCATTGTTGCTGATTTATGAACAGAATTGTTAGCGAAGGGTTGATCACAAACTGCTGAGATCCAGACTGAGAAATTCAAGCCTCCTTTGTGTCTTTTTCTTGCTAGGAAGAACATTATGACCAAGCTAACAGACTGCTTACTAAGAAATGGATTTCTGCTTTTGTGCATTGACATTCTTAAGACATTCTCAAATATCCAAACAGAAAGATCATTTTCTAAAAGAGTGGCCTTGCTGAGTGTTTAAATAAAAACAAGTCCTTGTTTCTGAATCAACGGATTCCTCTAGTGCCTCTGCATAAATGCTTTGTAACTTTTCAATAGCATCTCCTTTGGTTCCTCCTTGCAACATTTTTCTTCTGAAATATTCCACTGAAATGGTCCCCATCAAAGTCACTAGTTTACAAATGAATTTTCCCCACTGCAGCAATGCATACAACGAACTTGTGTATCTCTGGTGAAAGTGAAATGGGCAGAACAAGGAACTATAGGGTATTCCCAAAGACTGGCATTTCAGTCTAAACAGTCCAGGCAGGAGCTATTGTTTTCTTCCCCATCACCTTCACTTTTGTCTACTTTTCATGCTGTGACTTCTATTCAGTCCCTCTTGTCTGAAATGGATGCTGTTGGATAACGCATGAAGTGTAAAGTGACTTCTTTCCACCTGCTGAGTTACAGACTGAATTGAAAAAATCAAAATTCAAGCATATTCCCTCATTATACCTTTTTCTATTCAGAAAGCAGGCTGGTTTATTGGAAGTCCACATATGAGAAGCGAAGGTGAAAGCAATGCTCTAAAAATCTATCTATAACTGAAGATAAATGGTTTCTCTCCGTCTTGATTTTGAAATATTCAGCACACGTGTTTGAATAGAACAGTCATACTGAGTCAGAGTTCTTCTGAGCCAGTCAGTCACCAGCCTAAAACATTAACCTGGTTGCAGGAAGAGAAGAGCAAGCATATGCAGTATTTCCTTTCAGTTCTTTTTCAGTCTCCAGCTCTTTACTGCTCAGAATACACCTGTTCAGTAGCCTGGTGAGAGTTTCTGTTCAGGTACTTGTCCATTGCACCCCTGAACCTGTGTAACCCCTTTGCATCCTCAGCACCTTTGGCAGCAAGTTCCTCAGCTCAGCTTCCTTTTGCATGAAGAACTCTTGTTTTGTTCTTGACTCTTACAGATCTCATTTCAGTCTCTGTAGTAACTGCAATAGGTCAAGAGCGTCAAAAAATACTTCTCTGTTGTCTCTTTGCTGTTTAAGGTTCAAGAATTGTGAGAGAACCATGCACTGATTACAGTGGGTGGATATTTTCTGCTAATTTCCTATCATTTTCTCATAATTCTCAATGTTGGTTTGTTTCTTGGCTGCCACCAGAAATGGTTTCATAATATTATCCGTCATAACACCAAGGCCTCTGCAATGCATGATTTCATAAGGTACTTCTGGAATTCCGTGATATGCCAGATAACCATCATTACAATTACTGTCACCTTAGTTCTTAGCCACTTGCCAGATCGTTTATGAGTATACTGTAAAATAACACAGGTTTCAGCACAGATCCTTGCAGAACTCCACTGATAACATCCCTCCACTGCAGGTATTCACTGTTTGCTCCTACTCTCTTTTTCACTGTAAAGGTAAAGATTGTCATTCTTACTCAGTTTCTGCTTTGTTACCTTAAAAGCTTTTGTTTGGGAATTTTGACAAAATATTTTTGGAAGTTCAGATACATTTTATTGATCACGATCATTGACTCATTTTTTATTCCTTTACAGAACTTCAGGATCAGAAGATAAAATTTATCTTCCTTGTGGCTTCAAGGCTGTACCAGACTACTTCATAATAAATCATACTTATCCAATTTTCTTTATTAAATAGTTTTCTGGGATGTATATCAGGCTTAGTGGTCTGCAGTTCCCCCTGTCTCCTCTGGAAACTTGTTTTAATTTAAATTAAACTGTCGTTCTTCACCTCCCAGTCTTCTGGAAGAAGGCAGTCTGGTGAGCAACTCCACTCAACCATAGGTTCGGTTCTGGTCCAGGCAATTTCCTACTGTTCATTTTTCTAATTTGTTCCATAAACTCTTAGTTTAGACAGGATCCCATCCAAATGGGGCCTTGAATGCTTCCAGGAATGGGGCATCCACAGCTTCTCCAGGCCTGCAGTGCCTCACCAATTTCTGTGTAAATAATTTCCTCCCAGTATCTAATCTAAATCTCCCTGTTCCTCTTTATCCTATCTGTCCATGTAAATTGTCTCACTCTATTTTTTTAATAAGTTTTTGTTAAGTATTGAAAAGCTGCAATGAGATCTCCCCAGAACCTTCTCTTCTCCAAACCAAAGAAGCCCAATTCCCTTAACATTTCATCATCGGAGAGGTGCTCCAATGATCATCTTTGTGGTTGTTCTCTGAACCTGCTCCCACAGCTCCACATCTTTCTTGTGCTGGGGACCCCACACCTGAACTCAGTACTCCAGAAGGGTCCTCACAAAAGCAGAGCTTCTCAGAGGGGAGCAATCACCTCCCTCTCCCTGCTGGCCATTCCTCTTCTGATGCAAGCTGGTTGCTCAAATAGAGCTTTTCATCCACCACAACCTCTTTTCCACAGGGCTGCTGTCAAGTTCTTCTCCTTCACATATATCTGTGATTGTCCACCCAGCACCTTGCACTTGGTCTTGTTGAACCTTGTTCAGTTCATGTGTGCCCACTTGTCAAGATTGTTCAGGTGTCTGTGAAAGTCATCCCTTCCTTCTATCATATCAACTTCACCATACAGCCTAGTGTCATCAGCAAACTTGATGAGGGTGCAATCAATCACACTGTCTCTGTCACTGACAAAGATCATGGGTCCCAAAACAGATCCCTGAGGGACACTACTACTAATGGCCTCCACCCATAGAGCCATTGACTAAAACGACTCTGGCTGCAATCATTCATACAATTCCTTATTCACTGTATAGTCCACCTTTCAAATCCATTTCTCTCCTATTTAGAGATAAAGGTGCCATGTGGTACCATGTGAAAGGCCTGATGGTAATCCAAGTAGATATTATCAATTGATTGGCGTTCATTAACGTAGTTTCCAAGAGGATCTGTTCCATGATCTTTCCAGGCATAGATATGAGATTGTAGTTCCCTGTGACTTTCTACTGTTTTTAAAAATAAGAGTGTAGTTTCCCTTTTTCAGTACCATAGACTTTGTCTGAGTACCGCACACATAAAGGGAACACATAAGGGAAAAGAAACTACAGAAACTTTGAAGAGTGCTATGCGTTCATACATTTTCACTTTTCAGTATCTTGCGATAAAAAACATTTATTGCAATTTTACACATTGTGTCAAGTGATAAAAGAATGTTCAGAGAATCATCTCTTTCAAACCTAGGTCAAGGAACTTTGTAAGACTGAAGAAAAGAATATCATTACATTGCTCTGTCTCTTCTAATCGTTTTCTTTTTTTTTTTCTTTTTTCTTTTTTTTTTTTTTTTTTTTGAGCTGCTGAATAGATATTACCTTCTCTTCAACTCAGTTAGCACTAGAATTAAAGTAAGGTTGGCTTTATCTTGTGGTTTTCTCCTTCATTTATCTTTCATAATAAAACAATCTGAAATTATAAAACTTGAGTCACTAGTTTTACTACTTTACGTGGTCATCATCTGACATGAAGGGTTTTGTCTTGATCTCTTCCCAGAAGCGTTATATTTTTACATGTATAGTTTTGTATGTCAAAAATATTTTAATAGTGCACATAGAGTTTTTCTTAAATAGTTTTCTCATGAAGCCATTGCTAGCAGGATTCTGTGGAACATTACTTCAGCTGTAAGCTGTTGAAGAAGCTTCCTTTTTTCAATCTGCTTTTTATTCACTCAACCCCAGGAGCTTTTGCTGTGTTGTAATGACAGCAGGTGCAAGGTCTTCTTTACAGTTTTTGTTGGCAGTTGGGCTTTCTCTTTAATCTTAAACCTGATCCCACGCACTCCAAGAGCTGGGGAGGAAAAAGTTGTCCAGTTAATGACAACTTTCTACGTATTACTATTACTGTTGCAAATAGCCACAAAAACATTGTCGTTAGAGATCTCCTAAGTGTAAATTAAATTTTTCAGGTACCAAGTGAATCCATATTGACCTCAGCTTTGATATAAGAAAGGATACTGTCCTTTGCTGAAAAATGCTGATAATTATACTATGCTGATCACAAGACCAGTCCTCACTAAAATGACAACAGGGGTAGATTTTTCAGTGTATCAAGATAAATCCGCTTCTGAAAAAATCTCATAGAAATCACCAGTAGAAAATAAATCACAATTCACACAGTATTAAGAAATATCATAACAAATTTTTGCACATTTAAGATGATAGATGCCATTCTAGACAATGAAGGAACAGCTAATATTATTACATATTCTCACTTTCTCTAAATGTTATGTTGTTTTGCCTGGGATAAAATCGTATTAGTAGTTGCTTAGCTTTTAGTGTAGAAGTGCAATAACATACCCCACTTGAAATATAACCACATAAAAGATCATGAAAATTAACCTAATTTTTCTTTTTAATCTGTTCTATCGGCCTTCCCAATTGATCTTTCTCATTCACTTATGAAAAGGAAGATATCACCTGTAAGCAGATGTGGAATTAGCTTGAGAAATGCATGCAGCAGAAGGCGGCTCTATTGTGTCTTTTTTTTTTTTTTTTTTTTTTTGGCAGAATGTTTGAAGAATACTTATTATAAAAAACAAAATGCTCGGTCTTCAAGTACCTACTGGTTAAAGCTATATATGCAACATGATAATCTGCTCTCTTCTTTTTATAAAAAGACTCTTACTCTGCTTGCTTCTAAGCTGATAATGTAAATCAGTTTTTCTTAGACTTGTCTAACATAAACCATGAATTCTGCAAACGTGTTGACACAATTGTGTTTTAAAGAAAAATTTAAGGGATAATACAGTCTCTTAATCAAAATTCTGAACAAGCTAATCTATTGCTAATTTGAAATTTGTTCCTTTTTTTCTTGTCTCCTGTTGAGTTTAAAATAAGTTCTTGTAGAAAACGCTAAAGTCTTCTGATATAATTTGTTTCTAAAAGCCAACTTGACTGGTAGGTTTTGGTTTGAGTTTTACTAAACCCTTGAAATGCAGTTTATTGTATACATGTCTCGAAGTGAGGCCTTAGCTGATGTATTTTTCTTGTATTTTGTTCTTCGTGATAATTTCTCATCTTTCTCAGATGTATTATTTTGGTCAGCCTTACTGCTGTGTGTGTGTAACACATCAGAATATCGATCTGCACATTTCTCTTCTCTTAGTTTTTGTAATTTTTTTTTTCCATGAATGGCTAAAGAGATGGTCTATGCTTTTAATGAGAACAGCTAATTTTTAAAAGTTTAAACCTTTGTAAAATATGCAAAAAGCACCATGGGGAAAAAAAAAAAAAAAAAAGAGGTCAGTGACATTCTGTTTCTACTTCACAAGCCTGTCATAGCAAAACAGGCCAGCATGTGTTAACAGTTTCACAGTAGAGGCCACTAGGAGAAGCTGTTTGCAAAGTTGAAGGCTGGAAAGAATCAACATCCAGCCCAATGTCCATCATATTGCACTCCCATTGGAACTGGTATGCTATTTTTACCTCACATGCACAGCTGTTCAGAAGTCTTAATTCTACAGTGTGTCAGATGACCTCTGCGAATTATTACACGTTCTAAGACTTCCAGATCGCACAATGTATCAACAGGTTTTCCAGGCTTTAAACGTTTATGACAAGTAAATAAAACCAGTCCGTTTCAGGGAAAACCTTAAATCCACAATGTAATCAATCAGCTTCCCTAGAATAACTACTATGAGGACAGTTACCTTAGATAACTTAGTAAAAGTTCCGTTCAAAAATACCAAAAATAGTATTTTTATACCATTATTTAAAAATGCCTTATGGTCAAACAACTATTTTCCTCTTGGATTTACTAGCTCTAGCTCATGAGGTTTTTATTTCATATATATTTGGTATTAAAGTCTAGGTGAATACAACCACTTGAGATGAGACCAGAGACAACATTACATCTGTGCCAGTGTTAGACTGTGATATAAGCAAACGAGACAGACCAATTCAAATCCAATTGACAAAGTGCTTAGAAAATGGAAAACTGACATGAGGAAGAGAATACAACTTGGTTTTTGAGTATTCATTGTTTAGGTTTTCTCCTGACTTTCTATTTCCAAAAGCAGCTGTGGACTATAAGGAGAAAAATGTAGAAGAAAGGATAATTTGTTCTTCCTTCACTTTCTTGGGAAGATAATGTTAAATTGGTGTTGCATAAAGACTTAGGATTACTTTTCTCAAGACAGTTCTTCAATTTTCTTGGCAACATTATTGAAAGAGGGGTCCCAGTCTGCAATAGAAAGGCTGTATACTGGTTTTGAATTGAGAAATTCATTTCCAAATGACCATCTTTAGCTTTGGGATAGTAGAAAATACACATTCATTGATGTTTTTAGTTGCAAAATTGTACTGGCATATTTCTGGATAACCAAATGCCTGCATGATTCAGATTTTCCTGGCAAGCATGGTAATTTATAAATAAAAATTACAATCTCAAAAAATGCTACTTCATCATTTTGTCTTATCTTTAAAGCAATTAAAGGAAAAGATGTAGAAGCCAAAATGGAAACTTTGAAAATGTTTATCTAATTTTGCTAAAATAATCTCAGATTCTTTTTTCTGTGGATTATTATTGATAGTAGTGGATAGACATTTCTAAGAGTAGCAAAAAATGATCACCAGTAGCGTATATGTCTGGGAATTGCATTGTAAAAATGCATTTTTATGCTCTGCTTGTTGCGGTAGGGTTAAATGGAAAAACAGATAATAATCATAATGATTCAGAGTTTGTGCTGTATTGTAGCACCATATTTTGAAAAGATCATTTTTCAGTGCAATGCCATTTTTCTAGCAGCTTTTTATGTACTCTTTTATTTTTCTTCTGGAACATCTGGTTCTATCCAAACATTCACTGAAAATACATTTAGCAGTTCTGAAAAATTTTGGCATTGTCTGCATGGTCGTTTCTGACTACATCCTCAGCGAAGTGACAAGTCCCATGTATGCAGGGATCCTAGCCCTAGTGCAGGTTGACAGATATGACATGCTACTGGCTCACCTTTTTCACTTATTGTTATATGGACCCCTAGGTCTTTTCTGTCATATACATGACATGCTTCAGCGAGGTTTAATATGACAGAAGTACTTTGTTTATCACTCCAGAGCACGATCTCTCCTGACAATGACATCAGACAGTGAAATTTACTTAAATTTGAGCCCATTCCATCTGTCAGAAGGCTGAGGTAAAGTATCCTGGCATCCATCAAAAAAGAGAAGATAAATTATTTGCTCCTTCGCATCAAATTTATCTAATAGTATATTGATGTGCCTGGTTACTGTATCTTCACCATATCTGATTTTTATTGTTGTCTTCACAATAATTTAAAGAGTTCAGGGATTCTTTTCACTTTGACTTGACAGATCACGAATGTAAGTGATTTAAGGGGTGAAGGAATTGTTTATGTCACAACAAAGCAGCAAATTATCCTTTCCAGATTTAAGAATAGTGGAAAAAGTTAAAGTAACAGTTTAGCAAAAAACAGTTTAGTGTCTTTTTACTGCAGTTCTCTTAGTCCTAAAAACAACAAGATAGTTTTGGAGGTTCTGAAAGAAGTACAGGTCAGATCCAGACTTCATGTCAGAGTAGTAAACTCAGGTAGGAAGCAGTGATGCTTTGTTATCCTGGATTTGGAAGTTAAGTGCGTAGCTGGAGGTTTTCAGAAGTTACTTTATAAAATAGTAAACAGCATGATCTGGGAAAGTTGTGATTTTAAAGTGAAAGTACTTTTTAGGAAATGCATATTTCAATTATTTTTAACTGTGTTGTTCTTTGATTACGAACATGCTAATAATATTAGGGTAAGACTCTAAGCATGTGTTTAATGTGTTTAATACAAGGCTTATTAATTATTGGAACTCGAATTTGATGTTAAAAAATGCCAGTGGCTTTTTTTTAAGAATAATTTTTTTTTTGCATCCTTTATGCCATATGTGTGGAAATCTTAGTTACATACTGCTGCTTATGAATATGGGGTGAGAGATCAAAAATCTATGCTCACTATAACTGTAGGGACTGTGAGCCTTCTCTGGCTTTTCTCACTGTGATTTGTCTCCTACCTAAACCACTTTCAGCCATATTGTGCCTTTGAAAAAAATTCTGGAAGATTCAAGGAGTTAAAATTGAGACAAGATTAAATTAGCTCCCCCTATTCTGCTAACAGTAGCAATTTTCTTGAGAAAGGATGCTATGTATTTGGGAGTGATTTAGGAGAAATATATGCTGCACTGTGTTTATATTGAGTCTTAGCAGCAACCAAGGAATTGCATTTAAAAGTTCAGTTTGAAAAGCTAAGCTCTTTGTCTAGCTGTAATCTGTCCTTTAACTATCTTCACAAGTTTATACATCAAGGCAGTGGGAAAGGGGAAAGGAGGGTAGCACAAATTTTAACAGAATGCTTTGAAAATAAAAAGCTGTGTTCAAGGAGGAATCAGCATGAAGTGATGTCAACAATTCTTAAATGTGTAATCTTACAGGCCAGATGGAATTGGAACGGTATCTGTTGAAGAGAAAGAAAGGTTTGAAGAAATTAAGGACAGACTTTCTTCCCTTCTAGAAAACCAAATAAGCCATTTCAGGTAAGTGTAATTTATTCACTAGTACTAAGTTTTGTCTGGCAGAATGTTCTCATCGCTATGTTCAATACTGGTCTTGAACAGATAAAAAAAAAAAAAAACAGATTAAAATAGTCTACCTGCAAAGAAGTTTTGATTCTATTAAATACAAAATAATTGATTTGCACAAGTGATTGGTTTAGAATTCATCTGAAAGTCCTGTGAGTTGAATTCCTGTATGGTGGAAAAGACTCTGAAAGATGTAGGCTTGATTTTATTGGTCCTTTTGAGCTTTAAGCTGTCTATAAATCTATCAAAGAAAATTGCCTGAGTGAAAATGACTAGGTCATACCTCTGTGTGGATCAGTGCTGATCAGAAAAGGTGTATGAGTAGATAATTCCTTTGATATGTGGCAGCTAAAACTTTTTTTTTTTTTCTGGATGTGTAATGTCATTTTCTGGGTTATATGATCTGCTTTCTGTAATCATCCAAGCTCCATCATCTTCAATTAAGAGTTTGGCAATGTAAGGATGGATATACCAGTAGAAGAAGGAGAGGAGTATAAGAAAGAGGGCAAACTTGGCATGACATTTTCTCTTGTATCCTTCTAGCAATTGATAGTTTGTAAACTTCGGCATAAAATTGTCACCTAGTCCAACAAATCCATTAGTTTTTCATCGTTAGCCAGCATCTGCCATCATTCTGCCAATCCAATCCTTTTTCAGAATGTATTTATATACATTTTTTGTCTGTATCACCTTGTGACAGTTTTGTGACACAGTTTACATAGTGCTGTGTGAAACAGCTTTCTTCTCTTTGGCAAGGCTTGCTATAAGTTTATTGGAAGCTTCTCTGGTGTGATGAGGTAAGTGTCTAGTATTCACTGGTATCTGTCATGCAGATAACATGGGAATTTTTTGAGCTGGGATGACACAGCAGTCTTCACTTGAGATTTCACCTCTATATTAACCTAAAGAGAGCTAGGATTCTCCTTGAAGAGTATTCCCTTTGGAAGAAAAAGCAGCGTTCCCATCTATTTCTCTGGCATGATTCATATACCCCATCTCCCATAGGATTAAATAACTTATGCCAAAGAAGCAGTACATAACAGTGTAAGACAGAGTGCTACCTACCTAGATTATGGAAAGGCAGGAAAGGAGTATCAAAAAAGAACATCATCTGCAGGGAGAAGAAAAACTTGTTTCTGCAACAATCTTCTCATGATTACTAACAATAAAAACAAAAGAGTATAGGAGTTTGGTGAAGACTTCTAGCCTAAGTGGAATACTTACGAAGATATTCTATCAAATTTTTCATAGAAACACAATAATTGCCATTTCCAGTGAGTGTAAGTATTTTTTTTCTTGCACCTTGATGAGGTCTGTGAGAGTAGTTGGGGCCAAAAATATACTGAAGCAGTCTTCTGAATATATACACAAGAGAACAAGAACTCTGGGCATTCTGAGAATGAGTGTTAGCCTTCAGGCAGTCATGTGCATGAGACTAATTACACAATGTACAATAACATTTGAATAATTGAATTGGTACAAATAAAGGTATCCTCTACCTTCATGGTAGAGGATGTTGATGAGCTTGGGCTATATCTGTAATTATTAATCTCTGCCTCATTCTTGCTGGTTCTAGAGGGCATTCAAACTGTTAAAAATCTTCAGCTTCCTGTTTTAGTATCTTCTGTGACCTTTGTAATTTTCACTGCTATCAGCCTGGCTCCATGATGACCAAGAGGGAGCCTGCCTGTCCTGGGCAGTTGGTTCTCGCTTAAATATTTCCCAGTTCTTGAGGTACTTGAACTTCTCCTTTCACCTTTTCTACATTCTCAGACAGCAGATTCCTTCCTGCCTCTCCAGCATCAAGTGTGGAAGAGTTGATATTTCAGAGAAAGCTGCTAAGGCTGTCTTGTACAAAGGCTTCTCTGAAAGTAATGCCTCCTATTTTACTGTGTTGGCCCATGAAGTCAGAGGAAGATTTCGGTGGTACAGCAGTAGAGGCTGAACCTTCCTGCCACTATTCCAATGCTTTTTGTTGCTGTGCGACAGATGGCAGCAGAGCGGTAGTCTGACAAATGGTGTTTGACAGGGAAATGTGAATGAAGCAAAGATGTGTCACTGAATTCCTCCATGTGGAAAAAAATGGCACCCATTGGCACTCGTTGATGCTTGCTGAATATTTAGAGATTGAACAATGGATGTGAACACAGTAAGATGGTAGATGGTGCTTTTCAGCATTGGCAACAGCAACAGTGGGTCACCTCTTCTGGTGTCAATTTTTACAAGCATGGCATGCAAGCTCTTGTTCATCAGTGGCAAAAACACATAGGTAATGTGGTGACTATGTTGAAAAATACTGCTCTGTAGCTGAGACTTTGCTCTATGAAATAGTGCTATTGTGTTGTTTGTATCAGTTGTAGTTTCCATGGAAGTAAATCAGAGGCATTATTTTCAGAGCAACCTATGTACCTAACCTTGGCTGGCTGTGTGAATTTAGTCTTCGGAGTATTCCTTTTGCACTTCTGTATGTTGTTGGTACTAATGCAGACCATGAGTGCTGCTCCTTCTCAATTCTCCGTTAAGTAATGTTATACAAATATCTCCAGACGACCACTACCTTTGTACCCAGCAAGAGGCTGTAGTGTTGGAGGAGTACTGCTAACTGTCCCTTTAGATGTCAGCTGTGACCACATCCCTTTCTCTAAGCCTCTTATCTTGAGAAAATGACTCTTCCCTGTCAGAAGCTCCTTGCAGCAATTGCTCTCAAAAGCTGGCTGCCAGTGTTGGATGCATACACACTGAGTAATCCCCACCCTGAGTGGGTCATCTGTCTGCATCTTCAACTTAAAAGTGGGTGGATTTTGGAAACTTCTTACATTATCTACATTGCAGAACTTACATTAATTTGGAATATTAAGTATAAACAAGGAATGAGTGGCATTTATTCCAAAACTACTATTCTGGGTAAACAGGAATAAACCATGGGAGATACAATTCAAGGATTGTGGAAATACACTAAAGATAAAGGAGGAGTCAGAACATCTAAGGATGACTTAAAGCCTAAGGCATTAAATCTGCTTTCCTAATTTGTTAGCAGGTTTCCAAGAGTTGTTAGCACTCCAGTAAGAAAGGAACAAAATTGAAATTCTCTCCAGCTGAAAATCCTTTTTTGACCTCATTTATCAGCCTTTATTTTGGCTGACCAAAATACATATCAAAAATTCACTAGTCTAAATCCTTTTATCGTTAGAAAATATTTTCATGTTGGAAAACATTAGAACATGAGGCCATGATTGAGTAACAAGAAAAAAATAATCTAAGCAAAGGAAAAAAAATCCTCTTTTTCAATTGGGGATATTATAGATTTTATAGACAGATTAGGAGATGTTACTATTGCCTGAACTCTATAGTCTCATTGAGCTGATCTACTGGATCATTCAGCAAAAATTAAAATTAAAAACAAAGCTATGGATGGGATTGCATTTCTAATTTACATGGTATTGAATGTGGAGACAGAATAGCTGATAAAATTTACAGTAACGGAAGATGCTTCCCTGAGCTATTTATAACATAATAGGAAATATTATGGAATATCTGAAGGCATTTTTCTTCTTAAATACATATAAAACTTAAATATCAGGCATCTTTTTTTTTTTTTCTAGGAAGATGACAAGCTCATCAGAGACCATTAAATATTTTTCATAGTTGAGAAAGTGCAAGTAATGCTTTTTGCCTTTTTTTTTTTTCTGTATTTGAGCCTGTGTTGCCGGTAGGCTGATACTTCTATAATGTATACATTTTCCATGTTAGACTACTGAAGAGATCTGTTTTCATTAGCGCTTTGCTTGTTGGAGTTTGCTATTAAATTTTTTAATGCAAGCAGTGTACAGAGTTACATCTCAAAGTAAATGCTTATCATTTTCCCTTCCTTTTTTTTTTTTTTTTATTCTTTAAGATACTGTTTCCCTTTTGGACGTCCTGAAGGAGCTTTAAAAGCCACACTTTCATTACTTGAAAGGGTAAGTTGGACAATATATTTTAAGTTCTCCTGAGTACTAAGCTTGCATTTTTTTCTTTTGCCTTCAGACCAACTGAAAGCAGACTTGTTTCTTCTTTGGTATTCTACTACTGGTTATAGTTGTTGTTTGCTGGAAGGTTTGGTTTTATTTCTCAGCATTTTCCACAGAAGCAAACAGCTGCTCTCTGTAGGACATATTTCTTGGACTTCAAGCCATTGCAGTTAAGCTTCTTTATAATTTAATGATTACCCAGCATTACACCTAAAGTAATACAAGTCAAGTTTATTGCCCCTCTTTCCTACTCTCTATGGCCTCCCTGCCACTGTTGTTATTGATATTGATATAAACATTAAAAACCATCTATATAATCAAAACAATCATCTATGATTGTGTAGACTGAGTCAATTTGAGAAAAAAATGCTATGTGCGCTGAAACTGTCATGAGCTGTAAATGTAAAGCTCCACATAGCAAATCCTCTTCTACTGCCTGGAAGGACAAAAGCCTTGCAATGGTAAAATCATCTGTCTTCCATGAGGAAAGAAAATTTAAAACTCCAATAGGGATTTTAGCAGACTTGTATCAGCAGGAGCTTAGGAACATAAGAATGGAAGAAAAGCTTAGATCCCATTCTGGTAGACCTTCCTAACAGCTTGCCCTCAGCTGAACCTGTTTCTTTTCCAGTATATATTCCACTATATCCTTAAAGACTATAACTCCTTCTATCTCTAACAGTAATTTAGAGATGTGCTGTATGAGGATGCAGCTTATATAGATAATATCATAGAGTTGGAAAGGACCTTTAAAGGTCATCTAGTCCAACTCCCCTGCAATGAACAGGGACACCACAACTAGATCAGGTGGCTCACAGCCTGGTCCAGCCTCGCCTTGAATGTCTCCAGGGATGTGTATCCATCACATCTCTGGGCAACATGTTCCAGTGTTTTAACACCCTCACTTTCAAATACTTTTTCTTTATATGTAACCTATATCTACCCTCTTTGAGCTTGAACCCATTTCTCCTTCTTCTGTCACCACAGACTCTGCTAAAGAGTCTGTCCCCTTCTTTCCTGTAGCTTCCCTTTAGATACTGAAAGGCTGCTATCTGGACACCTTGCAGCCTTTTCTTCTCCAGGCTGAACAGCCCCAGCTCTTTCAGTCCATTCTCGTACGAGAGGTGTTCCATCCCTTGGATCCATTTTTAAGAAGAAGCACCTTTAAGAGCACGTATATTGTCTTTCATGTGATTGTTAATTAAAATATTTATACTAAATGTTGTTTACCCTTCTACTTGTTGAAAGTTAATGAGATAGAAGTTAAAATAAAAATGCAAGTGAATTATTAACAATTAACTTTACTTTTTTTGGACAATCACTTGTAATGTTAGTAGTCCAGAGTATATAAAATTTTATCTGCATAGAGGTATGTATTTTCAGTTTACCTCACTTGCAAGAGGTATTCTATTTTATCAAAGTTCTATACTTGAAAAAAATCAACAGGCCTAAAAAACTGATAGCTTTAAGAAAAATTTTATATGATCTGTTACTCCACTTGTCTGTGATAAAACATTTCACCAGAAGTTCAAGATTTCCCCTGCCTGTTATAGCTAAATTTTTGTTCACAACAAAGATATGCTGAATTTGAATGCTTCAGAAAGGAAGAAAAGCAGTCAGTGTTTACTACTTCTGATGGTATTCAGTTTCTCCTTTACACTGTTGAAAAATCAATGGATTTGCAATGGTGGAAATTTTTCCATAAGTGAGAACCAAGCACATTTCCACATTCACATGTTTAGTGGATACCACGATCCAAACCATCCGGGGAACATTCTCATTGCACTGTCCATGGTGTCATCCAAAGGATGACTGACTGACATGCTTCACGATGCCGAACAGCGGAGGTAGTCTTGTGTAGTATATAAATACCATACAGGCAGTCAAACAGGATGGAAGAGAAATCTTCAAAAGCAAATACCCAGTTCCACCAGCTGAAATAGTTCCTTTTTGATTAATGCTCTTAACAGTTATCAGCTCTGAAGTAACATTACAATACTTTTATCCTCTTCCCATGGGTTTTGAGTAATGAGTGTAACCAAGTGGTATAATTGTCTCTGGCACAGGTTTTAATGAAAGACATTGCCACTCCCATACCAGCAGAAGAGGTGAAGAAAGTGGTCAGAAAATGTCTGGAGAAGGCTGCCTTGATCAATTACACTCGACTTACAGAATATGCCAAAATAGAAGGTTAGTACAGCAATCAATTGCCAAAGTGGCTGTAAAAGCCAACAATGCCTATTAACTGAATATTCTGTGAGCAGCCTTTTCCCTTTCCTGAACAAACCCTTTCCACAGCAAGGGGAAATGTCTCATTAAAATCTCAGCTGGTGAACTATGGAGCTTTTTCCTATTCATTGCTTTAATATGCCTCCTGGGACCCTGTTTGAATGGAAGACCAGGACTTCTTAATTTAAGTTGCCCTTTGTTCTCACTTTTGAGTTTTCCATAAATCTAAAAGGTTGTTTATGGATTATTTTTTATTTCCCTTTTTCTAGCAATTAAACTACTGTCAGGAAATTCTTTCCTTATCAACAGTAACAGTACATTGAAACTTGAAAATTCTGGATATAGATGTCTTTCTGATGTATTTATAAGGCTAACAGATAAGTGTTACTTATTTCTGTCATTGTGTTGTCAGATGTATGATAATAATCTGATATTTAAAACCTTAATTACATCCTGATTTCTTGAATGAACTGTATCAGTAGTTTGTTTTCTGGAATTTGCATGTATTCTGGAACACATTGCAGTGAAATTAAATTAAGATTTTTCTCAAAAAGTGGACTAGGGTGCACAGAATCATCTGAACACTGTACATAAGTATGTAAACCATATGGAGAACAAAAAGGAAGTCACAGTAGTGAAATGCTTAGTTAAGATCTGCTCCATAAAGCACAGAAAGTTACATCTGTGCAAATATATTCAGGAGTAGAAAACAACGTGTTTGCATCTAACTGTTTCTTTGGAGGCATTGTCAATCAATAGGAAAATAAATGAAAGATAGATTTTACTAAAAAAATGTATTTGTTATGCATAGTAAGTTATTACTCATAGCATGTATTTCTAGAAATACACTAGAATAAATAGAGTTATCATAATAGCAAAATGAAGCCTCATATCTTCTGCAGTACTCTAAAGTCAACTTTTTTTTCCTTTTTCCATTTCTGTTTAAATTCTCTGAAAAACACGAGTTAACCAATTTCACACATGATAAACAAAAAACCTATCTCATCACTATAGCAACCAGTATTAGATCATGGGAGTAACAACATGAAACCAGTTCATCATAATTAATTACGATACTATGTTGTGTTAAAGAAAGGAGGGCGAATATTAAATCTATTCCAGAAAATGAAAAAGCAAAAATATGATTTCCCTTATTTTTGTCTTTCCATATTTATAATGGATTTTCTGGGGCTCAATATTTGTCTCTTAGTAAACTCGTTGAAATAATGAGTAAGGAAATGGAAATATTTTATGAGATGACAAAAGTTTGCAAAAGATATCTTAGCTCTCTGACACTGGGAAAGTTTTTTTTTTACCATGAAATGAATACATCTTTCGTCAGGATCTTTAACTTGCTACCAGTTCCCATGTGAGTAGCAAATTCTGCCCTTTTGAAATATACATACTGTTAATACTGCACCAATCTGGAATTACATGTTCAGTTTGGCACATAACACTGAAGTCCATTCCATGTCATATTTTAACTTGCTCATTTCTTTTTGACAAAACTAGATTTCTGTAAGTATATTTACACTCATGTTAGCCCAAAATACAATAGATAATTGCATACAGAAGTGTAGTACATCAAGGCAAAAAGTGTGAAGTACTTTTTCTGAGAATAAAATAGAATAGAAAGTAAAGGGCTCGAACACCATAACATGAGAAAAATAAACACCTTTGTCTTCAGTAGCAGTGAGGCCTGAATTTATCTTTTCCTATACTGAATTTATAATAAACATCTTACATTTTTACCAGGATAAATGTAATACTTTTCATTCTGTCATTTAGGCCTATGGGAGAATTGCTGCAACTCAGGCACTGAATGTTCTTCTCTTAAAAGTAATTCATGTTTGCATTTGCATTAATTGCTTACTCCTCAAATTGCATTTTAAGAGCTGAAAAAAGAGAGAAGACAATGCATTGTATGAGTATCTCTGCCACTGCTGTACTCAAAATTCTCAGAAGTTTTTAATTCCTTATTTGGTATCTATTCTATTGTCATAAAATTAAAACAATTTTATTTCTTCAATAATGTTTCTTTTTTCTTTTTTGGTTTTCTTTTTTTTTTGTTGTTTGTTTTTTGTTTGTTTGTTTGTTTGTTTTTTTAATTTGTTTGTTTTATACTTAGCAACAGCAGAAAAAGACTCAGGTGATTACTATTTGTGTGCATGTCTGCATGTGATTTAGTCTGTTGCATGCATTGTTTTTTCATTCTGTCAATTTCAACAATACCAAGATATTGACCAGAGCATGTGCAAGCATTAAAATTAGTCTTGGTGTAGTTCCATGTGTTCATCATTTACACTGTTATTTAAGCATGGCATGCATATTTATTAGTAATTTTATCGGTGAGGTGATTTTATTAACCTCTATCTTTTGGAATGTTGAAAAATTTAGTTTCTGTGAAAGATGTAACTAGGAAATGCTGGCAAGTTTGGCTCTTAAATTCAAAATGAAGGACTTTATGTAAGAACTCATCTCACAAAGCTTGTTTTACATCATTTTGATATGATTCTGTTTAGTGGGACGTTTATTTTTCTAATTACAGATGAGGTTTGAGAGCATGTTAGTTCTTTGTGTTCCTGATTCCATGAATCTGATATGGTTTCTAGTAATGCAGAGAGTTTTTTGAGTGCTTTTATTCAAATAGTTAACAAAAAGATGAAAAAAGGGCATGGTTGAAATATTGTCTCCATAAAGGCTAAGTAGAAATGACTATTTAGGTATGTGGTCGAGTACTAGTGGCTGCATGGAAGTATGAGGGATTGCAAATTTCTATACAATTTAGAATAGAATAGAATAGAATAGAATAGAATAGAATAGAATAGAATAGAATAGAATAGAATAGAATAGAATAGAATAGAATAGAATAGAATAGAATGGAAATAATAGCTATGCACACTTTTGTTTTACCTTTTTTAAAGCCTGATGATAGTGCTTTTTGGTTTCCAACCATGGCTATGGGAAGGGGCACTGAGTTGGTAGCATTTTCAGCATAAAATCATTTTGTGTCTAGAAAGACACACTGAGATGGTGACTTTAAAGTTGTCCAAAAGGTAGTTGAAAACTGAGCTCCTTGACAGTGAGGGACCTGAAGGGAGAAAGGCAGTCCATTTCTTAGTTCTCCATTCTCTGTAAGAGGAACAGCTTTCGTAGCCAGTAAACAAGCAGAAAACGTTATCAAATTATAAAGACTATGTTTTCTAAAAGTTAGTATTCATAACTGAAGAGTCTGAAAATTCTGATGATTCCCAACACTTCCACTGATTTTCATTTAAAAGGTTTAAATACCGTGGAAACAGAAGTGTTCCAATGAGGGTTGTTAAAAAATGAAAAAGACAATGCAGTGATACAGGCATTTCTGCCACTGCCTGTTAGAATGAGTACAGAAGTGTTAATACCAGCTTTAGGTGTCTGACAACCAGGTGATCACCTGATCCCCTCTGACCAACAGGGAAAGGACCTTTAAGCAGGTGTTCCTGAGCAGCTGGAGGCTTCTTCAGGGATGTCTCTGTGAAAAGATGTGTTTCATACTGTCAGATACAAATACACCCTAAGAGAGGTTATCTGCTAGGTAAGACACCTAAAGCTGGGTAGAGGGTACAAATATTCCACTTACTACTTCAACTCATGCAGCTGTCTCTTCAAATGAGAAATGTAGGAAGTGTTGAATCTGTGAAAAGAGGAAACTCAATTTGGAGTTTGTCTCGTATGATATTTGTGCTCCAAAACCTCAGTTGTACACTTTTATATAACATGTATCACCTCAAGTACAAATCTTTGTTTCCCCCACCTTTGCTATTCTTATTTTTTTCTCAAGCTTGTTGTGTCAGAATCATGGACCATTAAGTACAGATGACATAAAGTTAGAGACACAGTAGAAAAAAAAAAAAACAACGTACCTGTCTTCAGTCATTTTACATTAGCTTTAAGCATGGTTTGAGAGAAACTATTGCTGTCTTCTTGAGATTCTAGGATAGGAAAGCTGTCCCTTAAGTGACCTGGCAAATGACAGTATGACAGAATGAAAGGGAAGAAGGCCTATGGCATACAATGAGTAATGGAAATTCACTGTGTAAGTTAGGTGAAACTAGAGGTCTGTAGGTTGTATTTGTAATTTAATTGCTTAATTAAATTCTTCTTCTGTCTAAAAATTTATTTGAAAATCAGTGTGACAGCTCAGAAAATTAATTTTATTGACAGAATAGACTGTTGCACAATAATTTAGTGTTGCTTTGAACCCATTTCTCTGATGTAAAAGTTCAGTCTTAGGCATCATTCCTATTTTAGGCTGGCTAACAGAGCCAAATCCTGCTCCTACTGGTGTTGCTAGCTAAACTACAAATTTCGACATGCACTTGATAGACAGCATGCTTAGCCTTAGCATCATGTATTGTATTGTTGTGGAAAATAAGGAAAAACTATTTATTAACAATTATTATTTACAATTTAACTTATATACTGAACACTATGCAGAGAATCTTGAATTGTAGGAGTATCTTTGGTTAGGTAATACAGAGGTATACAGAGGTAACATGCAAATTCTTCTTGTTGAGAGAATCCTTTCTCAGCAGCGTGGTTGCCACATTCCCAGGTCTGTTCCCCAAGTGCTCTCATTTTCATAGTCTCAACTGAACAAGACTCTGAATGCTTTCCCAGAAGACGGTGGTTACTTTCTTAATGGCAGATGCAGAGGTATAAACAGTACTTGCATTGACAGGATTTGTTTGCAGCCAGAATGACATTTTGTTTAGCACTGCCACATTGTAGAACAGCATTTTTCAATAAGAATTACATTTGCAGTGAAAATTAAACAAGGTTGAGCATGTCATTCCTCATGACATGAACTGCCGAAATTCTCATGGAGTAGCAAATCTGTTCAGTCAGTATAATTGCCATTATGAGGAGAACAGCAGCAAGCCTACCATTGTCATTTTGAACTATGCCTAAGAACTCTCATATAACACTCCTATAGTTTGCAGCAAGGGCTTATGATTTGTGAAGATGATGATCATGGCATCTGTATATTAAAATCTCTTTTTAAGTATAAACCGTTTTCGTTTCACAACGTGCTGTCTTTGTGACTTTGCTACCTGAAAGTACTTTTGTGTATGACAGGTTTCCCAGTTTTACTCAGTAGTTAACACTCCCAGTAAGTAATGCTGAGCATAACTTGGCCGGTTGATTCTGAGGCCAGAGCCAAAATGCATTCTTCATATGAGTTCTGTAGAGCTTCCAATGAATAGCTTAGATAAATTTGCATGCATCCCTCAGCTGTTTTCTCACCTTCATAAAGGGAAACTTATAAAGAAATGATAACGTACATAAATCCATTTAAAAAAAATGGTAAACATGGTAATGAAATACTTTATTTATTCCTTCTCAGAAACAGTTTTTCCCCATTTACACTTACTAGAAATCTGAATGAATGAGGAGAAATGGACTCCATGAGTGCTGCTGTTATTTCCAAAGACAAGCGAGAAAACTTCACATGTAAACAAATTTTTCAGTACAGAGCATTACATTTCTGTAGAGTGAAAAATGGCCTTGGTTAAGGATGAATGTGGCAAATGGCTGTGAAACAAACAGGTCAGTATCTGTACTTGCTGACAGAGATTCACTTTGGAGGTGATAGACAGATTGCAAACATTTGAAAGGTAATTTTCTTTAAATTCATTATTTTTCAAAGTCTGGGATAACAGAATATACTTGGCTTTTTCTGCCAATCAGTTTTAATAACAAGAATGAGAATACATTTTGTTAAAATCATTGCAAATAGTTACTATGTAGCGCACAATTGCTCAAAGACAAATCACAGTTGTCATCCCAGTATTGCTTTCTCCACCAAAGGCTGAATAACTGTTAACTCCATAGAGTAGAGGGTCAGGAACAACGCAGCAGTTGTTGTTTTTTTAAAGGACGTAATTCATTAACATACTCACTGCATACTACCCTTCCTTTTGAAACTCGTATGTAGATGCCCTCAAAGCTCAGGAGGATCTTTCTGACTTAAAAAGAAGAACACTACAAACATTATTGAAATGTTTGAATCTCTATTGAAAAAGAGAAGGCAAGTGGAGAGAGTCGTTGTATCTGGAGAGGACTTGATTAAAGCTCTTCATGCATGTTCATTTCACTGAATAAACAAAAATGAGTGACTTGCACAGCTGCACAGCACCTTCTTGGTCTCTGTTGTACAACTAAACAGAAACAAGAGAATACATCCCTGTATCCTCTTAAATCAATCCCTGATTTCAATTTTGGAACAGAGGTCTGGAAGGGAACCTGCAGTTAATGTCCTGATACCTCCTTCATCAGCGTACCCAAATCCTGGCTTAACAGCTGGATGAGCTGTTCTTTCTCTGTGCCATCATTCTTCCCATTTTCTGCTTCCTGCTTCAAGTATGGGAAGACCATTTCAAGTCCTGCTTGCTCTATAGGCTACGAATCACCTTACAGTCATGTCATTTCCTATTTTTCAGCACAGTACCTCCCTCCTTTATCTTAGATAGTTTTTTCATTTGCATCTTCAATCCTGCCTTGCCCTATGATGTATTTTAGACATTTTTTAAACTTAAAAAAACTACTTTTTAGTAAATTTTCCTTACCTTGTCTGAGAAGTTTAGTCACTGTTTTTCATTACCATCTTGAAAGACTTTCTCTATTAATGTTTCAACCTTCTTGAACATTGATGACTGTATCATCTCCATGAAATGCCTTGCACAGTAGTAGCACTACTTCCCAATCTATAGTGCTCAGTGCGGTGCCCACGGCCTTCCCCTCCATGGGCCTGTCTTGGGCTGCATGGAGCTGCTGGAGCACCTCCTGCCCTCCTCCTGCCCTGAGCTCGGTGCCTGTTGCTCTCTCGTTTCTCCCCCTTCTCTCCCAGCTGTGCAGGGTTGTTTTCTGGCAGCGGCGGGGCCCTGCTGGAGCAGCTGGACCTGCTCTGCTCTGACACGGGGCACTGTGGGGCTCTGCTCACAGGCCGCCCCGCAATCCCTGCTACCAACACCTTGCCACGTAAGCCCAATATAACCAGTAATGTAGTATGTTTGACAAGTACTGGTCTTTTCCCATCCATGTCATGCTTATGGCACTCTGCTGTTCTGTGAAAAATTAATACAACCAAGTCTTCATAGTCTTTGATCATTTCCAACTGCTGAATTACAGCAATTGTTTATTGCTGTTCATGTAAAGTGCATTGCTCTTCCTCTTAAAATTAGTCTCCAGTTCTTTTATTACTGCATTATGACACTGCTTTTTATTGCCAGTGTTTTACAACATTGTTGTCAGTGCACTATAGTATTTATTCTCAAGTCATTGGTGAAATATTAAAGAAGCTCAGCCCTACAATGGATACTCAAGGAATTCTTGAAACCTTTCTTTTCTCCTTCTCAACATTAACCATAGCCTTTCTCTTTAGGTACCTTCTTTGTCTAACACAGTTTCTTTTTTAATCCTCATTTTCTCCAGCTTAACTGATAGTTTTCCCATGAGGCACAGTATCAAATGCTTTAGTAAAGACAGAATAGATGAGATCTACTGAATTCATTTTCTAAGAAAATATCCTATCAGGCTTAGCCTCTGCATGAATCTAGCGCAAGCAACATTTGCAAAGTTGTTACACTTTATTCTATGTCCTCAATTAGTAATGTTGTCAAAATTTGTTTTAAAGTTAATTGACAGCATCACTTTTTCTGTCTCTTTACCTGCAGGCATTAGATTTGCTATTGACATATTTCACTAACTCTTTACTGTTTAGACTCTAAAATTTATTAGATTTATGAAATCTAGATCTGCATTTTCAAGCACCAGTTCTTTCTCCTGCTGGGATGTCAACTATTCAGCTCCCTTCATTCATGGAGCTCTTACGTTCTCATGTTTGTTAACTCTGAGTTTTAATCCATAGGATCAAAAAGTGCTGAGAACATTAGTTCTTTATGCCTTTAAAGAAAAGCTGCAAGTTATAAGCACGGATGGGAAGAAAGTGCTAGTATCTATGTTGCAAAAACCAGAATACAAAGCATCAAAAGTTAGATCGCGAATTGAAAAATCAGATTTCTTTTCATCCTGGCATTTTTTTATTTTGCTTTTACCTCTTCAGATTTCATGTTTCAGTTTTTTTCCAGCTTCACATGAGTCAATAGATTCCCTTTTCTGAAAAGAAATCTGTGATTATCCCATGACAGTAATTCCATTGAAACTACGTTAGATTTGAAAAAAGGTGGAAACACTGCAATGTCACTTTCTGTACATGCCAGGGGTAATATTAATTGTTTTTTTAAAACTGTTTTGTCTTGAGAACTTAAAATCCTATTTAATTATCAGATGTGGAAAGACTAGTTTCAGCTTCACAATTAAAGCTAAATTCCATTATTCATATAAGGCTAGATTTTTTTTTTTTTTAAATCAGAAAAATATAGCCTGTCCTCCCAGATGTCCACTGCACTTTTTCACTGCAGAATTAATTCTGTGAGAATTTGCAAGAAAATCCATCGTGGTCACATCTAAATTATCTGTAGATGGATTATCCCAGTTGCAGATTAACTCTGGAGTCAGCTCAGGTTTAGTAGCACATATTAGCTCCAGTTTATTGACATTTGTACTGCTTTTGTTACAAGCAGTATTGCTGGCTTTGCATGTTGAAAAGTCTGAATTAGCTCTCCCTACTGGCGCAGAGTTGGCTCCCATCCTGATGATCAGTGTCATAGCAGTTCTGCTGGTACAGCTCAGTTGTTCAGACTGATTATTTGTCATGGCTCTTGGCTCAACAGCTAAGGAAGAACACTTGGAATGGATGAAGCTTTATAAGGCATACAATTTACTACTGTCTAACAGTCATTTACAAAAGCAGTAGCACACACCAAATTCGCTTAAGTAGGCATTAAGAAGAGGTTAATTGAGAGACGTCAGAGTGTAGACATTACTGCTATATCATCAGAGTTCTAGGAAGGGAGGCACTCTGGGTATTTCATATTTTCATCCTTGGTTGGGAGGAGATGTAAAATCTTTGCTTAAGTCTGTACAGATGATGCAAAAGTTCTTTGGAAATTAATGACAGCAAAATGTTGCTGTTTGGTAACCTTAAGTCTTAACCCTAGCATATAAACGAATGCAGGACACACAGACTATGACATTGTTTCTAGTATACATTCGTTCTGCAGTGGATTTGGGTAAAAGCAGACAAGCAGATTTTCAGGACATCCCAGTATCTAGATGTGGCAGAACAAGGCAGTATGTGTGAAGTTGTGAGGACAGAGCTTAGTATTTGAGTCATCCTCTAGTCAACACTGTACAATCTGTTATAAAATAGAGATAAAAATATTTTTAAGGCTGATGAAAGGGTATAGTTGAAGGACTCTTGTCAATTTCGATCCTTAAAGAAAATTGACTTATTTCAGAGTGCAGAATACCTTCACAGAAGAAAAAACAAACAGGAAGGGAAGTATCCCTTTACTTGGTAGAAGAAGGCGTAGAAGACCAAAGGGCCAAAGGCCAAGAAAATGCTCATGAGAAATTAAACGCATGCATTTAATAGTGATGGTGGTTATGTGCAGGGGTTGGAGAACAAGCAAAGAAATGAGTTTCACATTTGTCTGCAGAGATACAGTTTTTTCTGGAAAGCAAGCATAAGTTAGGTGTTAGACAAGCTGATGTTTTTGGGTCTAGTAAAGAAGGTACTGGAAGAAGTTCTTTGACCTGTATAAATCAGGAGCTCCAAGCAGAAGATCTGACGGTCCCTTCTCGCCTTAATCTCCATCCATCCATGAAGCACTCACCTTTTCATTTCAATAGTTTTTTAGTCAGTTAACTTAGCTCATTTAACAATATTTTCTTGGTACATGTGTGACTCACTGATAGGGTGTACTTGAGAAAGCATCCATTATTTGCAGAGCCTGTCTTGCTTTTTCATTTTGACAGAATGTGAGGCTGAAAACAGATGATGGATGGCTTTTTCTGTTTATTTTCTAAAAGATGTCAAGCAGCATATTTACTGTCTTGACTCCTGCAGCAACTTGTTAGTCTGAGCAGTGTAAACACATCTCAGCAACCCTTAGTAATTGTGGAGAGAAAGACATTATAAATATAATGAAAACTGACAGAACTGATTTCCATTCCTCTTATACTTTTTTTTTTTTTTTTTTTTTAACGCTTATAAAGACAAGCAAAGCATTTAATTTTTTTAAAAAAAGTTAATATTTCACACTTTTTCTTCAAAATGCATTAACAGCCACTTGCTTATACACACAGGTAAATGATGATAATTTTGTCTGTCAACCCATACTTGCTACATTTTGGAAAGACAGAAGTCATTAGTTTGAGAAAAAGACTGGCTGATGTAGTTAGTAACTTACAGATGGAAAAAAAAGCTTTAGATGAAGCCTAAGTGGAATGTGGAGAAGTAAATGCCATGCAAATGATATTGCCTATAGTAATTTACTGTGTGAAAAAGTAAACAAAAAAATAAGAGAGATTTTTCCAAGGATACAGAATGAGGGCAATTATCTACTGCATTCCTTAACTAAATCTGATGATTGAAATATAATTATTTTTAAAAATACTGAAAGCTGTATAAAGCATCAAGAGTAATTTGCATGTTTTTAGCAAGTAGAAGATAGTTTCAAAAATACACTGAGAATTTCATGCAAATGTGAGACTTATAATTCAGGGAGCTTTATTTCTCCCACATTTTTGGTCATTCCTGCCATGCACCATCATTTAGAAATTTGTTATGTATACCTGAAAAGGAAACTGAGGTTTCTTGACCTCTTCTCAACACACTGATCCCATTCAAAAATTACTCCTGACATTAGTCCCATAATGAATCCTTGCAATTTCTGTCTTGATTAACTTGTGATGACTGATTTATTTTTATGCCAACATCATCTTTTACCATAAATAGGTCTTCTCCTTTCACAGTGTTTATCAATCCGATACTTATGTGGGACCACTCCTGATCCCCCTCTCTTTTTTCATTCAATTCTACTTCTTATGCATTTAAAACAAACCAAGGCACCAACAAACCAAAAAGTTGCCATTCCCACATATTCTTTCAATGCCATTTCTAATTGAATTCATAATTTCAGCTCAGATGTTTTCTGTATTTCCCCAGTGCTTGCTCGATGAAATTAATACTTCCATGAGACCATGTTTCTTTTCCTCATGATCTTATCATAGGGATAGTTCAGGATAATCTTACGTTAGCTAGTAAATCTCTGATCTTTCCAGCTATCTCTGATGATAATGATGTCTGTTCAGTAATCAGTTCTAGGTTATATTGAGCCTATGCCAGGTGTGGAATAAGTAAGCCTACTCCAAAACAACAGTGGAAAATCAGATTTGATATAATTATTAGAATTATTTTCTAATTTAGAGAAAGTCTTTTTATTATATAGTTTTTTTAATAATGTAGAGCTTGCTTAATGTCATTACAAATTGATGCAATTATAAAAGCAATTATCTTGCTTACTTAGTGGTAAGATCTATGACAGGTTGATCCTTAAAAAAAATGAGTTGTTTATACTGAAATCAGATTTGCCACTCTGTATTATCATCAGTGGTTTCTTCCTGAAACTCATTAACATCAGTGATACAGATAGCAATGTATCAGCCATATGAATAGTTTTTGCCATGTTTGCAAGGAGAGGAAGACAGTGACTGCTATAAACAGCAGTTTCTGTCATGGATGAAACACATAAACAAGTTTAAGACTGAATCCAGTAGGGGTCTTTATGTTGTAACCTGATAGTGGCTGAACCAATCCTTTCTAAACTCACTGAAGGTTGTATTCATATAAACTGTTCTAGAATATCAAATTTGTGAATTCAATCCCATATTGATGACCTTGATCTTGACACAGTGAATGTAGTTTTGTGTCCTGGCAAGTGCCTTGTCCACGTTTATAACTCTTTAGATTATGGGTTTGGAAATCTTACTATATGAATAGGTCTGCTTTTATGGAGTATTTCATAGCTTTGAAGTTTGTTTTCAGATACTTCAGTAACTAAATTGTTGGGTTTGTTATTGGCATTAGGATAATTTGTTGTTATAGTCACCTTTAAGTGTATGTCTACTGGAGATTCTAAGCCAGTGTTTCTGGATTTACATTAAAGCTCAGTTTCATGAAGATACCATGTATCAGTGTGTTAGCCTTCAAGAATTGGACAAGGTCACCTGCCTTTCGGATGTCTGAAAAGTTGTTTTGACTTGCCAGAAATGTTAAGTGTATAAATATACTTAGTGCATACAGTTTGATTCTTACTGACAGCTAGGAGATCGTGTAAGTTTTTTAATTAATCTGATAATGTTCTAGGTCATTATGGATGCATTAAGTGGGAAATAAAAAAATACCAGGAGAAATATTTGCATGTGACAGTGTGTCCTTCATTACTCGTGACTATATTGAGTGTTATCATTGCCATCTTATGGCTTATGGTCTGGGACAGGAACTTTGTGAATAACCTCACGCACATAATACTGAAATTCTTTTAAGGGATAAAAAATACGTACCTGGAAAAATTACTCTCAATAAAGCTATGCTTGTAAAAGATTCAGTTCTTTTCACTTGTCTCTCATGGCTATGCCTGTAATGTAGTCCTGTGACTGTTTTTAATTTTTAAGTGAACTGATTTAAATTGCTTTGTAAGATTTTTAGTTACATTTGTTTTAGCTTTGCTGTTTGCTTTCTTTTTGAAATCTGCTGTGTAGAATGAATGCTCCAAATGTCATTTGTAACTTTTGCATTTGTCTTTATTTTCTGTTATGAATATGTTTTTGGTAGGCTTATGTCAATTCTGTTATAACGTCTTTATTTCATTGTGCTATTTTTTATTACGATACTGAATAGATTAAATTCTATTAGTGAACAGCACGTAGTAGGGTAGAGAAATTATTTGAATAATAGAGAGTTATTTAAATAGTCATTGTTTTGCACTTTGCTTATTTTTAAATATGCCTAAAATGTAGTGTCTTATTTAGATAAAACATATTTGAAAATTTTGACTGCTGCAAAATACATGAATACTGAGGATGGTAATGAGTCATCTAGTGAGAATGGTATTGTACCAACAGTACAATAACAGAAAAGGTCTCGAGTGCCTGCTGTCTTTCTATCTCTGACCTTGAAGAGAATTAGAACTTGCTTGTTGCAGAAGTTGTGCAACTAATACATTGGTACACCTGTTAGTTCTCACATATCAAATTAGATAGTGTTTATTTGATCACTGATTCTTTTGTGAAATAAATATTTTCTCTTTCAGGTGATTTGGGCATTCAGTAGCTTTTACATATGTTAAATGATCGTTCTCAACATGTGAAATTGCTTATACTTCACAAAATTGTAACTTCTGTTCTGACAACATTTTCCTTTACTATAGAGAAACGTATTTATTTCAAACTAAAGCAATGTTGGTTTGCTTTTTTGTGTTCATGTAGAGGCCATGAACCAAGCCACACCTGCTAGAAAACTGGAAGAGGTTCTTCACCTCGCAGAGCTCTGTATCGAAGTACTGCAGCAAAATGAAGAACATCATTCAGAGGTGAGGCTGTGACTGTAGAGAATGGTTGGTTCCTATATTTTTTCGGCCCTGATGTGAAGCAATTCTGTCAAGAAACATTTTAGCTTTACTCTCTGACATATGTTTAAAGCAGTTCACATTTACAGAGGAATAAGGGAGTTGAAGCTTATGAAAAGTGAAGTGAAATACAACTCTACTTGAATCGCTTGAATGAACTGTAGGTATAGAAACAAAAATTAAAGAGCATAAAATACTGAAAACATCTTTGTGCTGGAGGTTGTGAAATGGTATGGAAAACATTCATAGCCTTATGCAGTTGTTCCTTCCAACTTTTCACCTGTCACTCAAAATAGAAAGAAAATGTAGCTGAATGCTGTTTTCCATCATGCTGTTTAGGTTTTGATTTCAACATTAAAATTATGGTGGGTATAATTATCACGTTCCCATTGCTTTTCTGTTGATTAGAATAGTACTGCTTTTAAACTTGCCCTTTTCAAAATGGCATTTTTAAGTAGAAAAAAAAAACTGAATAATTTTGTGTTTCTTACTAGCAAGTTTTTTCCTTTGTGATACAGAGACCATAATATTTAGAAAATTGAGAATTACAGCACCTTTTATATCAAGGTACTACAAAAATAAACTTGACCAGGTACCCATAATTGTATATATTATTAACATGTAATGAATAAATATAGTTTTCTAAGGTTCAGGAAATTGTTTTTAAAATGTTCTCAGAAAATCAATAAATATTTTTGAGGAAAATATGCAAAAAGATAAACATGATTTAATATATATAGTTAGAAATATGATCATTCAAAACATCTGGTTTTATATCACACTACCGAATCTAGTTTTTAGCTTACATCTGTCATGTGTGAACTTGTTAGAGATATTTTATCTTATACTGAAGAAACAGCTGTTTCAATTATTTGAAATTAATTCCCTGGAGATCCCATTCTACACTACTGTTGCCACTGTGCTACTCTGTAATAATTACTTAATAAAAATATATGTATTGTTGTCTTTGTCTTTTGAGACATTCTACATTTGAGAAATTCTACATTAATCTAAGAATATTATAATTCTATGGAAAAGAGAACAAAGGAAACAAATCAAATGATACAGGTACGGTTAAAAATCACTGTTCACGTTACTAACTTGCATTCAGGAATGTGATATTTTCTAGAAGGGCAAGTATATTGCAAGTACCTTCAGAAAAATCAGTTCAGCACAAGTTTTCAATCTGTGACAGTTTGAGAAAAGTAAAGAGAATTTTGAGATTATATCTCCCTTCCCTGGTTCATTTGGTATATGTTCAATTTTACTGGAATTTATAGAACACGAAGAATTTCAGTATTAAAATATGTATGAGAAAAAGATCACAAAAATCATACATTCCCTACTCAAAGCAGAAGATTAGGTATGGTGACTTCACACTGTAATGTTATTTAAATGTTCAGTGCAGTGGATGAAAAGGACCAGAAATCTCTAAAATTCTCAAACTCTCTAAAAGTTTATCACATTTTGTAATACTAGATTTTTTTTTTTATTCACAACACTTCCAAATTTCTGGGATTTCCAAAGGGAAGAGAGGTACGTGACTCAATGATTCCGTATTTTTCACCATTTAGAGCATGGAACTGTGCGTTGAATGTATAGCATGAATTGATCTGATGATTTCTGGTGTTGCATTTTTGCTACATTTGTGTTTCATTCTGTAATCTCAGCTCTTTGGTCTTCCTCTAATGATATCAGTACTATTGTTCTATAGACGTGTGTCACCAATTGCTAATTGTCTTTAGCCTGTTTTCATATTATCCATAATGACTGAAGAATGCCACATCTTAGCTGTGGCATTTGTTGTTCTGTTCTTCCTACTTGCTGCCTACATGGTGATGAGTAGTTTTTGAGATGGTCAGAATAATTTCTGTTTTGATTCAAGGCGTCATTTGCAAAGAGGAGGAAGATGGAAAAAGAATGTGTTTTTTTGCTCAGGTTTGGGGTTTTCTTTTTTTGCTTTGATTTTCTGGCAATATTTTTGAAAAGGAATTTTGTTTTGCCTAAAAAGGACACCTGATAAAGCCTAAGTGTAACTTTTCTTCTATCTTTATTTCTTTGCATTTCTTTATTTTCTAGAGTAATAATAATGCCTCCATTTAAACAGGATTTACTAATGGGAAAGTTCCTCCAGTTTGAAGAAAAAGCTCCACTTCAAACTCTTGCCAAAATTTTTGAAGCTTCATCTGTTCTTTTCACTGTGATGCCAGTGTCCTTAAGTCCTGACATTCCAGCACACCAAGTGTCCTTCAGTAATGCTTCCAGCCTGCTAAGCATTTTTTTAAAACCATTTGCCACTTCATCTTTTCCCCATTTAATCTGTAGTTATCCACCCCATATCAAGAAAGTCGGAATCCATCGGGAAGTTGAAGAGGCAAGAACATACCTGTAGAAGTTGTCTCTTATTTGATCCCTTTCCGGGCTGAGCAGATCATTCTGCATATCTAGGATGTGCATTTCAGAAATACAAGTGATGATTTCTGTGACATTATTAGAAGCTGTGGCAACTCAGCACTTGTGTAGCTCAAGCTACACGCATCCCAGATAGATAACTTAAAAATATTCGTAATGAGAGGAGCATTAGTTTGAAAGGCAGTTTCCTATCTAGTGTGTGTAGGCATTTCTGATCATTGTGTTTTCATTAACTCTGAACAAAACACTCTCAGCAGTGTGTGTGGTATTCATCCCATTTCATAAGCTTACTTCAACTTCATCTTTAACATATAGATTCCTTTGATTCAGTTTCAATACTGACCTTTCAAACCCTAGATTTAAGTGACAGTTGTAAGTTACAAGAGTTACATATCAGGCAGCTTTTAACGTAAAGCTGGCTTTACTTGATGGCACTATTTTTCACAAGTTTCATCTGTAAGCTAAGCTTATCTAAGAATCTTGATTTTTATTAATTTTGTAACAAGTTCTTAAGTTGCTGAAAGTTAATAGAAACATTTGTGAATTTCTGGAGAAACATTTGATGAAGGGAAACAGTATGCTTTCCTCAGGAGAAGCTGACATATTTAAGACAAAAATAGGAATTTAAAAATATTCTGTTTATTAAAGAACACCTAGACTTTGAGGAATAATGTTTCACATTCAGTCCATCTGATGAGAAAATAAGAGCAAAATGTACATACAGAAATTATTTGAAAAATAAACTAATCTGATAGCATATAGTCCTTTGTTCTTTTCTTTCTCTTGGCAAAAAGAGTTGCAGGATTTATAGTCCTTTTCCAGTGGAGTTCTTGGCAAGTCTTGTGGTAGGAAAGGTTGCTTTTGATTCTTTGTTTTCTATTTTTGTTCTGATTCTGTTGTCTTCCCCAGCATAATCTATTTGCTTTCTTATATTATTGATGCAAAGACTTACAAAATGTTTTCATATTTTTCACACAGCCCTTTCATCCCCTCTGAATAAGACAGAGGGAAAGTGACGTATCCAAATGTATTGTGCCATAAATACATCTGCATGTTTTTGCTTTACGACTTGTGTTGGTAATTCTATTTTGTCGCATTTGTAGGCATTCGCCTGGTGGCCAGAACTATTGGCTGAGCATGCAGAGAAGTTTTTGTCTCTTTATTCTGTTGATATGGATTCGGCACTTGAAGCACAGCCACAGGACTCCTGGGACAGCTTCCCACTTTTCCAGCTGCTGAATAACTCCCTCAGAAATGATAGTAAGATCTTCAGGTTTTTGCTTATTGTGTGCATAAAATGTTTTGGGTTATTTTTAATCTCTCTATACCCTAGAAATGTATTTGTAATTCTCAAAATAAGAGTGTCAGTGCCTTTGTTTATGATATATACTCTAGTGCTCCATTTCTTGGAAGTTAGGCATTTTCTTCCTATTCACACACCATTTAATTCCTTATTCTGGCTACTATTCAACACAACCAGTTGCTTGGTTTTAAATCAGTGATGTACAAGCAGCATAGTATGTATTTAATTTTTCCTTCTAAGCTTTCATATAAACTACTTTCAGATCAGTTTTTGTGTTATATAAGTCTTGTAGGCATATCACAAATGGGGTTAGATATACACAGGAAGCCAGTGTTGTTTTCACTTTGTTCATTGTTGTATCATGATTTAAGCTGGTGATCAGGACTTCTTACCTTCCTTTAATTTTCTTCAAAGAGCAAATCTTTGTTTTTGTAAAAGCTTAGGAATGTTTTGTGTGCAAGTGATTTTGGTAGCAGAATTAAGGAAATGATCAATGAAACCCAAGAAAATGGAATGGATATTATTTTAAAAACATCAAATTGCACCTTATTTTACAGAAAAAAAAATCCTAACATTCTAGGGTGCCATAAAGAAAAATATATATATATGTGTGTTCATCTATATGTGTATTCATATTCAATGTGTATTGTTTAAAAATGAGAAAATGACCTGTTTTTTTTTTAACTGTTTTTTAACTTCAATTATTGAAGTTATTCTGAATTTTGAATCTTTTATTATTGTAAATACAAGCAATCCATTTTAACTTTCCCTGGAAAATCTATTTCATGTCTGTAAAAGTTCCGTAGCTTTCAATAATTTTAGCTCCACCTATGAAAACTGTGTGACAGAAGGAAAATAGCATTCAGGAGCTTTTCTCCAAGGTGACAAGTTTCAATCTTTGTTGTTTATTGTTGTATATTGTACCCTTAGCTGTCAAGTCACCTCAGTGTAGTCCTTGTTGGCCGCAGCAACATACCATGAAATCGAGCAAGTAGCAAAGGTTCACTGTAACAGTAGATGACTACTTTCATGAAGGGAAACGGGCAGGGCTACTAAACTAAAGCTGAACATCAAACTGGTTTGTTGAGGGTCACTGTTACTGCAGCACATTGGATATGGTCTGGGCAGAGTGAGAGAACTTTAGCATCCAGTTTTAGATGTCTGCTTTCATGAAATACCTCTCCTTACTCTGACAGACCATAACATGTGTAATGCCATATTCTGGATTATTTCCTTTTTGGCACATTGTCCTAGTGAAAGAAAATTACAGATACTTGGGAATTTTTGATCTGGGTACTTTTTTTGGACAAACTACACAAAATTTCTCTGATGGTGGCTAATTTATGCTTGATTTAGAAAGATGCTCAGGAGTGTGCAGGAATCAATTCAATTTTCTTAAAAGGGTCAGGCACACATTAGTTTACATGGTTGTCTGATTCTCTGCATAAGATCTAAAATCCTCATTCAATATCTGAAGCCTTTACCCAGGGTGCAGTGGGAGTTAGACATTTAGGGGAAAAAAAAAGTGCACAGGGATAGAGCCATTAGGAAATAGTAACCGCTGAACTATTGCCAAGTTCTGAAGTTGAAACTCATAAGGTGAACTACATCAAAGAGAAATGTATGTCCAGTGCTCAAAGATTCCCTCAAACTAAGGGCCTACAAAGCTGCAAATTCATGTCTCCTCTGTAGGCATAATGTCTCTTCCAGTGTTTTCAGCACCTTCATTTAGCTTCATAGGTATTGGTTGCTATTGGATGCTATTCTTCCCATAAGCTACATTACTTGAATAAAACATGGTTAGGGAATAAAGATACTGTCCTAAGCAGTGTATTTAATTCTATCTTGCATTAGGAATAAATTCAGAGTAGTTTATCTGTTCTTTGTAAACTCACTGTGTTGTGCGTGCTTGCCGGTATTTCCATATTCAGCTACATTTTAAAACAAAAGCAGCTTTTTTTATATGGCTTACACTGGTGGTACCCTCCAATCATTCCTAGTTTCTGGGTAATAAACTGGTTTCAACTGAAAGGTTCTAGATTCTCCTGGAGTACAAAGTTTGAAGGAAAACTAGATGTTATGAGGTCTAATAGTTTATGGTCTTAATCCGTGGGTTTCAGATAGCATTCTGGATCTGAGCAATTGAGATTTTTCTACTGATTTTTCTTTCCTTAAAAGATTACATGGATAATAATGCTAAATGATTCAATCAGCCTTGGGAAAGACATTTTATAGAAAATCAAGTAAATATTTTTTCATGTCAAAGCAATTATTAGCAAGATTTTAAAACCTTAGCTGAAACGATTGCTATCTAAAATGTCACACCTGTATACCAATTTCAGTAATTCCCTAGAGGTAATAGATATAGTAAATGACAGTTTCTGGTGAGTGGAAACCATCTGGAAAATTATACTCTCTTTTTTTTCCATGTAACTATTGGAAAGCAAGCGTGGAAATTAGTCACCTTTTAATCAGTGGGTATGTTAGCAAGTGGCAACTGACCATTCTACCAAGAACTGATTCCCAAGTGAAACATAACCACAGTGCTTATTCTTTAATTAACAGCCTTTTACCTTGCAAGTACATTAAAGTCACTAGAAATAGCTCCCCATGCTTATATAATCAATTTTACAGTCTTTCAAAGTGAAATAAATAATTCTGGCTGTACTCTAAGTGAAAACCTTTTCCTGGAAACTATCACCTTCATAAAGATAGATTTAGAAAAAAATCTAAAAAGGGAAAAACTGGAATGTGGCCTCATGAGGATAAAAAGGCTAGTGTTAATAATTAACAAGGAGAGTGAAGTGGAGTAAATTAGCCATAATAGAGCCCACAGTGACTGGCAAAGTCACCTCTCATTATCAAAAAACTCATTAGGAAATGAAGAGGTGGAAATCCCACTGGGTTATTCTCACTCTTCAGCTATAGCAGAGATTACTTTTCAGATTTCTTTCAAATGAAGAACTGTTAGGTCACCATATTGTATATTAGGTTAATCTTCAGTGAAATTTGGAGAACTGACACCTGCATGTTATTCTATCTCTATCTCAAGAGCTTTAAATGAGCTCAAAATATTCAATGCAGGAGTCAGTTTTCATGCAAACCTGACATGAGCAAACTCCTAACAATAAAGAAATGCTCTAACATTTACAGCATTAAAATGAAATTTCATTGCATGGTTATTTTTATAACTGTGTCACTAAAATATTAGAAATAGTAAAATATAAAATATTTAGAAATAGTGTGCGATAATGAAAATGCATAGACTTTACTACTGAAATGTATCAGCTGTGTTATTTTAAGTAGAATAAAAAACATTGTACATAATTAAAGCCAAATGATTAAAATACAGTATTCATTTGACATTAAGGGAAAAAAAAAAAAAAAAATCGTAGAATCAGATTTCCCATTAAATAACTTTTCTTGAATTAGAAGGAGAGGGAAGTCCTGACTCAAGCTTGCTTCACATTTCTATTATGAGGGATTCCATTCTGAATCACTTGAAGCTTTCCTATTTTTTCTGGCCACAAGAATTAAGTTTGTTCGTGTATTCGTTAGTGATTGTCCTGTTGCTCTAAGTCTAACCAATGAAGTCTATCTTTTTAAAATGAATCGAGGAATATGATCTTCCTATCCTTTAAGATATTGCAGCTTTTCCGAGAGGAGCTATCAAGCAAAAAAAAGTGATAACAAAGTGACATGTGCTGTAGAGATGGATAATAGATTGTAGATAAATTTGTTGTGAATTTTCAAAATCTAAATGAAAAAAATGCTGTAGCAACTTCTATAATATAAATGTTTATGATCTCCAAAGTTTCAATTGTTGATACTCAATTGTGCCTGACTGTGTAAAGCTTTGCAGATGGTACAAAGATAGCACTACCCAATATCTCTCTATGATAACAAAATTATTTTTTCCAGAATTTGAATTTCATAGAAGAAATCCATGATTGTCTCAGAACTATATGTCCCAGGACTTTTTTCAGTAATATAGATGTTACTTTTTCTCCACTGAGACTATTAATTATATTATGAAGGGGACTTCTTTAGGAGGACTATTTAGATTCTGTGGTTGTTTAATTATTCATTTTAATCACTTTTTTTTGAGCTTCAACAAACTATCTCAGTTTCTCTTCGTTAACATAATCAGAGATATTTTTTACTGGCATATGCACAATTCCATCAAGTGTTTCTATATTTAGCTAATGTTACAGGTATCTCAATTGTATATTTCAATATTCTGCTCCTTTTCTTTCCAAGTTTTGTTTCCATTCTAATATCATTGAATTTTATCTGCATCATTTACTGATCTAATATACTGTACTGTTGCTCAGCAATATTGCATTAGTGCTTTGTGGTGAGCACTGGCAAAAATCAAACAAAACCAGGAGTATTTTAAAGTTAACTCATAATCTTTCTTTCACTGAGTATCACTAGTGAAATACCTGTGTACCTGCTCTAAGTCAACTGGGGCACATCTGTCTGATGAAGCTGACTTTGAAAAACCTGCACGTTGAAATTTAGTCTCTTGTCTAAACAATTGCTATTATATTGGCTATTGATTTAAAACTGGAGTTCTTTGATATGTTTTGGTTTTTATTTTCCATTATTCCTGTTAGTAGTAGCAAGATGGTAAATGCCAGTAAACTCAGCATCCTCTTCTTGCTTGGTTACAGGCTGTGTACCACTTTTGTACTAGAAATTAAATATACCATCACAGCTCCCATCTTAAACTACGTTGTGTAAATAGAAAAGATTTTAGGTTTAAGATATTCAGGGCCCCAAAAGATTCTTCTCTCATCATACTCTACATTTCTCATTAATTGTAATAAGACTCTTTTGTAAAAAAGAGAGCTAGGATTTTTGCTCAGTCCTGTTAGGAGATCTTTTGAAATGATAACCTACCTTCAGTTTTGGGCTGCATGTTTTGGAAATACTGACAGCTAACTGAGACTGTAAAACTCCTTACTAGATATCATTTCTGGCTGAATGATAGTTCTAGGAACAAAACATAATAATAAACAAATCTGCAATAAGCTATTTGTGTCCCTTTGTCTTGTAAAGATGAAATTCTTTGCAGTTTCATTGCTGATGTTCTAGGGGTGGATGAAAATTTTGCTCCTCAAGTAAGTTTACAGCTTGCTTCCACATAGCATGTCTCTAAAATGCATTTCTAAACTATGTCTCATATGGCAAAAAGCATAGCAATTAGAATATAAGCTGAGACACTTTCAATTTTTGCTAGAATTCAAATAACTGATTAACAAATGCTCTGTGGAGGCAGAATGAACTATAAACAATAAGCAGATGGAAATATCTACTTCTTCTAGTGTGGATTGGATGATTTTCAACTGGTACAGATAGAATATGGAGCCCCAAGGAAACCTCCTTCTTGAAATTTACTCTTTTTAAATTGGATTTTAAAATACATCAGGAAAGCCAGGTGATGCCTTCCTGAGAGTCATATAAGGAGGGGTGATAGCAGATTCTTCCAAAGTGCTGATTTTGCCACTGGTGCAGAGACTCATGGTAACCTGTTTCATTCTTCCCCTTACTTTTGATTCTGGAGAAGCTCTTGAGGACAGCTTGCCACGCTGGCTCTAGAATAACTCTCAAAACACCTGCATGGGTAAAATGAAAACAAGTCCCAAAGTTTCTAATGTATTTAAGAACCACAGATTATTTTCCTGATGTTAGAGAGGAACCTTATTCCAGTGCTGTGTTGTTAAACTGTACTGTCTACCTCTGGTCTTTTCATATCACGTTTTAGCATTTTTCAGCTATGTAAGAGTTGAATAACTTTCAGTTCCAATATTTCTAGTACTTCTTACCTGGGAGATGTTTCTATTCCCACAATCCTTTTCCCCTTAATATTGTACACACATTACCTTGCCCTGGCATAGAGTTTCATTTTGTTGTTGTTTGTGTGAATATGAGATGGTTCACATGAAGAGCACATGGGGCATCTATATTGACAAGACGATGGAGAATTAAGCTGTGTAGCTTTGAAGACAAGTGGTAGTTGAGGGTTTTGAAGTGTGGCATTACCTCAAGGATCTCTTGTTTCCCATCTGCTTAGATGCACAGGTGGTACCTGTTGGCAAGATCAATTCTAATCACAGGGTAGAGTGCCATGAGTTTGCTGGTAATACTCAGCTCCGTCACTCAGCCCTGGGCTCTGAGTTCTTTCTTCCCCTGCTGTAATCCTTGAAATCTCCATATGGGTAAATCAAATCTGTCATGTCCTCAACTCTGGGAAAACAGAATGCTCACAGAGTTGTTCATCCAAGATAGCACTTGCATGTGTGTGCCCACATACAGAGCGATCTGCTTGGAGTGCAGTCAGATTAAGAATCTTGGCGTCGGTATAGGTAGTTTCATTTCCCTGCAAAGATTGATGTCAGGATGTTAGGAAAATGATTCAGCTTTCTAAGTTGAACAGCTTTTATTGCTTGTGACTTCTTTAAATTTCATTCTGACTTCTGAATAACAAGAGCTGCCCTCCTGCCCATGAGGCTCTATTATTGTAATTCCCTGAGCAGATCTTGCAGCAGAGCATTTCTGCGGTGTGTTCAGAAAACAGTGAGCTACAGGCTCATCCCCTCAGGTAACTGTGATTGCCTGATTAATGCCCATCCTGAAATGATTCGCTGTAAAGCAGCAATATTGACTTAATTGACACAATTGTGTTCCTGTTGTTGTTTTTTAAGCTCAAAGTAGCCTTAAAAAATCAGCCTTATATGTAGCTTGAAACCTGCCACCTTTTGTTTCTCAAAGGCAATGTTCATCAGCTGTTTACTGTGAAACACCCGATGTGTGGGCAAGCATCCACATCTTTGTGTTAATATCCAAATCCTTCTCAGTTGTTGCTATTGCTGGGTACAGATGCTGCATTTTTAAGACATAAATACAAGGGAAAAACAACGCAGCTTTGAAAGCCTGATATGCAATTAATTATGCCAGAACTAGCTAGTTAACAAGTACTTCTATGAGCAGTGTAAATAATGGAGCATGTTTGTAATGGACTCATAGGTGTTCTCCAGGGTGGATTCTCAGGGGTTTAGTAAGAGACAAGCCTATGCTGCTGCCTTTTTCTCTGCGGAAACCCTAACAATCTCTGTCTGTTACTTAGCTGCCTGTTTTCATGAGGCTTGATATACTGGAGATCTCCACCCTTGTTTCTATATAACACTGAAATTAGCTGTAAGTATTAAAATTCTTAGGAAGAGAGAGGCAGGTGGATAAATGAAAGAGTGATGATCTCATCAATCTTCTCTCCTTAGGAAAAAGTAATTGATACATAATTTCCCAATTCGGCAAGGGTGTTACAGAGAAAATAGTATCCAGACATTCAGCAATAAAGACAGTGCAAGTAAAAATAAGAAAATAAAACTTGAAGACACACTTTCTCCATAGTCTTCATCTCCCTAGGTTCTGTCTGTGGTAAACATTAGTCATAAAGAGGAAACAAAGGAGTTTTTATAAGTTACAGACATTATTTTTGCATGTTACACATGGAGTTGTAGTAGTGAACTAGAACAAGAGGAGTTTATATCTTCATGAAATGGATTCCAGGGTTTTGAGCCACATGATATAGCCTTTTACTCTTAGGAAGAAGAGGTCTCCTCAAAATGCAACTGAGGTACCCATCCATGTCAAATGAGAAGTCTGGAGGCAGAGATAAGTAAGAGGAGAAACCCAGAAGCCGTACAGGGAAAGATGCAAATGCTTTCCCTAGAGACAGTAGCTGCTAGCAGTGCCCTTCCATTTGAAGTGTTTGGTTGCTTGAGATATAAAGGGTGAGTGAACTCAAGCCTGAAGCATACTGAGCTGAAGAGAAAGTTGAAGCTGAATGCACAAGAGAATGTAAAACACATAACAGTAAGAGAAAGTAAAATCATGAAAATTTCTCATTGTGACTCAGCTTGCCTACATGACACATGGGAATATCGTTACAGATCGCAATGATAGTACTAGATTAGTGGGTGAATATGGACATTCAAAACATGAAACTAATACAGTCCCTTGGTGGGGTAGACTCTAGTTACAATAATGATGAGACTTTACTAAAGAACATTTTAAGGACTTTCTTTCAAAAATAAAGAGAAAGCCTCTAGCAGTGTTACACGTCATTAGCTTTCCTAAGCATTTCCAACTAGTTTTCAGGACTTCCTTTATAAGACTACAATGACTGTAAAATTGGAGGTGATCATACCTGAGTGTAGGCAGTCTTCCAGAAGGGAAGTAGAGTTCACATCCCTACAAATTTTGTAAGACAGTTGAGAAGGCAGAAGAGAGACAAGTATGGCTCATGGGGATGGGTTTCACATGAATGCAAACTGGAAAGGATGTACCTTAGGTTCATGGGTCTGTTTGGTGTTTATGTGTGTTTCTGGATCAGAAAAGGAAGAATTCTGGTGGTGAATTCTGGCATGCTGACCAGCTGTTGGTATACATATACATGCTAAGACTTATTTTCCTATTCCAGAGATCATGGAATGTTCCATGTAGGTACAGGAATTGATTCAGGACTTCGCCTATAGACCAGATAGATAAACTGTTCTTATTCCCACAAATACTCTTATGTCACGTGTTATCTTTTTCCTATAAGTTCTCTGAAGAAAAGGCTGTATTTCACTATATTTTTGCACATAGCTGTTGTGGTTTAACCTAGCAGGCAGCTCAGTGCCACACGATTGTTCGCTCACTTCCCCCACCCTCAGAGGAACGGGAGAGAGAATGAGAAAAAAAAAACACAACAAAGTAGAACTTATGAGTTGAGATAAAAACTATTTTCTAAGATAGAAGAAGAAGAGAAAAGCAGAATAATAGTAAGTATAATAATATAACATATATTCACCAAATAAGCGATGCACAAAACTATTCCTTACTACCCGCTGACTGATGCCCAACCAGTCCTTAAGCAGCAGCTGTTGGCCAACTCTCCTCCATTTTATGTTTTTTTCACATGATGTCATATGGCATGGAATATTTTGGACGTCAGGGGGAAATTCTTTACAGAGAGAGTGGTGAGGTACTGGAACAGGCTGCCCAGGGAGGTTGTGGATGCCCCGTCCCTGGAGGTGTTCAAGGCCAGATTGGATGGGGCCCTGGGCAGTCTGGTCTAGCATTAGGTGGAATGGTTGGTGGCCCTGCGTGTGGCAGGGGGGTTGGAGATTCATGATCCTTGAGGTCCCTTCCAACCCTGGCAATTCTGTGATTCTGTGATTCTGTGAATATCCCTTTGGCCAGTTTAGGTCAGATGTTTTATTTCTGTCCCCTCCCAACTCCTTGTGCTCCCTCAGCCCTGTCAGGACAGTATGAGAAATGCAAATATTCCTGGCTCTGTGCAGTACTGCTCAGGAACAACTAAACATCGGTGTGTTATCACCATTGTTTTTCTCCCAAAGCCAAAGCATAGCATCATGTCCCAGCTGAAACCAGTACAGCAAACTACTGAAGCTGAAATGTTTTATTGTAGCCTTTGTTCTTAGCATAAGGAGAATGCAAATGATTGAATATTGCTGAAATGTATTTATTTTGGTTCTGTGAACAAAATGACTAAGGCTTAGATTTAGCAAAATATATTTTAAGGAGATAAAGAAGTGATCTGGCTCAACGAAGAACTTATATACATGCCTAGTTTTTATAACAGTGGCGTCTAAAAATGGACTGCAAAGCCCTTGTAATGTACATGTTTTGGTTTTTTTTTATGTGCTGTACTTACTACACAGGCTGGATCACACTATATTTATTCTTACATTTTTGGACTTTAAAACATTTTAAGAGGTACTCTTTCCTATTGCAAAATAAATGAGGGAAAGACCTGACATGTTTATTTCTGTTTTGTTTCTTTTTAAAGCATTTCTGTGCAATGGAAAGTTTCACAAGCACTTGCAAGAAATTTTTGTTCCCATGGTCATCCGCTACATTGACCTCATGGAATCATCAATTGCCCAGTCCATTCACAGAGGTCTTGAACAAGAGTCGTGGCAACCTGTCAAGTAAGTGCTTTCTACAGGATTTCTGCAAAGCACTACAGTTTTCTGTCTTATCAGGTGTTGTCCTCTGCTGTCCTCTAAATATTCTATTTTTTATTGTATTCCTACATTATTTATTTTTTCACAGGAGCATCACCAACAGTCTTCCTAATGTAGCTCTTCCAAAAGTTCCAAGTTTGCCTCTTAATCTTCCACAAATGCCTAGCTTTACTACACCAACCTGGATGACTTCCATGTATGAATTCACGTGTGTATTCTTCAATAACCTTCTGACTGTATGTCAGCTCTGCATGGCCTTGCTACTGTTCTGTGCAGCTGTTTTTGGATTGCATGGTGTTTATGATCTCTTAGTTGGAAATTACTGTTTCTTGGGAGTCAAGCATGGACTGTTAGCAGGTTGTGCTTTCTAGTGTCTTTAAATGAATTGGTCTTAAACTTGGTAACTTAAAAAATCAGCTTAGCAAAGGTCTGTCAAAGTATGAATGATGTTTTATCCCCTAAACTACTTAATTATCTTTCTTAATTAATAAGCAGTGAGGAATCTTTTGAATAACTGATTTTAGATCATAAAGTGAAACAGCCCATCATATTTTTGCATGGACTATATTAACTCATTGTATGTGAAAACTGGTTCTGAAAACTGATTCCAACAGTTGATTGCAAATATAGCCATTAAATATCCATATTAGAAGAAAATTGTAAAGGTTAATTGGTACCCAGAATAGAAGTACGTCTATTGCTTTGCCTGTTTCAAAATATATATATTTGTTTTATATAGTAGAGGAAGGCTCCAGGAGAACTTTGCTTTAGCTCAAGTTGTAATAGGAAAGGATGAATGTGAATGACTTCAGAAAACATACATGTAACACACAAAGCTTGATAATAAAATTTCAAGCCAAGTATTGTTTTCTCAAGTTTTGTGATGGAATTAAACACACATAACAAGTATTCACATCCATTACTATGAGAGTTTATTGATTGTGCTCTGCCAGATTTCTGGCACTTGTCCATAGAGTTGCTGTTCTGCTGCTAATTCTTCTAAAAGACAAAATTCCTCTTAATCCTTGGCTTCGGTAGCTTTTGTGTTTACTATAATTCTAGATTTCTCCTGATGTGCTTATGCAATTGATTTCAGTTCTGAGTACTAACTAATTGGTCATCTGCTACTCAGATCTATTTGCCTAGTTACTCTCACCCTTTCAAAGGTTACTTTGTTTTTAAAGAATAGCTTTTAGATTTAAAAGTTGTTATAATCTTAGATGTGGTCTTCTGACAGTCTGTATTCTAGTAGCCTCTTCCAGTAAAAATAACTTGTAGATTTTAAAATATTTTTATTTTACATATTGAATTTGTAATTAATATATAACAAGTATTGGTCCTGGTTCGAGTATTATACTGGTGTAACTTTCCTAAATGAAAGCTTTGGTGTAGCAATAAATACCTAGACAGGATTGTCAAAAATGCGTGTGTAGTGTGAAACTCAGCCACTGCCTCATCCCCCTTGCACATATTCTGGAAATAAGGATGTAGCCCATATAGGAAAGTATGAAAAACATACTGAGCTAATTTGTGTGGTTTTGAAAGCACTGAGGTTCACATGAGCTGTAAGAACTTGCCAGCAGTAGCTGTTGCTTTGCTGTTTGTCAAGAGGAATGGGGACAAGTACTGTACCAGGTATGGTGTCTGCATGGAGCTCAGTAAGGTCGTCATCTCCTTTCAGCTGCCTCTTGCAGCAAACCAAAAGAAAAGATCTGCCAAGGTACTAGCTCTGTTGTAGATGACTCTTTGCTTTCTTTCTTCAAAAAGTAGAGCTTTGAAGTTGTATTCATTGAAGAGTGTATAAATTTAATTCCAAGATTTTAGTACTATCGTTGTAATACTATGGAACTCAGGTAGTATTTTAAGAATCAGACTACTGCCTGCATCCTGCAGAAGAGCCAGGTGACTTCTCTGAATGACCATGTATTTTATTTGAATCACAAAGTAACATCAGTTTGAGTGAAGGCACTGCAAGCCAGTTGTTATGAATTTCCTCTTTCCTGGCTGGTTAGTGTCTCAGCTTCCAGTAGAGAAAATGGTTTGTTCCTGTTACTACATGAAATAATCTCTTATTATTATTTTTCTTGAACAGCGCTCATCCCATCCTTTGCAGGAAAATCAGAGCTTTCCAGTTAAATTCTCCAATGGGAATTAACCAAATACCTGTTCTCCAGTCTCTATTAACCAAAATCTGGTGTTTCCTTCTCTTCTCCCGGCTGAAGAGCCCCAACTCTCTCAGCCTGTCCTTGCACAGCAGCCTGTTCGTGCTCAGCCCTCTGATCATCTTCGTGGCCCTCCTCTGGACCTGCTCCAACAGCTCCATGTCCTTCTGGTGTTGGGGGCTCCAGAACTGGACGCAGTACTCTAGGTGAGGTCTCATGACAGCAGAGTAGAGGGGCAGAATCATCTCCTTCTTCCTGCCAGTCATGCTTGTCTCGATGCAACCCAGGATACAGTTGACCTTCTGGGCTGCAAGCACACACTGCTGGATCACACTGAACCTTTCATCAACTGACATTCCTGAATCCTTCTCCTCAGAGCTGCTCTCAAGTAATTCTTCGCTCAACCTGTATCTGTGCTTAGGATTGCTCCTTCCCAGATGCAGGACCTTACATTTGGCCTTATTGAATTTCATGAGATTGGCATGAACACACTTCTCAAGCCTGTCCAGACCCCTCTGGACAGCATCCATTCCTTCTAACATGTCAACTGCACCACTCAGCTTAGTGTTGTCTGCAAACTTGCTCCATCCCACTTGATCCCACTATCCATGTCACCTACAAAGATTTTAAATAACACCACTCCCCACACCAATCCCTGAGAAACGCCACTCTTCACTAGTTTCCGCTTGTACATTGAGCCATTCACCGCAACACTCTGAGTGCAACCATCCAGCCAATTCCTTATCCTGCGAATAGTCCGTCCATCAATTCAGTTTTTCTCCAACTGATGATCAGGATGTCATGCAAGACAGTGTCAAACACCTTGCACAAGCCCAGGTAGATGATGTCAGTTGCTCTTCCTCTATCCACTGATGCTGTAACTCCGTCATAACAGGCCACTAAGTTTGTCAGGCGTGACTTGCCGTTGGTGAAGCCAAGTTGGTTACCATCAATCACCTCGTCTTTATTTTCCATGTGCCATAGTAGAGCCTTCAGGAGGATCTGCTCCATGTTCTTGCTGGGCACAGGGGTGAGACTGACTGGCCTGTAGTTTCCTGGGTCTTTTTTTTACCCTTCTTGAAAATGGGGGTCATGTTTCCCCTTTTAATCAGTGGGAACTTCACCAGACTTCTATGGCCTTTCAAATATGATGGGCAGTGGCTTGGCAACTTCATCTGCCAGTTCCTTCAGAATCTGTGGATGAATCTTGTCAGGTTCAATGAGCTTGTACACCTTCAGGCTTTTTAGATGGTCTCGAACCTCATCTTCACTTACAGCAAGCTCCTTCTCCAAGTTCTTGCATCTTTGGTGATGTGGCTGGAGCCCTTGCTGGTGAAGACTGAGGCAAATATATCATTGAGCACCTCAGCTTTTTCCGTATCCCTCATGATCTGGTTTCCAGTTTCCTTCCAGAGAGAGCCCACATCTTCCCTGACATTTTTTAATCACTGATATACGTTCTTGTTCCCATTTGTGTCCCTGGCTAGATTTAGATCTGTCTGGGTTTTGGCATTCCTAACCTGATCCCAGGCTGCTTGGGCAATTTTTTGGTAGTCCTCCCAGGTAACCTGTTCTTCCTTCCACTCCCTATAGACTTTCTTTTTGAGCTTAAGTCCAGGTGCTCCTTGTTTATCCACAGAGGCCTCCTGACATTCTTGTGTGCCTTTCTTTTTCTTGGGATGCACCAATTTTGGGCTTGGAGGAAATGGTCCTTCAATACCGACCAGATTTCTTGGGCCCTCTTCTCTCCATGGCTTTCTCCCATGTCTCCCTGCCAAGCAGCTCTCTGAAGAGTTCAAAGTCTAAGCTTTCCTGAAGTCCAGAGTAGCAAGCTTGCTATGCAACCTCTTGATCACGTTTTGAAGAAGGAAATGTATACTACTAATGACAGCGCTTAGAAAGATCGTTACATCATTTTCGGTTGTTTTTCCTTAACCTGTTATTATTGGGCACTGGGAAGAGAGATATGAAAAGAGGAAAGTGTTCTGTGTAGTAGTCTGTTTGTCTTGATTGGTCTCTGGAGAGGATAACTCAAGAGGACACCTTGGCTAGACATGCAGAGCATTGCAACGTTTGGCTAAAGACAGTATCCTAAAAGGAGAAAATACCTGAATATTCTGTAAAATCTTCTAATTATCCATAATGATGCTTTTCTTAATTCCTCATTAATTAATTAAAATTACTTCTGTACCATTTTGTATTTTAAATTGAGTTACTCTGCCTCTTGTGAACCAGGCTTTTAAATTGCATTTGTGGGTGATTTTAGTTGTGTATGATTTCATTTATAAATTATTATTTTCAGTGCAAGCATGACATATATTCACTGACCAAAAGCACTGCAGATACAGACCCGAGGTTGTCTGTTGCTATCTTATGCCATTCTAGATCATCGGGCTTGGCAAACCTCAAGGCTGGAGAAACATGAGATAGGATATAAGGATACATGCTTGCAGGAAGACAGTCCTGTCTTCTCTACCAGCTGGAGCAGGCAGTTATGAAGCAAATGCCTCAGCTATGTTCATCCTTCTGTGACTCAGCTACAGTGAGTGGCGAAGGGAGCAGCCGCAGTGGTCTGTGCATGTGCTGGGGCATGTTTCAGCACTGTTCAGTACATCTGTAGTGCCACATTTGTTCTTGTCACAGTACTTGGCTGTAGCAAGTTGGAAGATGAAAATTGTTTTCTTTTTAAGGATAGTTATTTAAGAATATGGCCATAAGTGAAATTTAGCTGAAGTGATCTACTTCCTGTGGAATACAGAGTTTTGAATTTAAGACAAGTGTAGCAAGCTCCTATTTGAGCATTCTGAAAGATAAATGTATATTATGGGCTACATTTTGTTTCTTAATACTTTCATTTAAGAAATAAGAATTAACAGAAATGTTTTAGGTTGCTTAAGCCTCAAGTTGCCTCAGTCTTGAGTTAAGTAGGAGGAGTCAAGAAGTTACTCTTTGGCCCTAATATCTTTGGGGGACCAAACACAATCCATTACTTGCTGTGCCAAATCTGTTCTTCAGCCTTTCCAATCACCAGCTAATGAAATGTAGAGAGTCGGGGCAAGTACTATTGACTCTATAATTACAAAAAAGCCTTTTATGTTGAAAGAATTCTCAGTTGACTTTCTGAGTCCTGAACATGCATATTCAGGGTAGGAACTGGACCTCGCAAAGAACATAGAGCTGTTACCCTGTTTTGTAACAGTACCCACAAAGCACTAATGGGTTATAATTCAGTAGTAAACTTCAAAATGTACACAGTAATTTATAAAATCACCACTATTGCTCTTGGTAAATTCTACTAGAATGGAAGCCAGATGATTTTGGATCTTATGGTTGATAGAGAATGTCCATAGATATTTAGAATACTTCTTATATTTCCATATATAAGCTGTCTTATTGGGTAGATCTTGCAGCTCTGTTAATGGACTGCTTGACTGATTGCTACTGCTTCGATAGTTGCATAAGTGGAGGAAAGTTGCCTCTTTTGGCTGTTAGTGGACAAGTGAATTGCTTGGGAGTATGTATACAGTTCCTAAGTTAAATATGCTGCAAGATTTTGGAGAAATACAATGTTCTTCGTCTTTTTTTGCTGTGTTCAGTACAATGAGAGGCAGAAAACCATAGAACTGTTTAGCTTAAAATGGTCTACATCTACAAAGTTAAATCGCTGTTAAAAAATTAGGGTGGACCTTTTTCAACCATTGGAAACCTTTTATTCCAAGGACCTGATTAAAAGGAGTCAAAAACTAAACAGTACCTTTTGCACAAACTAGTGCTGAAATCTTAAATCTTGACTGCAGAACAGTAGAGTTTGCACTTAATTTTAGATTAATAAATAACTCTATTGAGTATAGTTGAAAAAAGAGTAGCAATTTTCAGGCAGAGCAGTATTATTCCATTCATTAGACCAAATTAGCTTATCATAAGTGTTCAAATAAAAACCTTACAGTAGCCAAGAATGGGTTTTGTAATTATGCACATAGATTCAAATACTTCAGTGGTTTGAATTGAATGTGGGAGTACCTCCTGCTGCCAGGAGGAGGTGAAAACTGCATTTGGTTTCTCTTCATGTTGCGTTTTATAGAGTATTAAACTCTGAGATGACATAACCAGATATTCCAGGGGAAACAAAATCTGCAGACTGTAGATCCACTTCAGGGTATTGAGGTATATGTTGACAATATTATTTGTAATACCTTTAATGAATAATGGACAGAAAAAAATTCTGTAGGCTATGTAAAGCAATGATTTGTTACAAATTGGAACAGGTTGATTGAAATCACAGTTCTCTTCAGCAGATAGCAAACAAATGGGATATTTGTGCCTGAACTAAGAAAAATTAGTTTCTGTTGTAGCACTTAATTTTCCTTCCGTATCTAACTAGTGTAATAATACAGTAGTCAAATTCAAATGTCATCGGACAGTGCTGAATAAAAATTGAAGAATGGAATCTCAAAATCATATGAAAAGAGAACGAATGAATTAATGTTTCTGACAGAATGAATTAGTGTTTCATGAACCTGTGTCTATTACTAAATTTATTTTAATTTGAAACTTTACTTGGTAGTATAATGAAACCAAATTAAGTGGCTACCAGGGAGTGAACGTGCATAGGAATACATTAATGTTATTGAGAACACATTAGTCCTCCTGAGTCTTAAAGAATTTCATTTAGAATTCCATTAGGCTAAAAATGAAAAAAAATACATGCGAAAGGATAAAAAATGATAAAATATGATCTAATAATGAAAAGTGGTAGTTCTGTTTCTTGGGAAAGTATGTTTTGTTTTCTAGGAAGTGTGTTCTTACCAACTTTAATAATGACTGGCATTGCCTCTATTTTTTCCACTACATCATTTGTCATCTTTTACCCCCTCTGTCTAAAAAAAATCACTGTGTTTTTCAAGTCAGATATTGTGTATAATGAAGCATATACAGCTTCATTCTCTGGTAGTGTACAAAGCAGACATAATGAAATCCCCAACATTGGAGTCGTATAACTTAAAAAACAGACCAGCAAAATTATAGACTTTCTGAGGTGTTGTGGGGGTTCATTCTTGATATTTCTTAATTAAACTTAATAGTGTATAAAAGTACTCCTCACTCAGCTCTAATCTGAACAGTAACATCCCTGTGCAAGTTGTAACCTTAGCAGTCTCCTGGGCTTTTATTGCTGCTTCTGCTGTTTTCTTTCAGGAGCACAACAAAATGTAAAATTAGTAATTATTGTTTAAGATAAGTGAGGAAAAATGCATTATAACATGCACGTCCTATTTGAAAACTGTGAACTATCCTGCATCTGGGAAGGGGCAATCACAAGCACAGATGCAAGTTGGGTGGAGAATGGCTTTAGAGCAGCTCTGAGGAGAAGGATTTAGGGTAATCGGTAGATGAAAGGTTCAGTGTGATCCAGCAGTGTGCGCTTGCAGCCCAAAAGGTCAACTGTATCCTGGGTTGCATCAAGATAAGTATGACTGGCAGAAAGAAGGAGATGATTCTGCCCCTCTACTCTGCTGTCATGAGACCTCACCTAGAGCACTGCGTCCAGTTCTGGAGTCCCCAACACCAGAAGGACATGGAGCTGTTGGAGCAGGACCAGAGGAGGGCCACAAAGATGATCAGAGGGCTGGAGCACCTCCCCTACAAGGACAGGCTGAGAGAGCTAGGGCTCTTCAGCCAGGGGAAAGAAGGCTCCGTGGGGACATTATAGCAGAGTTCCAGTACTTGAAGGGGACCTACAGGAAAGGTGGAGAGGGGCTTTTTAGAATAATGTGTAGCGACAGGACAAGGGGAAATGTCTTTAAACTGGAAGAATATGGATTTAGACTGGATATTAGGAAGAAATTCTTTACTGTGAAGATGGTGAGACACTGGAACAGGTTGCCCAGAGAGGTTGTGGATTCTGGCTGGCTGAGGCTTTGAGCAATCTGGTCTACAGGGAGATGTCCCTGCCTGTAGAAGGGGCACTGGAACTAGATGATCATAAAGGTCCCTTCCAGTCCAAACCATTCTTTGATTCATTCTATGACTCATTCTGTGTTCCTTCTTGCACGTAGTAGAGACATCAGAATATGACATTTAAGTTGTTCGTTTGAACCCAGCCTTTTCCATAGGCAGGTGTCACTACTCGGCCTTCTCTGGCCTCCTTCTTTTCCCAGTTTGGCTGTCTTTTTTGAATCTAAGACAGCACAGCGGAGGACAGTGATGACTCTGTGATGGGTTTTCTTAAGACCAAAGCAGTGCTCCTGCTGCATCTGTGCAACCTCTCCAAAGTTCTGAATATGTGCTTTAGGCCTTGCTTCATGTTACTGCCCGATGTCACGGCCCACCTGGTGCAACCCAGTGTTAGTGCTACTGATGAGTACATTAGTCAGTCAAATATGACATATCTTTTCTATTTTTAAGTTAGTTCATTTTCTAACCTGACTCTTGCCTGACTCAGCACATTCAGCACTCCCCAGTTCCTTCCATGAGAGTTTGGGTCACTTTACCCTCTGATAATCACGTTCTTTTGCCATGAGGTAGAAGCAAGAAGATGGCAATATTGATATATTTTTAAGCTATTTGAATTAGAATTGAGCCTGCCAGGCTGTTTTTTGAGGGTTGTGTCACTATCATTCTGAGATGCTGTGCTGTGAAGTATTGTGGCTCCTTAAGCAATAACCTAGGCATTGAAATGCAAGACATTGTGATATAGTTAATCTACATTGACAGTGGAAGCATAACTGTATTTACATCAAAGGTTAGCCTTGAATTACTGTGTCTTATCACATGTAAATGTCCTGAAATTTATCACTTGATTCAGGGCAGAAGAACTTGTAAACAGAGCTATACTAATTCCATTTTGTTTGTGCATAAATTTCCTTATTTCATTTCTGTTCTCTTTTTTCCATTGGGATATTCCCTCAGTTAGAATTAACGAGCATTTATCAAGGGACTGTTTGTCTGGGTATCTCTTTTATGATATTACAACTAGTATTTTTAGTTCTTTGGTAGATTTATCTACCTAAGTTATGAAAGTAAGAAAACGTATACAAAATCCTAACTGTTTTGTAAAATGTCCTTACTAATTAATGTTCCTTTATCCTTTATGTTTCCTATCTTGATCTGAAATTTGAGCTACATCAGTCCTCCATGATCCTCATCATCCCACCCAACTTCCCTTAACCTATTATATTCCTCAGTTAGCAGATGAGAAAATTGTATTTTTTTCATCCTATTTGGAATTACTTAAAATTTTCCATTACCATTTTCACATCCTTGGAATAAAAGCAACTGTGCTATTAAATAAAGTGAAGGAGGGTAATGGGTTGATAAGGAAATCCTATTCTCCTATATAATTCTGTGGCAAATGGGATAGACATCTGTACATTTATCCTTTGTTTCTTGGGGATTTTGTTTTATTTTGTTTTCCATAGCAACGGCTCAGCTACATCAGAAGATCTTTTTTGGAAACTGGATGCTCTGCAGATGTTTGTTTTTGATCTTCACTGGCCAGAACCGGAATTTGCACACCATTTAGAGCAGAGACTTAAACTCATGGCCACTGACATGATAGAAGCCTGCGTTAAAAGGTACAGTTGAAATGCCCAACAGAAAACTGGGAGAGATTTAAAAATTAACATAGGAACAATTATACTGGTGCACAGATGTGCATCCATAGCAGGATCCTGTTACCTGCTGTGATCAGCAGCAGACGCATTGGGAAAGATCATAAGAATTTCTGTCAAGTATAAAGAGATCATATATTTCACATCACATGAACAAAGAGCAATTTAGCAACATCTGCAAAGTAGCGAGGAAAATTTTTGCATGTTTTGAGCTGTGCCCTAGAAGTCAAGAAATCAAATTTCTTTACCATTCCGTATCTGTGGCAAATGTTAACAGTTGTCTAAAAAATAGAGTAATGGAGAAAACAAAATTTGTAGACAGTTCAATAGTGTCAATCAGAAAATATGGAATATTGATATGGAAGACTAAAGGAACAGAGAAGCTTTCATAACCAGTAAAGTTTAATCTGATAACACAATAATTTTTTGTTTTCTTTAAAGATAATAGGAACAAGAACCTGAGACTTATTATGTGAGCTTATTGCTGTAGATCTACCATGGTGAAATTTTGGTGAAAAAGGCAGAAGCATTCCACAAAAATTTGTATTTAATTTTGGAAGGAAGATGATACAGTGAATGGAATAAAAGTTTGTGTTCTATAGCAGAAGTAGATATGAGACAATACTAAAATTGAAGTTTTCCAATTAGTCATGCAAACTTACATTCATCTGTTCAAAAGTCTTCGGCTTAAAGACATTTAGGCTGAGACTCTAACAATAGGACTAAAATACAAGGGCATATGAAATTACTACTAGTTAGAATAATTTATTTATAATCTTTTCAAATGAATCAAGTCTTTTTTTTTTTTTTTTTTTTTAAGGTGATTACATTTTACTATGAGAAAGCAATTATATTAATATAAATATTTGGATTTCTCTAGACAATAAATCTAATGCCACATGTTGGCATTACCTAATACTTTGCTCCATATGGATTTGATTATGTGGATTTCAAAGCCACACACATAACAGGGTAAAAGCAGCTCATTGACAGAGTCACAGGTAGAAGCAAAGAGCAAAAATTATTTACACAGAGGCACTAGAAAAAGAATTCCTTCTGGGTCGTATTTTGGTCAGTGAAACCAATCCTGATCTCTTTGCTGCTTGCTATTGTAGAGAATAAGATTTTGATAGCAATAAATGAGGGTTGTGTCAATATTACAGAAAGTTCTTGGTGTCATTATTTAAACTATATTGATAATTTGGGCTGAATACATAACATACTGGTGTTAATACTCTGGGCATATTTTAGTGTTGTTAAAGATGCCAAAACTGAGATAAACAGAGAAAGTGGTATCCCTAGGATGAGTTTTACTGGAAAGTAGCAACTCAGAAAAGAAAGGTGGAACTATTTTCTTATTGTGATACTGTTGTGTTCTATAAGATATTTTAAATTAGAAAAAAGATCCTTCTGTTCCCATTTTGTAAATTATTGTGTAAATTTCTACTGTGTGTGTTTACAAATGAAGGAAGAAATAAAACATATTATATTTTTGTATTCTGAAACTATTATCATTTACTTCAGTAGTGTTCAGTGAAAAGAAAATAGTTTTGTTTATTACTGATGTCATGATACATCTTAGCTTTCAATATAAATATTCATATTTGTTTTAATAATAAACTCTGTCAATGAGATTCTCTTTTCTGTTAAAATTTAAAGATTTTAGAATTGTATTTCTTGGAAGCAAGCAAGCACTTGCTTTATTGTGAACTACATTTTAACATATATTTTCATTTTTAAATGAAATTCTTCTTAGTCACCATACAAGGAAGCATATTGTTATCTAGTAGGCAAGAAGATAATACAGGTTTTTTTTTTCACTGCAGTAGCTGAAGCAGTGCAGAACCTTGAAATTACCATCAGTACCATTGCTTATTGAGTGGGTAGATATCCTACACATTCTGAATTTTATTTCTAAAATCTTCTCACGTGCATGTACATCATTAAGTCAATCTGGTGAATAAGGTTTATACATTTCTGCAGTGGTCACCCAAAATTATCAGAAAGACTCATATTATGAATTGTGTTTTAATAAACAGAACAAGAATTGCTTTTGAAGTCAAGCTGCAGAAGACAAACAAATCAACAGACTTGCGTATTCCTTCTTCTCTGTGTACAATGTTTAATGTCTTAGTTGATGCCAAAAAGCAGACAGCTAAACTCTGCATACTAGAAGGAGGGCAAGAGGTAAGTGGAATTTTGTATGCTTAATTCATATGTTTAGTTCATATGAAATGTCCTAGTCTGTGGACAGTCCTTAGTAAATTAATTTCAAATTAGCTGAAAGTCATCATGTACAGGGGCATACATAGAGTGCTCCTTAGAAGGATCACTCAAGACACTTCCCCTCATCTTCTATACTAGAGAAGATACAGTGCTTCTCTAATTTATTTGCTGTGACCTATGAGTCCGTAGATAATCAGAGAAATTCCTGATTCACAGCCACTCTGAGAATTTTGCTTGGGTTGCAGCAGCTCATAATCCTGCATAAAGATTCTTTTGTAATAGTAAAATAGTACCAAAACATTGTCCTTTGCAGTCAGGTTTTAATTGAGTAAGAATTGTTTTAATTGGCTCATATACTTAGCATTCATTCCTGTGAACATGCTGAAAATAGAGGAAAGAAATAATCAGCTAATTTAATGGGACTTTTTAATTTAATTGTAAAGGTCAGGGACAGTTTTAGTACTAGCCTGCTACCGGAATAGTAGATTCCCCACAGCCGGAGCACTGATGTGTCTTTGAAGGAAATACAGACTTCACTGACTGCTGTACTTCCCACGTTGTCACTCTCAGCAGAAATAATGTGCATAGTGAAAAAGGGCATGATATGTAGGCTGGTGACATTACCAGCACATCAAATTAAAACTGTTCTTGTTATGCACTAGTACTAATGCGTTAGTTTAATTTGGTTTTGGAGAGATAGTAAGAACATTTGTCAGAATGTGGCAAAAAAAAAGTATGTCTGCTTTGAGCAGTTTTACATTTATTTTATTTGGTCATATTGTTTCTGCTGATTTTTCCATTTCTGTGTTGTGCTTTTTATTTTGTTGATTCATCTTTTTGAGTTAGCGTATTCAATGTAATTGTCTTTTTTTTCCCTCATTTCAATGAGACATTCATCATTTTCCTGTTCTACCCTGTCATCTTTATTTTTCCTTTTGGTTTTCCATGACATGAACCAGTTTGCTTGTCAATGGGTAAGTGTTTCTTCATTTTTTTTTTAACCTACATTTTTTCTTTAGTTTTTAACTGCCAGTGTGAATTCTAAGTTGAAACAATGCTTTTGTGTTTGTTTGTTTATTAATGTGCTAGCCCAGCCTTAGGAATTTCCTTACAGACCGATCTTGCTGGATTACCAGCTTCTAAATTCTTCTTTCTTCATTCACCCTTCTAAGGTGATTCTGGATGAATTCTTCATTCTTCTTCTTTTCAATCCCAGTCACAAAGGTTTGGGGTCTTTCTCAGTGAAGCAAAATAGGAATAAACAACTTGTTTCATGCTCATCAGAAGTTACCACAACTAGCAACTGTTCACCTTAGGGGATGAAGCCAGTTCATTTTTACTTTGTCTGAGCAGTAAGCTGCACACATGTGCACATCCTTGTTTAGGGAAGGACAAGACCAGCACCTCCATGAATACCTCAGACAGATGTTATAGCCTTATTTCCCACAGTCACATCATTCCTCTCACGTGCTCTTGATGATGTCAGTTGTCAGCTAGACTCCCTCAGAACAAAAGTTCAGCATTCGCAGCTACGCCTTGGACTGCAGACCTTCTGAAATCTCCTCATTCTTTAGATTTTTAAGCCCTATCATTTATTTTGATCTCCATCAAGTTCCAAATAGCAATACAGCCTTTTTCCCTGCAAGATCAGACCATGACTCCAAATGCTTCCAATGCTCTTTTTGCAGTGCAAGAGTTGAACAGTGTGATGCAACAGATACTTATTTTGAAGTCCCCAAATTAACATTAAACCTAATCAACCAAATCTCAAATTCTTCACATATCAGAAGTTACCGTATTGTGGGGAAAACTTTCTCACAAATTTTGAATTATCAGTTTTTTCTGTTTACAAGGCTGTTTCAGAATAAGAAAGAGTAAGAAAAAATAAGTCTTTCAGCCATTTGTAGCTTATATCATAGTTGTTTGAAACACTTACAGATTTCTTGAGTGAGATACTTCTGGAATCTGCCCATTTGCCAAAGAAACCAGAAGAGCACCTCATGGCATCATCTATTGTATTTCTTGCTCATCTGTAAGACCTCTGACATTTCCAGATACTCCATCTCAGCTACTTGGTCTTAAAATCTTTTCCATATTACCTTTCTTTCCTTTATTCTTCTTCAGCCTCATTTTAATCTTAGACATGGTATTTTATGTTAGTCAAGAGAAGTTTTCCATAAGGCCTCAGTAAAAATATGGTTAAAGAGCAAATTGTTCATCTAAAACTCAACTGAATATTCATCTGACAGTTCCTAAAACTGACTCTGCAAGTGACAGAAGACGTTAGTTTATGAGATATTAGACTTAAGCTTATCTCCCTGAATGTTACGTAATCTTTTCCTTCCCTATATAGAGCTATGAACACTTGTATGCTTTATTCAGTTAGAGTCAGATGAGGAATTTTTCACCTTTTGCCATCAGATAGGGAAGAATTTTTACTTATCATGTACTAATGGTCCGCAGCACCTTGAGTTTTGAGTTTAAATTTGATTGAGTCTTCTGGTTTTCCTGTTACTACATACAGTGCTCACCATTTTCCCAACTGTTCTCCAGTTATGAAGTCTACTTTTATAAGTAGTCCCTAAGTCTGACATTCAGAAAGGCCTTGCTCCTTGCCTATTATATATCACCTTAAAACTTAAGAAAAGCTTAAGTCAGTAGTCAGTAGTAATAGTCAATACATTGTGTTTAAAGATTGCTCAGTTTGCTGAATGCCTTCCGCATTGTTTGACGGCTGACTTAGGAGGCTTTAAGAGGCATGTCCAGAGGAGAAGCACATTGTCTCAGATGAACTACAGTGCCTGTAGCCTTATTCATAGCCAAGCAGAATGGCAATTCATGGACAAAAGCAGAAGGATACAGAGATACAGCCAAGTGACATGCCAGTTGCTACTATTTCTCAGATAGTTTCCTCTCCAGCTTCTTACTGTGAATGTATGTAATCTTCAGTAACTGCTGAACAGCATCCCATGTACTTCCTGCAGGCACTGTTCCTTTGCAGTCCATATATCCTAAATGAAATGAATAGCAGCAGCAAGGGAAACGTTTTCTGTCACACAACAATCGTTCATCCAGAGTTCTTCAGCATTTGTTGTTTGGGATAAATACTTTACAGCCTATTAACTTAAAAAGTTACAGTCTAGAAGTATTGCGGCAATATTCTTTTTTTTTTTAGTATGATAGGCAAGAATCACACAGGAAATATTGCTGGAGGCAAAACTCTAACAGAATAGTTCTCAGGCCACTTAGGTTGACAAGTAGTTAGGCATGAGCAGGAGCTTATTTGCTGGCTTGTAACTGGGTAGTTTGAATAGAATAAACACCACTGGTCTATACTTTTCAGTGCTTTGTAGCAGAATATTTATAAAAGCTATTTTAGTTCAGAATTCCAGCCTCCCTCTCATGCTTATTAAAAATGAGTAATGTGCCTTCTCAGTGGAATATGCCACAGCCAGTGGATATTGATAGGTGGGGAAAAAAAAAAAAATGCCAGGGAAAATTGGGCTTTAATTTGATGAGCTTTGTTTCTAAAACACTTTCAGTTCATAAAATTCAAAGATCAAGGTCATTTAACTGCATAAGTAGTAGAGGATTATAGCTGATTTAATAGCAGAAGTACAGAAGTAATTTAATAGTTTGGGTTCAGATGATGACATTGAACTTATTTTCCAAATTCTGAGTCATCCAGCTTTAAAACAAACAAAAGAAACAGAACTAAACTAAATTTTTAAAAAGCACAAGAAATTCAAAAGCCCAGTCCAATATTGAGACACAGTAAGGTCGAATGGAGGAGAACACTGAATATATTGCAGAGCTGAGCAGGTTACAATTCTCAGCTGATCACTGCAGGATCTAGGAACAATCACTTATGTTCCCAAAAGTACAGTTGTCAGAAGGTGTTAAAATACTTTGTCTCCTTCCAAACAGCAGTACTGGGTCTGCTGCTAGGGGCATGGAGACATGTTTGTTCTCAACAGAAAGTCATTTTTTGTTACATTCCATTACACGCTTTGTCACTAAGCATTGTTTTTTCTCATGTACCTCCTATAGGTGCAGCATATTTTACTGGAGTAACTTAAGGGCAGAGATGCGTTTTACATTTTCCCGAGATCCTTCAGAGATTTTGGGATCGTGCTGAAAGACCCCACAACATGCGTTCAAATCATTTAGCTATAGGAGTTATCTAGATTCAGACTCCATGTGGACTGTGATCACATCAGCCAGCAGAAGAACATAAGAACACAACCATCCACAAATAAATGAATTTGGGAAAGGAGCAAAGCATGCTTCACTGAACAAGTGTGCCAGAAGTAGAAAAAACAGTCCTTCTATTTCTGATTCTGGGGTTGTGCATATAACCTTGTCAGCTCACATAACTCCATAGTGAATTCTACAGTATTTGCCGTCTTCCTAAAAGCAGTCACCTACAGTCTGATAATCTTCTGTGAGGAGCTGAAGTTTTGCTTTGTCAAGAGTGTCTGCATTGCTGGAAGTTGACACTGGGGAGGATTGGGATACAAAAAGTTTTTGATTGCGTGGTTTGCAAAATAAGTCTTGGGAAAAAAAAAAAAAAGAAGAAATGAAACATTAAAATAAACATTCAAATCTAATTTCTAAAGAAACTTCATAATTTTGGAAGCTTTTTGTTATTTTTGAATAATTCAAAATTAATAGTTTCTTAATTTTTCTGATCATGAATTTTTCTGATAATGAAGTTAAATATAATGGAACTGTGAAAAGTTCTTTAATGTATTTAATACATTTTTTCACTCTTCTGAGATGCTAATATTGTCTGAGATCTGTATTCATGTTTTCCAACTATTTTTAAACTGTAGGGAAGATGTTAAAAGCAAAACTTAACATACATTGGGAACAGTAGTTGGTACATGGAACAGATAAATGTGCATGGATAAACACATTTTAGTTTTGTTCTCTCTTAGTTTAAATGGCCCGGGTGAACCTGATGAGGTTCAACACTGCAAAGTGCAGAGTTTTGCACTTGGGCCGGAGGAATCCCAGGCATCCACACAGACTGGAAGGAGAGGTCCTTGAGAGCAGCCCTGTGGAGAAGGACCTGGGGGTCTTGGTAGACGAAAAACTTAACATGAGCCAGCAGTGTGCCCTTGTGGCTCGGAAGGCAAATGGGATCCTGGGCTCCATCAGAAGAGGGGTGGCCAGCAGGGACAGAGAGGTGATTGTTCCCCTCTACTCTGCTCTTGTGAGGCCCCATCTGGAGTACTGCGTCCAGGTCTGGAGCCCCCAGTACAAGAAAGACAGGGAGCTGTTGGAGAGGGTCCAGAGGAGGGCCACAAAGATGATCAGGGGACTGGAGCACCTCCCCTATGAGGACAGGCTGAGGGAGCTGGGCTTGTTCAGCCTGGAGAAAAGAAGGCTGCGGGGTGACCTCATTGCAGCCTTTCAGTACATAAAGGGAGCCTACAAAGAGGAGGGGAATCAACTCTTTGAAAGGGTGAGTGACAGCAGGACAAGGGGAAATGGTTTTAAGCTGAGGGAAGGGAGATATAGGTTGGATGTCAGGGGGAAATTCTTTACGGAGAGAGTGGTGAGGTACTGGAACAGGCTGCCCAGGGAGGTTGTGGATGCCCCGTCCCTGGAGGTGTTCAAAGCCAGATTGGATGGGGCCCTGGGCAGTCTGGTCTAGCATTAGGTGGAATGGTGGTGGCCCTGCATGTGGCAGGGGGGTTGGAGATTCATGATCCTTGAGGTCCCTTCCAACCCTGGCAATTCTGTGATTCTGTGATTCTGTGAAATGCAATTTTAGGAAACGTACTATTTAGAAAATTATTCCCAAATCTATTCAGCTGAACGGATTTAATGTTTTGATTTGTGTGGCAACTCTAAGGCAGATAAAAAATAGCCTTTGAAAACTCTGCAAACTATTCATCTAGCAGCTGCTAAGTTAGGCTAATGTTTGTACTGACCCCAGCACTTTTACTCTGAGCATTATGCTGTTAGCTGTTCCAAGTAGCCTTGAACTGTGAAGGCAGGGTTAGTCTTTACAAGTCACATTTTCTGTGAAGTGGCTACTGGGGACAATCTTTGCTGTCAGATAAACGTTTCTAAAGGAAGAATTACTGTTTAAATTGATGTGCTCCTTGAAAAAATGGGATCCTTAGTTTCTGTTAATTTCAGGAGGGAACTCTGTAGTATTATCTAGAAGTCTTTCAGATTTATTTTAAAAGCACTTACTTGAAGGCACTTTCTGTATGAAAAAGTGAAAGAAAGAGACTATGGAAAATGAAGTCTGTTTTATTATGCCTTTTATGGCCTATTAATTTGTTACCATCTATTCTGCTTTGTTGATGAAATTTTAATTTTGCCCTTGCTTGAGCATATTGTAAGACTTACATAAACTGCAGCTCACTGTGCTAACAGAAATACTCTTTTAGGATGAACAATTGAAGTTCGTTTCATTCTTAGAGGACATTTAAAATAACTTATGAATGAGAGTTGTCAGACATGAAATGCTCTATTAATTAAATCTTATTCTAGTCTTTTTGCTTCTGCAGCTAAACCAACCCTTTAGAAAAAAATACATGGCCACCTTAATTATATAGGGGAAGACAAAAAGTATCCTTCACATTCCTTCGCCTGAATAAGAGTAAGAACTCAATTCATCTAAATAATAACCCCATTAGCTGCTTAACTCAACAGTATACATGGGAAAATTTTCAACACACAACATAAGAAAGTGTTGATTGGGTGGATCGTTTTCAAGGGTTTGTTCTTCTGATGTTCAAAATGATAATTTTAAGTAAATCTGATCTGGCAGTGTTATCAGCTTCACACAGTTTATGACTTATGACAAAAGTGTGTGTTCGTGTACATGCTAATGCTTCTTTATCTTTTGAAAAACAGCAACAATACCATTCAAAAATAGATGACTTGGTTGAAGAGACTGTGAAAGAAATTATTTCACTCCTTGTTTCAAAGGTAAAACAATTTAGATTTTAATTAATTAAAAAGGTAGAAAATATATTTCTAATTGCTGAACTTCTGAAGTGTCTTTTAGTGTCATACAAGCTTACAGTACAGTTGGGAGGGGAGGAAACAACAGCACAATTTGTAACGCATTGTCATCCAAATAATGTCACATTGACAAAATTAAATTTTATTAACTGTTAAGTGAAAAATGTCTGTGCAACTGCTAATCAGATAGAACCAGTAAGACATGATTATGTCAGTATTGTCCCAGATAACACCATGTTTTACTTTTTGTTTAATGAAAACTTTCTCTCCATCATCAGATAGTATTTAAATAATTTTGTACATAAAGCTGAACAACATCCAGAATGTAACTTTTTCATTTTGCTTCACAAACCATTTAATTTAGAAGTGTATTATAAGTTGTTATTTCCTGAAATTGCCTTTGCAGATTTTTTTTTATGTCAAAGGAAACATGTTTTGACATGGTATAAATACTTGAATATTTGAAGAAAATTTAAATAACATCTTGTGTTACTGTAGCACTCCAGTAAAAGTCTTAAGTGCTTAATGTAGAAGAAAAGGCTTTCAGTCTGAAGGACACAGCAAATAATGACTGGAGAACGTAAACATTTTATAAGATGTTTTGCTGTCTGTGCATTACAAACTACACAGAAATATCTGATTTTCAGAGGAGAAATTAGCCTTGCGTTTACAAATTGTGAGTTAGAAAAATTAAGACCATGCTCATATTTTCCTTATGCCTTTGTTTTCGTTCGTTACAGCTTGCTGGCAGGGGGTGAGAGGGAGCAAGAATCTCTTTTAGGAGTGACCTTCTCCTGCTTGTACATGAGTTGGAGAGGGAGTTTTTGTAGGATTGTTATAGAAGTTTAAGCACGGTTGATAAATGTGTAAAAAATGTAAAACTGTTTTCTGTAAAGTGCTGTATTAAAGTAAACATAACACCAAATTGTTCACATTGACAGCACTGAGATTTATATGCAACCTGTCAGGTTTTTTAGAATTATTGAAGATGTAGAGGAGGAAATTAAGTGAAAGCAAATCACACTGTTAGAAGTCAATCATTGAAATGTTTTTAAATGTATCTGATATTATTGAAAGAGGAAAATAATCATATTCATTCTATATATAGATACAAATTCTACAGACAGTTGCCATCAGTGAAGAGAGATATACATTATTAGTTATCACATACACTGTTACAAAAGGTTGAAATATCAGAACAGGAAGCAAATATTCTGTGTCATAGGCCAATCATTAGGAGCTTAACCAGGCTCTCCTAGTTTGTGATGTGAACTGCCAGTGACATCCTGATTGCTTCTGTTCCAAAGCAGAAAGTCTCCGAAGGTGCAGAGTAAGGCTGATGCTTCACTCTCTTTTGGCTAGGAAATATGCGCATCAATGTGCATAATATCCCTGCATGTTCTTTATTTTTCAGCTATTTTCATTACTGTTTAGCCTTTGCCTCTGTATTATTTGCCTCAGTATTATGTTCCAGCGGAGTAAATGTTTTCATACTTGTTTTTAGCTGCAAGTAATTTAAGAAAATGGAAAGAACACTTCAGTGAGATTCTACTTAGAAAAGATGAAACTGTGACTTTTGTGTGTGAGACTTACAGAGCTAAAGCATTTTACAAATAAGAGAACAGCACTAAACAGTGGAACAAAGCACAGTGTGTCTCGGAGTAACCAGTTCAGAGAATCAGATGCTCTTAGAGCTTCACAAGTCTGTGCAGTTGAGAGCTCAGAAAAGAAGTTTCCAGCTTCATAACCATGTCTTTCATTTAAATGGACATCCTTGACACTGTGGTGTTTAAATTCCTGATCTTTTGTGTCCCACTTGTATTGGAACCATTTCTATCCCACTTGTGTTGGAACCATTTGTTGACAATGTGTACATGATGTTTTTTGTAACCCTTCCATAGTGGATATTTGCACAATGTGACTGAACACCCTTGGGCACACGGCATCCTTACCACTCAGATAAAATGAGTATGGGAGTCTGCAGTGCGTGAGCAGCAGCTTCTGCAGGCACAGAACAGCAAGGCAGAGAGATGGCATTTGATCTAATAAGGGGACTCTAATTAAACTGTGCATGGAGTGCAGAAACAACCACGTTTTCTCTGGTAGCTCATGAAGTGGTTTAATTCCTTGATTGGTGCTGACATACTAGTGTCTTAATTAATCGTTGTAATATGACGGGTTAGATTGATAAATGACAAATGTAGGCTTGCACTTGCTCCTGCTCCTTGAACTGTTAAGAGCAGGGCTTATTGTAAAGTGATGATCTCAGTTCCTCTGGAGGTGACACTGTTGTGACACTGTTACAGTGCCCATTAACAGCATGCCAGATGGAATTTTGTTCTGTCCTCACACTCATAAAATGATACTCATGGTTGTTGGAATGACTGTATTAGAGCAAGGGATGATTTTTAAAACAATCTTTATACAAACTGGAAGGCAATTTGTATGTGTAAAATAAATGTGGACACATAAAATGGCTGGCAGATACTTTGTCATACACTGTAAGTAACTTATGTCACAGAGGAACATGTTTTAAGGCTAATTTAGGCACTTTAAATATTAAGGCTACAATTAATTCAGTGAATACAATGAATAAGAGATTTTTGGAGTCAGAAATAAATTCTGGCAAAATGGCCTTTGCATGTTACTTGAGAGTCGCAGGTGGAAGCATGGGGGAAAGGACCCTGCCATAGCAGAGATGTAGGGCCTATGTTCTCATGCCCCATAATGGCCATGCAGGAGCTGTTGCTGTTACCAGAGACGAGCTGACAGAAAACACTAGTGCTATGACACTGCTAGATGAAACTGGTGTTGGGTTTATTTTCAATAACAAAGATAAGAGGAACATGATGTTGACATAATAGGCTTTAACAGTTGTGCTCCATCATCTCTGAAGCTATGATTCTAGAAACTGAGGTCCTAGAAAATAACATTTCCTGCTCAGAATACATGTTGGGTATACACACTCCTGTATTTAACCATGCAGTGCAAGGAAAGCAAAGAGGTGTATGTTAACAGGCTCACGTTCAGAGGAAATGAGAGTTGGTTTTTATTTCTGCAGTCATTAAACAGTGATATCTACCACTGTGGTCAGAAAGTGAGCTGAAAAATGAATGCCTTCCATGATTTCAGCATTTTGTGAGCAGAAACATGATCAAATTGGCGGTTCGCCATGTTGAACAATAGAAATCTGAGGAGAAAACCTCACTTTCTCCTTCAAAATATTTACTTCTCACATTGTGCATTTGGCTTTTGCTCTGTGCTTTTCCTCCAGGTTGTTTCAGTGTTAGAAGGTGTGCTGTCCAAATTGTCAAGATATGACGAAGGCACTTTCTTCTCATCATTAGTTTCATTCACGGTAAGTGTTTGAATTCACAGTGGTTTTGTTCATTCTGTGCATAATTCTAAACTTGTGCACAATCTGTAGTAGTAAGCCCTTACTGTGTGTTGTTTTATTTTTCATTTTCTAAAGGTGAAAGCAGCTGCAAAATATGTTGACGTTCCTGTAAGTACAACCTTTTTTTTTTTTTTGCCATTGTTAATAATAATTCAAAAAAAAAAGGCGCTTTTGTTAACTCACACTTTTTTTGTTGACATTTTGCTTTCCTACAGAGATTCATTACAGCTTTGCACACAGTCTTTAAACAGCCACTACAAACCTCAGAGGGCATTTCATTTCCCTTAAGCAACGAATAACGCTCAAAGCAAAGCTTAGAAAGGTTATTCTCAATGCACTTTTTCAGTTGTGGAAGAGTGAGGATTATAACCTAGATACTCTTTTGTAGGAATCCTTCCATCATTTGGACAAAGTGCTCAACTGTAGAGGATAAGCAACAAGTAAAAGTGTCATTTTTTACTGTAGAACCCAACCTTGCTTATTTAATCCCTTGCTTGCTAAACTTCTGTTTGATCTGCCACTGATTATGTGGTGTTCATGTGGTGTGAATAAAAACTAAAAGGATTGCTGTTGGAGCTATTTTATACATAAAAGTAAAATGCAACTATGAGAATATTTTCATCAGAGTAAAATATTTTTCTTTTAAAAAGCACAAATACTGTCAATATCACTGTCAAAATATTCTTTCTTCTCTCAGAAGTGTCTGTTCTCCTGGATTTCGGTGTGATTCTAAGATAATCTTGTTTTCCAAGCACAGGAAAAATAATTGAAATTATGTTAATGATGTTACATAAATACAATTACTGAATGGATGAACCCCAGACACACTAGGCTGTATAGTTGCTAAAAGTTCTTTCAACATTTCTATCTCCTCCTGTCCTTCCTTGTCATATAGCTGCAGGTATGGAAGGGTATCAAAGAGGATCACAGTAGGCCCAGGACTGAATACTTCTAAAAATATTAGTCTGTGCTTGAAATTCAATTCCTTGCAGTGATAAAAGACTTAGAGGTACCCCAGAATGCAACCCTCTCATTTGATATAATTTCAAAAATATGCAAAATTGCACTTTGTTAGATGACTGCGTTCTGCTTCCATGCCTCCATTTGAAGATGCCAGTGGGTCACCTCAGCATTGTCCTTGGGGTCTTGGCAATAGACTGCTGATCACACAGTGGATCATGAGGAGAAGGGGTTAAGAGGCAAAAAGGCTGTTCTTTGGGTTTGGGTTGTTTGGTTTTTTTGTTTTTTTTTTTTTTGAAGTATGTGCATGAATTCATCAGAATTTTCATTTTTGATTCTATGGTGAATATTTGGCAAAGAGTGGAAAATATGCTCTTTTATAGTGAAATAAGAAGAAACTAACTTTTTATATTTACAAAGGAGAAAATGAAGAAAGTTCTGAGCAGAATGTTTTAGAGATAGTATGAGAGGGAAAGATGAAAATTAAAAGTAAAGGATTAAGAAAGAAGGACATTCTTGGACATTTTGAAGAGAAGGTTAATTCTAATAATTCTAGTATTGATAGGCAACTTAGATGTTAAGTTATGGGACATAAGAACACACACTCAGCAGATGGCATTCTTCATCTTCTCAGGGCTGGAATGGGAAATGTGGACTCAGACTTGCAGTTTGCTTACATGTTCAGTGTCACCATCTACCCTTCTGTTCATTAATCTTTTCAGAGAATTGTGAAAAACTCCATCCAAAACTAAATGTCATTTTTTTGATTTTAACCTGTTTAAGAAAGCGTTCAACATAAGGCTCCATTTCTCAGAATGTTCTTTTAAGATTTGGTACATGCACAGTCACAAGAAATTCCCAGTGCTTTCTTCCACCACAGCACATGGGGATATATTGACACCTATGGAAATATTAGGGACAGTGCAAAAGAACCCAGACTAAGAAAAGTAGTGTCAATGATAATTTGTTTTCATAAAAATAATAATGAAAAAATCTAGTTGCTATTTTGCTATTTTTATTGGTAATTGTGACAATATGCTGTGCTCTGAAATGAAAGAAGTTGTGGCCATTGGGCTAACGAAAGAAACCAAACGTTTGGAGGAAAACAGCATTAACATTAGAAATATTAGTAGTACATCAGTGATGCAGTTTTTCTCTTGTTAATGCTGTGCTTTGATCTTGGGAATGCAGGAACTTTTTAGTGCACTTTAAAAACAGTCAAACCAAAAGAAAACCTCACCCAAATAAGTTTTAGTTTCTCTTAAAGCCCAAGCAATTAATAGGAGATACAGAACTAAAACCTAATTTTTCCTTTCTTCACATAGCCAGTTAATGAATGAGAAAAGGAAAAGAATGCAGCAAAATTGAGGGCAAAAATGTATATCAATCTCAAATTATTGTTATTCCTGAATTGTGTAGATAATTTCATTGTGTTTAGTTTCTCATCACGTAAGTCACTTTTGCACACAAATAATTGTATATCTAACTTGTCATTTCTGTACACGTTTGCCTCATTTACAAATATAACCAACCAGAGCAATTACTTATACAAATTGAGCATCCAGTTACATGCATATTTATATACTTCTTTTTGTTCAGAAAGGTATGTTTAAATCCCTTTGTAGGAGCCAGTAATCTATGCCAGTCATTTAGAGGGCACAGAAGGAACCTAATCCTCCGCACTCCATGTAGGCCACCTGTCATACCAAGTGCACAGAGGCCATTTGAAGGAGCCAGGACTGACAGCAGTGCACAACTCGCACAATGCCAGCCCTCTTACTCTGCTGTTGCCTTTATGCAGGGATCAAAGGTATGAAAAGGGGCCTCACACATGTGCCAGCATTTGACTTATGGGGTCCTGTAGAGGCCAAAGTAGGAACTCTGCCTCCTACCAGGCAGATACACATTGGGACCTTCCAGATACCTCCATTTCCAAGTACAACACTTCTGTTGCATTAATTATTCAACTGATTTTGAGAAGTAAGCAACTTTTCTGGGAAATCAGTCTTTATTAAGGTGTGGCCATACTGTACCGTTCCTTTTTTAATCAGGATTTACTTGGAGACCTTTGCTTACAAATAAAGAACACAAAATAGTCTTTATGCTTCTCTTATCTTCTTCCTCCTTTGTACACCCAAACCCGGGAACCATCCTTCTGCTTTCAATCCATAGGAAACAAGCTACTGGAATAGCAAAAGAGGAAATGCTCTGCATCTTTTTTAACTCAGTGGTGTTTCTGAACTATCTGTTAAATGGAGTTCAGGAGAACAAATGCTGATCAGACAGAAAGTTAAAATAACATAGTAGAACAGAATTGTTTGTTGGAAGTGGAAAAGCAGAGTTTCAGAGTCATCAGATTTTGTCATAGTAGCTATAGCATATTGAAGATCTTTTGCACCACAGAATTGCAAAGATCTGCAACAGATCTGCAAACAGGGTGCAAGCCCTCTCACGCCTGTGTTGCCCTTTGATCTCAGTGGAACTGTATTTATATGACAAAGTGTTTGCATAAACACTTGTAGAATCACAGCTTAAGTTCTGCATGACAGTTCTCTTATTAAATACACAGCTTAGCCTTTGCCAAGGTTGTTTTTTAATCTATTAGAAGATGCTTTACAGGCGTGGAAACTGCATAACATCTTTTTCATTTAAGCAAAATAGTATTTTTCATAACCATGTAAGAATAAAATGCTACCTTTAAAATGAACTAATTGTACAAATTTTCCTTCATGGCTTAGGTATTTTGATATGTAAGAAATGAAGAGTGAGGATCCAGTCATGAATACAAGTAGCTTTCATTCCAAAAATATTTTAGTGATATTGTGTACTATGATTCAAAGGCTTGAGTTATCACCCCCGAGTATTTAGAGGAGAAATTTCAGGCAGTGAAATTTTCCAGCATGCTCTTTCATTAGGTGGTGGACACTTAATAAGGAGCTCCTATGTCTCTCACAATGGCCCCCTCCAGCTCATCACTCCTTTTCATTTCATTGTTCCACCCGCACTGCAGTTGAAACGCCTCTCTCCAGCAGGGGAGGGGAAGGGGGCAGAGAGGAGAGCACATACAAAATAGGAAGAAGTTAGTTGTTACGTAGTTAGCCTTCAGCATCTGCTCTCATCTTTGAAAAATGAATGCTTTGACAGGGTAGCAGCTCTGTAAGACTGCATTTTTCTGAGTAACATAAGAATCCGAGTACGCTTAAAATTCTGTGACGTTAAGAAATGTTTTGTGACAAATGCCAACGTGAGAATAAACACCATGCAGATACTTACATGGTTTTTACTGAGATTCATGACAAACGGGTGCATTGTGAAAAGCTGTGCAGAGACTTAAGTGTGTCTATGCTATAAGGAAAAGCTGATGCAGTGGCAGCGTTCAACTTGTTGCAAACCTTCCAGCAGCTAAGCAAGTGAATGTGTGGAACTCAAGGCTGCACAGCATTACTTTTGACCAGACACCCCATCACCAGTGGCCCCAGCACGTGTCAGTCCAAATAGACTTTCTACATCATCTTTGAAACGAGAATGAAGTGTTTTAAAATTTCCGTCACTTTAAGTAGATATTATGACGGTGTTTCTCTGTTTAATGGTGAAAAGTTGTTTCTCCTTTATCTAAATTCATTGCTGTGAAAAAGTGAGCGGTGATCTGGGCCCTCCCACCAGTGCAGAGCAGAAGAGACAACCCGCACCTGTGGGATTAGGTGGAGCAGCAGGAAGTAAGAGCACTTGCAGTATATAATTAAGAAGGATTTTTTTTTTTCCCAAACAGCATGTTCATCTCACCAGGTTAACTAGTGATTAACCCTAAAAAAGAATGTGCCGAAGCTTACACCCTTGTTTAAACTCATTCACTTGCCAGCGTATTCAGTTACTTGTGTAACCAGCGACAAAGTAACCCTATTTACAACTCTTCATTTCCTGGTATTTTATTTGATGTCTTTGTGCTTCTGGTTTCTCCATTCATCTCTTTGTTTGGTTCTCTTTCATTTTCAGATAGGCAAAACATCTTGTCTGCTTGTTCTGAATAAAACAAACCTACAATAACTTTTTATCCATCATAAAAAAACACTTTTTTTTTCCTTGGGGAAGTTTTCAGACTGAATGCCTTTTTACGCTTACCCAAATAAATATACCAGGCTACACTTTTTTTCTTAAAGCTGTGAAAATCTCTCTCTCCCATTGGTTCCTGCAAATGCTCTGCCTGACATTCAAGGGAGTAAAATGTTATGTTTTGAACATAGAAGTGGAGTCTTCAGGTTTGTCTGGTATTTGTAATTAAATATCCTCTGTGACTGTTACTTAAAATATATCTCAGTTTGTATGAGCTTGCATTTTAAGGTAGACCCAATTGCTTTTTTATTATGATTGGTATTGTATGTTCACCTGTTTCTTTTATTCTGAAGCTTCATACACAAAACAGATCAATGATAGGGTCCTGTAATTTTGTTTGTTTGTTTGTTTCTAATATATAAACCCTATGGGAAAATAAATAAATAAATAAATGTATGGTGCTATACCTGCTTTGGTGCTTATAATAGCTTTCTTTTCCTCTTTCATGTGTTCAAAGACAACAAATTTAGTGCATGCTGTATAGAGAGATAACAAACAGTTTGATATGATGTTGGCTCATTCCATGTTTATTCTGTTTCATGCACCATAAGCAAAGACGGTTAGTTTGCAATGGTTTTGGTGAGTTTTTAAAAGAGAAAGTCATACTGTTGCAATATTGGTAATCTTCCTTACCCAGACGTATTTCTACTGTAGAAAGACACTGTTTAAAGGGAAAATTAATTTTTTTTTCCACGTTGATTTCAAAGATAATTATCCTGCACACATTAAAGAAGGATGAAGTGTTTTAAAGAACTGTAATTCTAATTGGTAAATGTCACCAGCTGTTGCAGTTACTCTTACTTGTGTATATTCTTTTAATGATTACACTCCCGTGCCACAAGATACATGAAAATATATTCACTAGGTGTGAAATTCCCATATGTCACAGCTTCAAGACTAGGTAAACAGCTCAGAGATAAGGGGAGAGTTAACACTGATGAGAAATGTTATTTTTCTAGCTTTGGCTGTCTGCAAGACAAACATTTTTTTATTTAACTAAAAGAATTGAACTAAAGGAAAAAAAAAATGCATGAACCAGAGAACCAGTAGGTTTTAGCATTCAGTCGAAGATTTGGATATGTGTCTCCAAGAACCATAAATAAACCTTTCATTTATTAGATTATCTTCTTCACCACCTCTGAAATTTCAGAGAATTTCCCCATTTTCTCTCCAAATTAAAACTAGCCCAATTTCTATAAATTTCCTATGAGATTTTAACTTTGTTGGCTTTCTTCTGTACTTTCATGAATGAGTATCTTAAGGGACTCTGTGTAACTTTCAGTTTTAAATCTCCTTCTCTTCTATTTAGTTTCATTTAGAAACATCTCTGTCAACTTTTAGAGAAAAAGGCACTTCTTTTTTTTAATGAATGAAATCCGTTTATCTCTAACAGAGTTATTTTATCTGTTGTTATTGTACATTTTTATCTCTGTGCTTATGATCAAGGTTTGTAATTCAGCTGTAAATATAAATTGCCTCAGTTACCTCTTAGGAGTTTCATGTCGGTAGCTACACATACATGATAAGATTTTTAAATGAAATTATCAATATAAATGCACAAAAAAATGTTAAATTGTTGGGTGTGAGATTTGGAGATGCTAGAATCATTAAACCAGGCCGTCACTTCAAATCCTTGATAAATCCCATTGTGCTAAAGCTTACTGCAAAGACGTTTGTTACAAAACTTAGCCTTCGTTTGAGGAAACAAGCAGCAACAAAAGGTGTTATGCAGGACCAACAGATACTTTTACAAACTTGCTGACATGGAAGTCTTTCCAAAGTGCTTATATTTGTTCTTGGTTCCTCCCATAGACGAAGGGGAATTCAGACCTAGTCTGTATATGCTACCAGGAAGGAGGACATTGCAGGCTGACAGGGTTTAGTGTAGTAACATTTTGTGCCCAGAGAGGTCCAGAAGTCCCAGCTGGGCAGGAAAGCACAGCTACAGTAACCACCTAGCAGGCCTGACATCTGGGCAGCCTTTCTTGACCCGTTCAAGAGTATGGTATTAAAATTGTGCCTACTCCAGCGTTCCTGCAGAACGTGGATTGGTGCAAGAAGGGAAACATTTTAGTCCTTTCTTGTTTCCTACTCATTCTCTGAGCGGACTGTGCCTGTGCAAGTGTTTCAGAAAAATGGGGCTACAGGTCTACTCTCATCCTAGCATTTTTGTGCCAATCTAACTCATTTGCTTTTAGTGAAATGCTTGAACTTTGAATGAGAATTAATAGAAGCTAACCTTAAACACAAAGTTCAGCTGTATATTGAAAGCAAATGGCAACAAAACTGACTGAATGCAAAAGGAACTGCTTGACATTTTTTAACACTTTTCTGAGTGTGATGATAGCAGGATGTGGACCTTGCAGATGGGGTAGTTGTGATAGCCTTGCTAAAGACAAAGGGGAAAATGTCCTGGTTTGCCACTGATGTTACAAGAACCAAGACTTCTTTATTGGATCACATATGGCAGAGCAGATTTATGACTCCAAGCATTCATAAATTGTAATAAATAGTGAACCCTTCTAAACTTGCTAAGTAACTCAAAATTCATAGCAGATTTACTAAATGCTGTTAATACATATGGAAACATTCTGACATAATCTCAGTTTTCATTAACACTAAGTATAACTTCTTATACGTCTTAGCTGTTGCATGGTCTTTCTCTTTCCCTTCCCCACAACTCTATCTCCTTGCTTTATGTTTCTACAGAAACCAGGGATGGATTTAGCAGATACCTACATCATGTTTGTTCGACAGAACCAGGATATACTTCGAGAAAAGGTCAATGAGGAAATGTATATAGAGAAGTTATTTGATGTAAGTAACTACACTCACAAGCCTTGCTAGAGGAAATAGGCTGCATTTTGATGATACTCACAAGCCATTAAGATTTTCTTCCCTACTGATCATTTTTTTCCTTTGCTTTTTATTTTATTTATTGTCTTCAGCTATCAGGGCTGGCCTTTCTTTAAACACTTTATGCATGGAAATTTTAAGTGCTAGAAGGCAGAAATAAAAATGGTAGAAGATTGCTATTTGACATAGTCATTTTTCCAATGTGATTAGTCCAATTTTATTCCATCTTTTGATTTTGAATGTGTTAATGGAGAGAATTTGATTACTGTGATTTGAGGACTCTGTCACAGAGTTGATTTCCCTGAACAAAGAGCTTTTATATATCTCTGCATGCTCATGTACAGAAAGAAGCCAGTTATGCCATGTGCATCTATGGATTTGACAGTTCCTTGGAACAACTTTTAGAAATTTGCACTATGTTATTTCTACTTTAAAACTCTTAAGAACTTTAAGTTGACCATTCACTGAATTGTCAAACTTCTATTCAAAATTTTGATCCTTCTTCTGCAAGTTCAGCATAATTCTCTTCACCTTTGAGGCTCACACATAGTTAGCCAGCCTGTACTTTTACACAAAATCAGCTCCTATAGCGGCTTCTGCAGCTTCCCTCTAGCCATTCCTCAGCATTGATGTGTCCCTTTTTCATTAGGAACAATCACCTACTCTACCAAAATTTTTGTTCTTCAAGGCTCTCCTATAAGGCCACTTGCAACACTCTTGGACATGTTTCTGCTAGTGAGCACTAATTTATCTCTAGTGTCTCCTTTTCTGATTTGTCTGAAGCAGAATTTTTAGGTGGTATCTTCTACTTTTTAATAAATTCAAAGCACAATACATTTAAAATATCATTAAATTGAAAGTTATTTTATTATAAACTTGTATCAATTTACTTGACAATGATATTATTATGTAGGAAATCAAGCAGCAAAATAAGTCATCTTTGACACTGTGCAGTGCAAGCCATTGCAAAACAAATTCTGGAACATAATACACACTTTGAAATGTATTTATTTGTGTGTCATCTCCCAAGTATTTTAGAAAGCATTGCTGGCAGTTTCATTTAATTATGCAAGTTACAGCAAATGTTTTCATAACAGCAATTCACAGCCTTTACTGTGACACTACAGTTGTGGCAGTCACAGAAGGTCCCATAACATAGACTCTCAGCCATGGTATGTCATGTCAGTGTTTGTTGTTTGTTAGACTGGGTGGTCAAAATGAGATTTATCTCTCAGATTTTATATTTCCAGACACTTCCAGTCAGCTTTAGGGGAAAAAAAGAAAAAAAAAAAAGTATCATCTGTTTTAATAAGCTAAGTGCTAATATGTGTGAAAAGAATGATTTTATAAAAGCTTTGATGCCCTGCAGGGGTAGAAAAATTATCATCCATCCAGCTGGCACCTTCACGAAGTACTAAAACCATATTAGCAACTTCTGCTTCAGTTTGCTTTTGCACTGAATCTGCAAGCATATGTTTCATTTTCAAGTTTCTATTTTTTGTTTTTCTTTGGGGTTATTTTTGCTTATCTTGTAATTTTCTGGATGTTAATAAAATTATGTGCCTAAGGCCAAGTCTAACACTTACAGGAGCGACCACATTGACTTTGTTGACGTAATGGAATTGGACCAAGACACAGGCAGAGTCCACAGTATAAACTGAACAGGGCCAGAGCAGAGCCCTGAGAATTAGCAAGTGATCATCCATACTGTTATGTCATGCATATAGCTCTTGGCATGAATTTGGGTTAGGCCAATATGTAGTAACCAAAGGTACTATTGGGGTTCACATGGGCTGATGGCCTCTCGCATGTGTTACTTCAGCAATGCTCATTTTTTACTTTTTCAATGCTCATTTCTGTGCGTATGCAAGCCATGACGGACCACTTGACTTTGAAAAACAAAACCATTCTTATCCCCACTTATTCAGTAGTGTGCATCATATGCTGTCATGGCCGATCATTAGTGCTGAAAGGAGAAGAGAGAAGACATACATAGTTCTTGAAGTATGATGAGTATTATGTGTATCAAATATTGATCTGTATCTTTATTTTTCGTTAGTTATGTCAGTTTCATATTTTTACATAAGAGCACGCTAGGAGATATAATCAGTGGGACAGAATCAGATAAAGGCAGTAACAAAAACTTAAGCTCATAACTTGCAAAAATTTAAAACAAAGGCAGATGGCTATGTATACTATGTAAACTCACCTTTCTTGAGATTAGTTCTGGGATTTATAACAGTGCAATTGAACAAGAATTTGCCAATGAATTTTTGGAGCATTTTTTTTAATTAGTAGTGTAACAGAACATAGCTACTGTTTTATAAATTCAATTTTATCAAGTCATATTTCAATAGGAAACACAAAATAAATTCAAATTTTTATGACAATACACTTCAAGCCATTTGACTAACTGACGTTGTACGAGGGCTGCCCTGAAAGCAATGCTTCCTATTTTATTATGTTGGCCCAGGACATCAGAGGCAGATTTTGATGGTACAGCAGCAGAGGTTGAACCTTCCCACCAATATCCCATGACGTGTTGTTGCTGTGTGACAAATGGCAGCAGAGGGGCAGTCTGACAAATGGTGTCTGACATAGAAGCATGTGTGAAGGAAAAGTGTGTCATTTAATTCATCCACATGAAAAAAAAAATGGCACCATTGGCATTCATTGATGCTTGCTGAATGTTTGTAGAGACCAAACAAAGGATATGAGCACAGTGAGGTGATGGGTGGTACATTTCAGCATCAGCACCAGTGACATGAAAGACAAACCGTGGTCTGGACAACCACACATAACTGTTATACCACAGAATGAAGAGTGTCTTGATCAGCTCATCCACAGCAGATGGAGCTGAGTATTGCCTTCAGTGCATTGGAAATGATGGTGGCAATATTGAAATACTGCAAATTTTGCATGATGTGGGTCCCATAAAGGAACAGAAGGAACACCGTATGCAAGTTTGTCAGGACCTTGTGAATCAGTACAAAGCTGACAATTTCCTGGATTGCATCGTTACCAGTAATGAGATGCGGTGTCACCACTACAAACCTGAGTCAAAACAGCAGTCCATGGAGTGGTGACGTGAATTTCTCATGAAAGAAGAAGTTCAAGATGCAACCCTCAGTGGGTTAAGTGACATGTGCTGACTTTTGGAATAGGAAAGGGGTGATCCTTCTGGATTTTCAGGAACCTGGACAAACCATTAATTCTGATTGTTACATCGCAACACTGACTAATGTGAAGTCAGGCCAGAGGAGACAACCTTTCTCTTGTGACGTGATAACACCAGGCCCTGTATCAGTTTCAAGACTGTGGAGCACGTTGCCATATTTAGCTGGACTGTCCTAATATACCTACTATATAGTCCAGATTTGGTGCTTTCTGACGTCCATCTGTTTGGGCCAATGAAAGATGGATGATGTGGGCAGTATTTTCCTAGCAAGAATGCTATTATAGCAGATGCGAAACAGTGGGTCACCTCCACTGGTGCAGATTTTTACGAGTGAAGCATGCAGGCTTCTATTCATTGCTGGAGTAAATGCATGGTTACTGGTGATGACAGTGTTGAAAAGCGGTGTTTTGTAGCTGAAAATTTGCTCCATCAAGTAGTGTTGTTGTGCTTTTTATCTGTTGTTTCCATGGAAATAAATAGGAGGCATTACTTTCAGAGCAACCTACATACGTCACTGCTGTTTTCTCCTTAAAATATACAATATTATAAAATAAACCAGCTTAGCAAAATAAGAAAAGTGCATTTGGTTCTCAAGAAGCCCAGAAAAGCATTGCCAAGCTATACAAATATAAAAATGCAGAACAGAATTTAACTTGTGAAGTGAATCTTTACCTCTGAGAGAGATGCTCATTTTTTTTCTGGAAACTTTCAAAAAAGATTGGGCTGCAGGATTTTCTCTGCACAAATTTGAGCCATTTAAGTTCTGTTCTTCAGTGTCTTTGATCATGCAGCAGAATAAAGGTGTTTTTTTTTCCCCTTTCCCCTGAATTACTTGGCTTCTGGGTGCATTTCATTACTTTCTCTGGAAAGGGTATAGACAGCAGGGACAATATGGCTTGGTTCTCCTGATAACACCAGTCACAGGTCAACATGCCACCTCTTCTCATCTGTAGTCACCAGATTTATAGCCACGAAGAGTTATTTGCTTGGTCATTTTATCAAAGACACGTAGGACTTTGTGTATTCTATAGTGGTCCTCTTCCTAGTATCAGCTGGGAATTTTACCTACCAAAATTCCTTCTCATCCCAGAAATTTATGACATGTATTTCCTATCATCTGTAGCAGTTTATAGTTGTGCATTTTTTTGCTTGGTTGTTTGTTTTTAACGCAGCAGAACTTAAAGAGCGCTAGCAAGGTTTTGTAATATGTTGTACCTGTGGCTTAAATGTCTGCTCCCTTTTCGTGACATGATTTAGCAGAGGGTTGTAGAGTTAGGGTAGTATGGTTAGGTTGCACTTGGACTTGATGATCTTTTCCAACCTGAGCAATTCTATGATTCTATGATTCCTGAAGGCTTAATTGATCCATATGAGTTCTTCCAATCTCATATGCCACTGATGCAGTCCAAAACAATGAACTTACATTGGAGCAAGTTTGCATCTCTAAAAAACTCAAAGCAAAAATTTTCTAACATTAATGCTGCAGTGACCCAGGCAGAATCAGTGCATGGCAACTAAATCATGTGTTTATTTAATGATTTAGACTTTTAATTAAGGGTAAAAGCATCAGCCACTGAAACTTCTTTAAGCCTAATAATTTAAACCAATGCATTATTTTTTAAATAATTGGTAATAAAATATTTTAGAAACTTACTTTTAGCAATTTTCAAACACTGGTTCTAAAATTATTTTCAGAAAAAGCTGTTAGAGTAATATTTAGCGAATGAGAAAATGAAATATTTATCTAGAATTACACAAACCAATGATAAATATAAAATGCTACTATCTTGAATGAGCCCCCTCTTATTTATAAAGATAATCTACCTCCTTGTGCTGCCTATAACAGAGTAGTGCTCTGTACCTGATCACCGAATTGTCAGACGTTAAAAATGTCCATCTGTAAAATTCACATGATGTATGGTTCAACACTATCAAAATTGGAGGAAGTTTAGCCACTGTGTCTATAAATATGTCAGGTTATCATCACTGCCTGGACTTAGATTCATGTTTCTACTTGAATTATTCAAATGGGACTAATTCATGTTTCTGAGCATTTTAAATAACATTAGATTTATAAATTAAAAAAAAAAACATTTTAATTTGTCTACCAAGCTTCAGCTTATGAAAGTAGCTCTGTATGGAATACTGCGTAAAACATTGATGGAGTTCTTTCTGTAGGAATGTAAAGTTCTTAAGTGTTACTTGGGTAGATTCTAACTTTCTTCTACTTTTTGCACCTGAAGTATGACTAGTATTGTGTCAATACATGCACACACAAAAAATATTTTCAAATATTTTTCCTTCAAAATAGTATTATTTGCTTTTAATAACTTTATTTTATAGACTGTGTTTGTGTTGAGTCTCTAATGAAAAACTTAACAGTATAAGTAGATGTACAATTCTAATTTTATTGGCTATATATGTGATGATATTTCTATCCAATAATTAATTGCTACTTTAAGAAATAAATAATTATTTAAGAGAACAATTGTAACCCATCAGTGTTCAACCATTGATACAACTTGAAAGTTTTTACACTGATGCAAGCTTATCACAAATACAGCAAAGTAGTCAGAGTGCAAATAATCATAGATCTAGTAATCACTGAATCACCAAAGTTGGAAAAGACCTCCAAGATCATCCAGTCCGACCATCCACCTACCACAAATATTTCCCACTAAACCATGTCCCTCAGTACAATATCTAAGCAATTCTTGAACACCTCCAGGGACAGTGACTCCACTGCCTCCCTGGGCAGACCATTACAGTGACCATCCTTTCAGAGATGAATTTTTTCCTAATATCCAACCTGCATCTCCCCTGGCACAATTTGAGGCCATTCTCTCTAGTCCTATCGCTAGATATATGGGAGAAGAGGCCGACCCCTGCCTCACCACAACCTCCTTACAGGCAGTCATAGAGAGCTGGAAGGTCTCCCCTGAGCCTCCTCCTGACTTAACAATCCCACCTCATCATGCAGAGGTCAGTGCTGGCAAGCAAGCCTCCTGATTGGCTTGTCAATGACGGCACCTGTTAGCAATGTTGACTTTGGCCCTAAACTGTGTCTCTTGTGGGTGTCAGACTGGCATGGTGTGACTGAACAGTCCTGTTGGCCTCACAGGGGCTGCTCACATCTGTGCCTGTCCTGGGATCTGCAGCCTCGCACAGCAAGTGCATGGATGTTGGTGGTGAGGGTCATACACAACTTGCTTTGGAGGCTTAAGCACTCCAATAGTGCTTTTGGCTTTTGTATTTCAAAAGATCAATTAAGTGATTTTTTTTTATTTTTTTTTTAAAGAAGCTTGTATGTCATCAGCAACGTGAACTAAATGTTGGTAGTGTTTCCTTATCACAACCACTATTTTCCTTTTCTATTAGTAGGAAGGGATGGATTATTTAAGTTCGGTGATGTACTTGAGGTTATTTGAGATAGGAATTATTCTCCAAAGATTATTGTGTTACGTACTTCATTCTCTGCCTATGTGGAGATACAAAATACTTATCAGATTAATTTATTTGCCAACATACCTGCCAGTACGTTTTTAGCAAATGCTGCACTCAACTGCATCATTTGTTTAAGTTTTCCAACCTTTTACCAAAACCATTTTAAAAATGTACAACTGCTTCTCCCTGGCACATGAGTTAACCTTGGGCTGGTGATGTACAGCTAAGAGAAACGCATTTTACACAAGAGCTTTCTGTACAACCAACTCTTTGTGTTGCTCGTGTCTACCTTAAAAGCAACGTGAGTGCAGTATTCAGTATTCAACAATGTTCTATCAGAAAAACTTCAACTGTGACTTTTTTCCCATTCTCAAATTGCTTCCTGACACATTAATTTTAATAAGTCATCTTACCTTACATTATTATGTAATTATTTGCAAGTGTATAATCTGACAAAAGCTCTACTTTTTGATCTAGGTTCTATGCCAAGGCAACTTGGGCAAGTTAAGACTAGGTGGAAGTGGTTGAAGGCCACGTTTGAATCATAAGCTGTGTTTGTATTAAACTGAGAAATATGAGAGGACCGTGCCTAATTACTTAAGAGACTCAACAAAAAATGGATTGTAGCTTGTTGATCTTCTCATTTCTTTGATAAGTCAGAATAATCTTCAAGAAATATGTGGCCTTCTTTCTCGGATTCTTGAAATTTGATCACAGTGCAAAATTGTCCTTTGGCGCAAACCCAGAAATACACATCTTTGCATGATGCACCTGGACATATGTGGCAGGTCTGGTAGAATCAGCTAATTAACAACACAGGCTTAAACAGGCACCTCATCTGGCAGTGTAGTTAGTTGCCTGATGGTGCTCAGCAGGATTTGGTAGTGCTTTTTATTTTTCTATCCTAATGGTCTGCTGCCCACCTAATTTTGCCTTATTGTCAGCCACTACTTACCGCAGCTTGAGGCCCTCCCAGGAGGCTAAATTATTATCAAAGGATTAGGGAGATGTAGCCTTGCAGCTCTGACATTTCTGATTACTTGTCTATGCCAGAACACTAATTAGCTGTGACTAATTAAGAAAAATGTTCCTGCCATAGAAAACCATTTAAAAGAACTGAGAAGTAGAAAAGCAATTGAAAAGCTGAGCAGTGCTCAGATTTTCCGATGGTCTTTAGATTTTCACCAAAGTCTTAACTCACCTTTAATTATGTCTAATATTTTACAGGGAAAATAGAAATCTCTTGATATGAGAACCACTCTGCAGCTTTCGCTTCACTGAGGGAAATTCTGGTCACTTTAAAACAGTTTGTCATGTCTTTTTCAGTAAAAGAATTTTACAGAAAATTGTAGGCAGTGTCACCAAATTTGGACTGGAAAAGTATTATATTAACGCGCTGAAATATCTGAATTTCTTCTGCAAGATGCAAGTAGCATCTTGCAAATTTACTTTCAAAGTTTTTTTAAAGTTCAGTAAATTATTTCTGGTGATTTCAAGAATATCCATCTGGGTTTTTTTTTGTTTTTTTTTTTAGTGTAGAAATCTCTGCAAACAAAAAATGGTTCACTCGAAAGCTGAGAAAATATAATTCCCTTCTGATTTCACATATTACAGAAGTTTTTTTTTTCTTTTTTCTTTTTTTTTTTTCTGCGATATGCTGAGAAAAGGAGTGCCTGCTCTTGGAGGGTGCTGATTATGCTGCTATCAACACAGCCAAGCTCAGTACTTTTGAGCTCAATAGGACCACAACACACTTAAGGCAAAGCATGTGCTTCAAAGTTTGCTGCTTCAGGATCAGAATATTCAGCACTTTGTAAACTGTTTCACAGCGTAGCCGAGAGTGTTTTCTCTGGAGGAAACTTTTACACAATGGCTGTGTTTGTGATGCTTCTGATTGGATTCATTTCCCTGCTTCTTCAGTTTTGATTCTGTTTTTAATTTCTGAGATTCTGTCTTGCTACCTGTCCAACAGCTCAAAAAATAACCAAATGTTTTTCTGTAGGACACTGCATACCCCATAGCTCAGTCTGCATTTGGTATTCATGGAATAGATGTCTGCCACCCTTTTCACACTAACGTAATCATATTATTTAAATCTTCGCAGCAGGAGAGTAAGAATCGATGAAATAGATATTCTGATATCTTACTAAAAGAGCTTTTGCTTTTGGGGTATAAAAGGGAAAGAAATAACTATTTTTCAGGACACTGAATCCAATATCCTGATATTCAGTCCTACCCTCTAATTTCACAGAATTTTATGAGAAGGTCACTTTTTACTTGCAAAAAGAATAAAATATAAATTGCTATACAAAAGCAATATAAAATGTGGATCCTGATTCAAACCAGGAAGACAGGAAGAAAAAAAAGCCCAAATTCAAGATTTTAAAGCCAATCCTTTTTTTTTTTTTTTTTCCTGAGGGAATTGTATCATAGAGAGAGGTGGAACCACCAGGTTTTTTGCTTGTTTTGGCGGGAGGAGGGTATAACACTGGGAGCTTGCAGTGCAGTTTCCCCATAGACATTCTTGGTCTATACTGTTCAGTCATTTATTTAATGTAGTTAAATGCATCTATCCATCACTCACAGTATCCATTCACTAAAAACAATAACAAATTCTATCAAATAAAAGAGAACTCCTTCCAACATCCAGGCACAATTTAGTCCTTTAACCTTTTTATCCTGCTAGGCACAAAGTAGCAGCATCTCATTCCAGGCACTGCATTTTTTTTCTCTTATCTCAACGGCTTGAAATGTGTCTGGCAACTTAATGGAATCAATTGAGCATGGCCTACTATAAAAATATAAAACAGCACTGAAACTTTAGATGAGTCTGTCAGTTAGTGTTAACTGTGGCTGTAGCTTTCACATTCTACACAGCCAAGAGAAATCAATAAGGATTGTACCATTTATATTGTCTTATCTAATGTTTGTTCACCATGAAGTGCCAGGCACAAGCACCATCTAGGGAATATTGATTTCTTGATGTACTGTAATTCACACACATCCAAACAGCAGGAGAACCATGTGGTTTCTGAAACCCTGCGTGCGAGTCTGATATTTTTACTTGTGCTTCATTTGGGTTAAGCTTAGTTTAAAAAGCAAAATCAAGTAAAACACTGTTGAAGTGTTCACAAATAGACACACAGCCGCATTGCTGACCTTGGGACAAGAAAGACGGTGTTAGGAAGTATGAGAATAATCTTGTTTTATTAAAATCGGTTGGTTGCTAAGTTGTAAATCAAACCAGCACCAGGTGAGACTGCTGCAGAGTGCACTGAATCTGCTGACAAAGTTTGTGAGCCATCAGTGGAAGGAGCTTCATGGCCTGCTTCATCGAGGGGTGCTGAGGCTTACACACTGATGTACGTGTGCAGAAGTTTTGACCTACACAGAGATTATGTCCTTTAAATATTTTCAAGTGTTTTCTCATTTTTTCTTACTTTACACGGTGTTGGCTGTCCTATAAACTACACTGTACCAAAAGCAGTCACGGTGTGCAAGCACTGCGAGTACTGAGTAGAAAAATCAGCTCAAAAGACAAAAAGAAAAATAACCCCACTGGAAAATCTGCATGGCTGAAAAAGTGCAATGGAGTCAGAGATAGATTGAAAAAAAAACAGGCACTGTTCAACCCAAGGACACTGCAGAGCAGGAAAGGCAGAGGAGGCAGGCTGAGGCTGTGCTGTGTGTGGGCACTGCCCCGTGTGCTCCCAGGCCTTGTGCCCAGCAGAGGAGTGGCTGCATCACCGTGCATCTCTCTGTCAGCCTCACAGCCGCAGCCAACCCTATTGTGTGCTGCTGCAGTGCTGTGCAGGGTAAATGAGTGATGAGCCAAGGCTGCTGGGTTGGGGAGGAGTAGGCTGCATGTGGATATTCACATAGGGGAACCTCCTGTTATTTTAAAGACTCTAATTAAAATATGTACTTAACCTGTATTTAACCTGAAGCAGGAATTTATATGGAAGATGTCAGGACAAGAGCTACTAGCATGAGGAGGTACCCAAAAGCTGTATCACAGAGTGTAGCCCAGAGTTGGTCCGCCTGGCATTTGGTGCTTGGCACAGAGATCTTGCTCCAGGGACTCCTCCAGAAACCCAGGATGGCCGGGCAGAAGCAGGCATGGTGCCTCAGTGACCTGCCTTACAGGTGGACTGAACAGAGACCTTCAACCTTGGTAATGCTACTCGTGCATTTAGCTACATTTCTGCAGCTGCTTGCATTCCTAGGGTTTGTAAAACTAGAGCTTGTATAGCAAGAGGTTAGTGTTGTAATGATGAAAAACTTGGTCACTTCATACTATGTTCATTTGTTTATTTTGAGGATCCAAGCTGGCTTTCATTTCAAAGTCATTCAGGTGATGTTCCCCATTCTGTGCCTTGGAGGATGTTTGCAGGTACACCCAAAGTGCAACACAACACAGTGCAGAGAGACTAACAGTGTTTGCTCCAGAGAGTTTTAGCACCAGAATAACCTATGGAAGTACTGTTCACAAGTAGACTGCACATCCAGAGCGGAGTGGGCAAACTGTTTGTGCTGTTAGTCTCTTGTGGTCATGAGCATTATGTTAGTGCCTGGTGTTTAAAATCAGAACAGTGACATTACATATGTCCAGATAAGGAAAGGAGTTCTGTATGTCTAATTTTGCAAATTTCCAATTTCCCTGCGCATCCACCATATGTGAAGAAGCCAGAAAAAAAACAAAGGTCAGGAGCATTATAAAGTAGAATAAATATTGTACGCAATGTATGGAGAGTTGAGGACTGTATATTTTGTAATAAATATGTACATCTATTTGTGAATTGGCAGCAATTCCATAGCAACTAGTCAGCTTCTAATTATAAGCCTTTTTTAAAGCAGGAAAAATTTACTTTCCTACTGAAAGATACACTTCTTGTACATCAGAAATGTTTTGCTATTTCAGGAAAATAAGAGGGAGGGGAGGGAAGGGAAGGGAAGGGAAGGGAAGGGAAGGGAAGGGAAGGGAAGGGAAGGGAAGGGAAGGGAAGGGAAGGGAAGGGAAGGGAAGGGAAGGGAAGGGAAGGGAAGGGAAGGGAAGGGAAGGGAAGGGAAGGGAAGGGAAGGGAAGGGAAGGGAAGGGAAGGGAAGGGAAGGGAAGGAGAAAGGAGGGGAGAGGGAAGGGAAGGGAAGGAGAAAGGAGGGGAGAGGGAGAGGAGGGGAGAGGGAGAGGGAGGAGAGAGGGGAGGGGAGGGGAGGGGAGGGGAGGGGAGGGGAGGGGAGGGGAGGGGAGGGGAGGGGAGGGGAGGGGAGGGGAGGGGAGGGGAGGGGAGGGGAGGGGAGGGGAGGGGAGGGGAGGGGAGGGGAGGGGAGGGGAGGGGAGGGGAGGGGAGGGGAGGGGAGGGGAGGGGAGGGGAGGGGAGGGGAGGGGAGGGGAGGGGAGGGGAGGGGAGGGGAGAGGAGAGGAGAGGAGAGGAGAGGAGAGGAGAGGAGAGGAGAGGAGAGGAGAGGAGAGGAGAGGAGAGGAGAGGAGAGGAGAGGAGAGGAGAGGAGAGGAGAGGAGAGGAGAGGAGAGGAGAGGAGAGGAGAGGAGAGGAGAGGAGAGGAGAGGAGAGGAGAGGAGAGGAGAGGAGAGGAGAGGAGAGGAGAGGAGAGGAGAGGAGAGGAGAATGATGTGCTTTGTGCTTAAACAGATCGTATCATTCGAAATCAGCAAACTAAGGAAATCTCAGTCCTGATCAATGTATCGCAAGACAAACGCGTTGAAATAGACACTATGTAGATTCTTTCTCACTTCTCCTTTCCTATTGCATGCAGCAGGAAATTTAGTCTGTGAATATTTTTGCATATCTAAAAATTGGATGTTCAAAATTCAGCTTAATATTTAAGGCCTGTGGGACGAAGCAAAACATGGAAGCTTTTGTAGCTTGAGGCACTTTCAGGAAGATGGCTTGGTAAGTGCAACATAGCATTAGAACCCTAATATAGTGGTGGGGAGGAAGAGTTGTGTTTCAGTGGCCTGGTGCAAAGAAGGAGCATGTGAGAGAACAGGAGGCTTGAGACCATGACAGCAGAAATGAGTGAGATGGCCATAGGGGAACTTTTGAACAGGTTCTTAATGAAAATATGGGAAGAAATGGACATGAAATGGGGGACTGTAGATAAATAGAGTTTATTTGTGTTAAACTTAATATTGATTTAGTCATATGTGTTTTTTAGATCCAGGTCTTTAAACATCTGATTTTTAGTGTAGGGAGAAGGCTTCATTTGTTTGTGCAGCTCTCTAATGCCATGCTTCCAACAAGGTTCACTCCAGGAATTTTCCACTCACGCTTAGACTCGTTTCTTTTCCCTTTCCCTTTCCCTTTCCCTTTCCCTTTCCCTTTCCCTTTCCCTTTCCCTTTCCCTTTCCCTTTCCCTTTCCCTTTCCCTTTCCTTTCCTTTCCTTTCCTTTCCTTTCCTTTCCTTTCCTTTCCTTTCCTTTCCTTTCCTTTCCTTTCCTTTCCTTTCCTTTCCTTTCCTTTCCTTTCCTTTCCTTTCCTTTCCTTTCCTTTCCTTTCCTTTCCTTTCCAAATGAATATTCCTAGAGGAAAAAAAAAAAATAGGAATTGCAAAAGTAGTAGTAGTGACACGGTGATCCCCAAAAGCAGTATTATTATTCTCCTTGAACTTTCTGAGCACCTAAGAAAATGTGAAGGTTAGCTCTGAAACCTTCCGGATTTGATGCCTGCAAGTCAGAGGATATATTGTTGTTTGATGAAAGAATGCATTTAAGTTTTAGTATTTGTGTTGATTATAAATATTTTAAATACTGTAAATAATAAAACAAATGTGTCCTGGATATAATAAATGTACAAGAAGTGTAGGTGAAGAAGTGCTTGAGCATTGTTCATAAGCTGGAGGTAGAATTCTAACTCTCTGCACAGTTGTAATGTCAGTTCTTTCTCCCCATATTCATTATAATAATGTTGAAACACTGGACAAAAAAAAAAGAACAACCATCTTTGCACAGGACTCCCAGAGAGGCAAAATTCTGAGCTTTTAATTTTTTTTCAGGGATGGTACCATAAACTATGAGGATACTCAGAATTACACCTAACTCAACATTCTATGTTGTGACACTATGAGCATATATATAACAAGAAGTCACCTTACAGAGCTGGATGATCTGTTGCTAAAGGGTGTGGGCTGACACCATGAAGCCACCTGGAGCTGATAGCAGAGCAGGAAAGCTCTAGACTGAGACCTTTCTCTTCTCTGAGGTTTCTGTTCTTTCAATTTCCTGATCACTGAAACAGTAATCCTCATTGGAAATGCAACTGAAAGTGCCTCACAGGCTGAGCCACATTTACAACCAGTACAACTTAGCAAAAAAAAGTCACTGGGGAGATAATTTGTTCCTCCAAGGACTGTAAAGACACAGCAAGGGATTTTGGGAACGCACTGCATCAAGTCAACAAGTTCTGGTCTCTCCAGAAGAAAAAAAATGGTTATTTTAACCAGTTCAGAAATCATCTGTTCTGAGAATTTGAATCAGTGGGGTGAGAAGAGAGTATAAGCAAAATTTCTAGATGCAAATATATGATTTTTTTTGTCTGTCTACCTTTAGTTGCCTCAGCCCTCTGTGGTTTCTCAGGCTTTCTTAATGAACAGACTACTTAAACCTGAGGGAACAGCAGTAACGCCTTGTGCAAAATTACTGTGTTGTTGTTCTTACTTAACAACTAGATATTTTTAATTTCTGTATAAATTCAAAGATATTTTGAATGTTAGTTCCTACTTGTGACTTTATTTCTTACTTTGTCATTCCTGGATGTATTTAAAAGATGCAGCCATTTTGCAGAGCACCTTCTGATGTGTCATGGCGGCCCAGAGGTTTGAGCAAACCTTCCTCAGCTTTTTGCAGGACACTCTGTGAACTCATCAGTGTTCAGGTGAAAATCCTCACTTAGGTGGATGACGGTAATACATAGACTTGAAAATACAGCTGTAACTTCTAAACCTCAGAGTGTTTTCAAAGGCACTATAAATAACATTGGTTTCTCTCATTAGCATTAGCACTTAACAAAGGACATCGGTGTGATTGTTCATAGCTTGCAAAGGGGAAAATAAATTTTGAATCTTAAATTAGGAACTTGTATCTGACTTTTCCTGTTTGCATTTCAAAGGAATGTTATCTATTCCTAAATAGAGTAACAATTTTTAAATGTTTAATGTTCCTTAATATGCTATTAATGCTGACTGTTAAAAAGTTGATAAAAATACTATAGAACCACAGGAGTTTAAGCACTTAAGTTTAGCTTGCTTAAAATATATCTTCTGTGTTGTAGCTTGTACTGCCTTTGAAGTGCAGTCTCTTCAGCAAAAATACTTGGTTGTTTTTCCTAGGAGAAAATGTAGAGCCAGAGGAAGTAAAAACATCCCATTGTCACTTCAGCAACTCAGTTCCAAACAGAGTGAGGTAAAGGCTTCAGAAGGAAGATAAAATGTGGTTCCTAGAAAAGCTGTTCCCCTGCCATATTCAGCAGAAAAAGCATTTCAACAGTTCCCATTTATCAAGAACAGCTAAGATAGAGGAGCTCAATGGGGTCCTGTGTATCAGATGCTAGGAATACCAGGCCTAGGAGGAGCGAGGCATTGTGTGTTAGTACGTATTGAGCCTCCTTCCAGGTGGCAAACAGCTGTACCTTTTTATCAAACTTCAAAAATAAATCTGAAGTGCTTGCTTTCAGCCGAGAAGTGTTATATTTAATTGAAGCGTTCTGCAAATGTGATAGCTCAGGCACCCAGAAAGATGGTGAATATTTAATATATTTGTTTTGTGTTTCAACCAGTCAACGGTATAAAGAAATTCCTTAACTACTTCTCTTTAACTCGCCTGAAGAAAGCACGCTATGTTGCTAAATCGCCTTTCACCGGCCCTGCCGAGAAACAACTTTAATCCTTGTTAGAAAATTGCAGAGTCTGGGCTGGACAAAGAGCTCCTGCCCGGCGCATTGTGAGCGCGGGAGCGGGGCGCGGGGAGCCCTTTACAGCTGCGTGCCTCCAGCCTGCCTCAGCTGGACTATTTAGGCCAGGAGGTTTGTCAATCCCTCCCCACAATGGGGAGAGTTTTTCAGTGCCTGTAGCCGTGCCGAGCCCCGTTGGGGATCAATGCTGGCCATTCAAGCTGCACCCTCTTTCATTGCTTTGGTTTGTTAATTTAAGACTAAAGGTCCGCCGAGGGGGTTTAGGGTGTTTAAGAAAGCTGATGAACTGTTTAAGAAATCTGATGAACTGAGAGCGTTTATAGCCCTGGTGTGGCAACTATAGGCACTGAGGGAGCTGTGTCCTTGTTGACCCTCTTGTTATTAAAAATGCACAAGTGCTGCGCTTCTCAATATTTCAGCACTCTTTCATTGTCAATACCACCTTCTGAGCCCTTCAGCTTGTTGCTTGCTCTAAAGATCTTCTTAGATTGGGTTTGAAAACTTCACCTTAAACACTAGATTAGACTGATGTTCTGTTTTCCGTGCTCCTGTTGATTTGTTGAACCTTCCCAGGGCTGGAAAGCAAGTAGCAGCTTGATGGGGAGACGGGCTGCTAATATGATTTACCAGTCTACAGTCATGCACAATAAGTGTGAATAAATACAGGGGTCTCACAGAGTCAACCCTAGCCTTTCCTTTTCTCTTATTTTTTACTTCAAAAGAGGTATCTCAGGAAAATGAAGAGAGTAATGCATGCCCTTACAGGAGCCGGATGAGCTATGAATAAAAGGAGGAGGGGAACGGGGAGGCAAACATATTTTTGTTAAAATGGTTGGCTGCTGTTATGTGCCGATGTACAAAAATTGTATAACATACACTGTTTGCAAAGAATATGGTACCAGTGCTGTATCATTGGCACCTGCCAGGGTCCTCCTGTCCTTCCGCTGCTATCGCTATTAGCAAAAAAAAAGACTTTTTTTCCTTAAAACCATTTAGAAGGATTTTTTTCAATTGTTACTACTTAAAAACAGCGTAGTAAAGGTCCATTGTCAGATTGCCGAGCCTTGTGAGTTTGTAATAGACTTCTGTGGATACAGCCCTGCCTCTCAGACGTTCTCAAGGTTGTCACAACATGTGCCCTTGGAGTCCACCTCTGAGAGACATCGCCAGTGCTGTGCGTTTTAGCAGACTCCAACAGAAGTAACAGTGAGATATTTAGCTTTTTTCTTAGGAAGTGCAGCAGATGTATGCTCCTGCAGCTTCGGTCTGCCCGAGTGCACAACACTCAGAGGTAGAAGGCCAATAGTTAATGGGAATTCTGACCACAAGTACCTCTCTCCAGGAGAACACAAAAAATACGCTTGATTGGATTTTTATTTAAAATAAGTCTTCAAAATAAGATGCATATTTTTCTAACAATTCTTATTTTCTTTTTTCTGTGCAGTGTATGTGTTCAGAGGAGCAAAGTACCATAGTATCACTTCACGATCATTGAATTAACCATTTTTACTCACAGTTTAATATACTAAGAGTAGTCAGGAAAACGTGCTATGTTATCTAACTCACAAATTTGAGAAGCAAAATTACTCTCCTCCAATTTCTTAGCTTTCTTCTCGGCACAAGGAAGTATATCACAGGTGTGTATGGAGAGTCTAATTTGAACCGCATCCGTCTTAATTAAGTTATCTGGCTGGGCTTTAAAACACTTCTAGCCAGGAAACGGGGCCTGGGTCTGTGCTCAGTGATGCATCAGTGGGTGCAACTGGTGATGGGATTTTCAGCCCTGCCTGGAGTTTGATCGGATGAGCAACTTCCATCTCTTCTGCTTTCCGCCACTCGTTTGTTGCAAAACAAACACACTGTAGCTGTTATTGGATTTCTTATTTTGTTTTTTTTTATAGAAGAATATCATTGCTGAGAAAACACTACTACTAAAGTCATCCTCTCTGCATTGATTATTATCAACGACTCTAAGTCTTAGTGATAATATAATAGTTGGGGCTCAGCTTTCTGCAGACAAAGGTGGAATGCTTGGTATACAAATTCTCATGTTGATTAGATCAATAGAGTTCATGGAGTGAATCAGCTCAACTGTATATTGTTTTCCAGACATCTGTATGTGCACAACACCTGTCATCTCAGAGCTGCCACTTCCTAACAACTCTGACACATTAAAAATATTTTGCAGGTACATATGAAGGAAAGCAAAACAAGCATGCGTGTAACTCGTGAAATAATACAATATGAGAATGCCAATCAGGGATTAAAAACCAATATTATACATATCGGTTCCATATTTTACTCAGTAAAACAAATCACTTTTATGAAATGTGCAGTTTGCTGCTAAAGGTGTGTATGGCGTGTTTGCTCACTTTACTGCCATAAGACAGTAAATAAATTGGAGAAAACATAATTTATTTCCATTGGTTTATAATTAAAATTTATTTGAACACATTAAATAGAAATAGAAGTCAGTATTACATGAAAATCTTCTTTCTTATTTCAAACTTACCTTAAAACTGATGGCTACGATGAAATGAGTCTTTGTTTCCAGTAAAGAAAAATTATTTATATGTACTTACGGTATTTAAAACTTTTCCCAGGCAGCTTTTCTTTTGATTAAAGAATTCTAGTTTTATTTTCTGTTACATCCTGTACAAGTGGTTTGTCCTCCCTGTTTTCCTTATATATTTTATTTTATTCATGAGTGTAGAAATGGCTAAGGAGACATGTAAGAGCCTTCTTTTTAATTATTTTGCGAGGCATACCTTGTGAAAAGGCTGTGTTTTAAAATGCCAAATTTCCTCTTTTTTGTATACCTATGTTTTTTTCTAAAGACATGGGAAATCACATTAGAAAAGGACGTAAGCCTCTTCCCTGTGGGGAATGTGAGTAGAAACCGAGCTACGACACAAACTCTTCTAATCTCACTGCTAAAATGAAAAAAAAAAAAAAATCCCTTTCTTTTTACAGTTTGACTAAATGACATCTGGTTGGTATTTTACAGGAGGGGGAGGCAAATGGCTGCAACTAAGTTTAGTAAAATCTCTTGTAATCCAGTTAATGGGGAAGAACTTCTATAGTAGCTATTTAGAGCTGAGCATTTTTTTGCGGTAACATAGACACCAGCAGCAGAGAGCTCATTCTTGCCACAGCCATTTGTGGAGCTTTGAGTGAAAACATGCCCATGCCTTCGATATGAAAAGGAAATAAGGTAGGCTGCATTTATAATCGGTGATTAACATAAAACAAAACTGGAATGTGTTGATTTTGAGAGGGATGAAGGGTTGTTTTTATCCCACATAAATACAATTTCCACGTATTTCTGAAAATGTTCCTTTATAAAAGATGTTAAAGAAATCAGAGTCATTATTCTGTTTGATGCTGTTTTCTGGTTTATATCACAAAATCTAAGTGTAGCAAAATCTTTTTCAGGATGTCATCCTACCTGTTTTTCCCTTGCTGTTTAGCTCATATAAGTGTGTACTTAAGGTCCATTCTCACTGACAGATAGCTGGGCACATAACACTATTTTGCTCGAAAATATTATAGTTGAAAAATAATATAGCAGTTGCTAATTCATGCAAAGAACAGTCTGGGTCAAGTTATTTGATTTCCTGCTGACCCGTGCAATTCTCTTAATGGGAAATTATATGATTGTTGACTTCAAGTGCTGATCTGTGATCATTTCAAAGTGTTTCATTACCTCTCATTACCAAATCTGTTAAATGAATAATTCAGGGTTGTTTGGTGTTTGTTTTTTTTTCTAATCCTCTTTTTCAGCAATGGTACAGCAGCTCCATGAAGGTCATATGCATGTGGTTGGCTGATAGATTAGACCTTCAGCTTCACATCTACCAGCTGAAGACTCTCATCAAGATTGTTAAGGTAAATAAAATGTATTTGAGTTACAATGAAGTGAGGATGCATTAGCAAGGATATATGGGTCACCCAAAAAGTTGAAAATTGGGAAATAGAGCCATTGATTTTTGTAGTTTTGTTATTTTTTCCCCCACAGTTGATACAAATTTGAGAAGAAAAACAGTTTATTAAAACTCCTAACGTTAATTTTTATGAGTGCTAAGAATTTTCAATCATTCTGGCCTCAGTGACAATTCCAGTGAATATTCTTAATAGATCACTGTTTGTACTGACTTTTTTTTGTTGTTGTTGTTATTTTATGTAATAATCATAAAAGCTGTTTTTCTCCATTTTTTCTGCACTCTGAAAAGATTCTTTTTCTCAGGCGCATGTGATTACTAGGTTCAAATGAAAAACAATATTCAATACATTGGATGCCATTTTCTAATCTTTCATGGTCTGGCATCAGTATCAGTTGAAATACCAGTTCCTCCAGTCCAATCCTGTCATTTACACCGGCCAACGCAAAATTTTTCCAAGTGTAGTACGAAAGAGCTTGCAGTGGGCAATTACGGGCTACCTTACCATAAAAGAAAGTTCCTTTGTAACTCACTTTTTAAAATATTAATTAACATCCTTAGGAAAGAGACAGAAAGCCATTTCAGAACTTTTTCCTTTAAGTTCTGTCTTGTTTAAATCTGAACATCCTTGTCATGTGTGTGAATGTGCAATAAGAAGCGCCTGCTGTCAGTGACAACCTCCATTTCTCCAAATGATTTTCTAATGAAGTTCATGCAAGACTGTTAAGTTGGAAGGATTTTGACCTCTAAGCACTAGCATTGCAACTGGAATTTTCAGGATTCACTGGTTTTAAAGAAGGACGAGAAGGAGGAGAAAGAGGAGGAGGAGATGATGATGATGAAGAAAAAGGAGAAGAATAAAAGAGTGAGAGTCATAATAATATTATGCCTCTCTGAGCCACCCAAGCTCAGCTTTGCTGCTTCTGACTTTCACCAATATCCCTGGGAATAGGATTTGGCTCTTTATTTTATTGCACACCAAAATGGCAAAAGCAGTTTGCTGGTTGTGGCTGGAATTAATGGCTTTTATGAAAGGTCTAAGGCTCTTCTCAAGTAGCAGAAGACAAGCTGTGCCCAGTGAGATGGGCAGATTCAAGCACACCAGTAAAATATAACCTGAGAATTTAAAGGAAAATAATTCATCATTAATTGTAAAGTAGAGATGAATGAGCAGCAGGTTCTGCAGCCTGGCACACAGGTTAGCTTTGTTCACATGAAGCATGCTTCCAGTGGTAATGAGATCACAGTGGCTACAGCAGTAGCTTTTCTGTGCCTGTATGCATGTTTACTTTGCATGTATGTTCCATGTGTGTTATTCCATTGCACTGTCTGCAGATACAGTAGGTTGAAGAAAGTGATGTTAGTTGTAGACAGTGTTCTGGTCAATGTACTGGAAGGTAGAAAGCCTTGACTGCCTGTGGAAGGTGGCAGAACTGGAAGAAGTAACCCAGAGCAGAGGCCACTGGGAAATAAGCAGTGCGCGATAAGAAGCTTTCAATGGAGCAGCCTCAGTCAGGACAGGCAGCATTCTTCCAAACCGTGGAGCGAATGGAGGCATTACTCTGTTTGCCTTTGGCAAAACTGATAGTCTGTGTTGTCTCAGCAGCTCTTGAAAATATTTAAATTTAAAAAAATAAAAAAATTAAAAGTAGAAAGTCATTCTTAAGGTCAAGAAATGGTGATTGTTCCATATTTGGACACAGTGAAGGTGGTGGCATCATTAAGAATGGCCAGAGGAAAACTGCTCATTCTCATTGGATCCAAGATGGAGGGATGCTGCATATAAGCATCTTTAGGTGTCTGAGACACATGGAGAAGGACATGACTAAAGAAAGGTCAAGGACCAAGAGAAAAGTTGGGAAGAAATGAAAAATTAAACTTGGAAGTGAACATTATTATCCTGCAAAAGTATGTCAAGAGAAGAGCAATGACTGAACCCAAGAGTGCTGGCCTAAGAATGGGAGGAATACATTGTAAAACAGAAAGAAATTGTTGTAGGACCTGTTAACAGCATAAAAGGAAATTGAATGTTCAGTGTTACAAAAAGGGACTGCAGCGGTGGCACTTGAAAAAGACCAGGCAGAGTACTCACAGAAGTGTGTGAGCAAAACATAAGCTGCATCCATTGACTCTGAGGCTGACCTGAGAAAGTCAAATAAATCTCAGATTCAGTGATTCAGACAAGGTTTAAATAATCATCATAGATATAGCAACAAAAAAAAATTCTCCCAGCTGAACGTTACCTATTTTGAGAGACGTCTTTTGCAGTTCTTTGAAGCATGGAGTGAAACAAGATCAGCTCTTTTCTACTTTCCTTTTTTCTAGGAGTTGTGCACAGTCTCTTCCTGCAAAGGAATTGTCCTGATAGCTCTTAATTATTTTCCATTTTCTTTTCCCTATAGTCTCTTCCACATACTGAGAACTCATATGGTAAAAGGCTTATCCTTCTTAAACTTTGTAGGGTAACTTGGGAAAGATTATTACAAACATATTACTGACAGAAAAATAAGAAAGGTAGAGTAGATGGATCTCCATGTGCTCACTTGAATATATAAGTAGTAAATAAAGAAAAATATCATACCTGCTGGTTCATAGGAAAGCTGCTTACCAAGGAAACAAAACTTTGCCAAGTAGTAGATGTGTCTCAAACTGTAGGTGAGTTATAATGTAAATTAACATTGATTGCAGTAGGCACCTGAGAAACTTTTACATCTTAGAATATAGATTATAATCTAAGATTTAATTTATTCCTCTACTTTTGGTGCATAAATGTAGAGATAAATGCAAATAAAATTATAGTTTGAGGAAAATCAGACTTCTACATTTACTGTGAAATGACAGAACCACCTGTAGACAGGTTCACATTGCAGTATGCAGTGAGAAAGTTTCTTGATTGGCTTCTTATTGTATAAAAAACAAATTACCATCCAAGCGTTGTTGTCATTAGCAAAGGCAGCACCATTGCTGGACAAATACATAGAAAGTATCCATGGGGGACTTGTGTATGTAAGGAGAAGCTGATGCCCAAGAAGGATTTCTGTTTTCCAAAATAGTGCTCAACAGACAGAAGATGACGAACAATTTCCAAGAATTTAAAAAAAAAAAAAAAGGACAACATTAACATATTCATGATCATGGGCTTGAGCACTCAAGCAAAAGCTTGTCGAATAGTGTTCTTTGAAAAATACTGATGATTTGTTGTAGCTGGAATTGTTTCCTGTGGATCCAGAATCGCTGTCACTGACTGCTGCATTTTCAAGTTGAGTAAGTCACTTTGAGTCTATCCTCTTCACTGAGTTCAAACTAATATAAAACCTGGTGTAGAGGGAGGTGTCCTTGCCTATACCAGCGGGGTGGAGCTAGATCATCTTAAAGGTTCCTTCCAACCCAAGCCATTCTATGATTCTACAGTTTTGTTTTTAAGCTAAGCTTATAGAAAGTTCACACAGCGCAGAAGCTAAAACAACACACATCTTTTGCAAACTCTAGATGATAGATCCATAAATGTAGGAGGAATGACATTACTCTGCTGGCATGCTCAAAATCACCGGTGTGCAGTAGAAGGTGGCTCATCCAATTCAGGATGTTTTATTTCTGTCACAGAAAACCTACCGAGACTTCAGATTGCAAGGTGTGATGGAAGGAACGCTGAACAGTAAAACCTATGACACTGTCCACAGCCGTCTGACCGTGGAGGAAGCCACTGTCTCAGTCACAGATGCTGGAGGACTTCAGGGCATTACGATGAAAGACAGTGATGAAGAAGAAGGATGAGACTGTTTCACCACGTTTGGAATGCTGGGATGGTGGTTTGACGGTGGGGGTTGTCTTTGGTTTAGGATTTTTTTGGTAACTTGTCCTTGTAGTTGCGTTTATAGTTTTGCCTTATGACATAGGCGCAGAAATGTAATTTGCTCACTTTTTAAAATACTGAAAGTAAGATTATCAGAGGAAAAGTGCCAAGGACTCTTTGAGAACAAAGGTTGTAGCATATTTTAATGTATAGCTTTGCTTAGGGCTGCAAGAACACCGGCATGGAGTTTGAGTTCCACTTGTGATTATGTTTCCTCCCCTTTTGTTCGTTATCATTTGTTCTTGTATCTCCATCGAATATTGATGTCCTGTGCAGAAAACAAAATGTGTGCCTCACTTACAACACAACTATACAGGAAATCATTCTCAGAATAAGTCTGCCCTAGGTAAAAGAAAAAAGTAAATAGTGTCTTTTCAGGATGACACTTTGTTTACTTTGTGTGTGTGTGTGTACTTTATTTTACATTATTATGTGATGTGCATTAAAAATTTTAATTTAGGTTCTTTGTATCTTAAGGTTGGTATGTAAGTGGTAGGACTTCAAGGACAGTCAAACCCATACACACTACTTAGGAGTGCCGTTGTGTCTATTCATTTTGCAAGTTTAAAGATATCGTGTTGGATGTCAGTAAGCTTGCCATCAATGTTTCTATTTCTGTGAAAAATTTCAGGCAATAAGAACACATTTTGTCGTGAACACTTCTGTATTTATCCAAGTTTGTATAGAATTCTACAATTAAAATATGTTTTCAATATTTCAAAACATTTGAATTGTCGTATGGATTCCTCAAGAGAATGAGCTTTTTTGAAGGATCATATTTTGTGTATAGAGTGTTTATCACATGGTTTATATAGCAGATTATTTGGAGTGCAAATATCCAGGGACACAATGGCTTTGTAAAGAAGAAAAGCAAACAAAAACCCTTACTGGTAGATGAACAGACAGTGCTCGCTGTCCATTTTCCTATGCCTTCAGTGTGAGATAGAAAGAATTCAAATTTTTCTAAACCCAAACTCACAACTGGTAGAAAACTCAGGTTTGGTTTTGGTTTTGTTTCAAGAGAGAACATGACTGATTCTTAGTTTTGTGTGGACAGAATACGAGAGAACACAGAATAGAATTATACCTGAAGGGATGCTGATCTCTTTATTGAGCCCTGGATATTACACTGGAAGAGAGGGTCTTTGCTGATGGACTTACTGAAGATCTGTGAAGCTCCAATGAAGTTTCCCTGCAAAGCAGGCTATAGGACTTTGAGACTGGAAGTGCTGAGGTTGTAGTGCCCCACTCCTACCATCCTCTCTGGGGTGCAGGGTGAGTTTCAAGGAGCAGGAGGGTGGGAGGTGACTGCTGCAGAGCAGGTCCCTTACATCTCTTTTCATTCATGTTGCCAGTTTTGCTGAGCTCAGGCCTAGAGAGAGCACAAGGAGCCTTGGCAGCCTTCTTCACCACCCCCAGGCACCTAGGTGGGTGTGCTGGCTTGGACTTTGCTAGCATTTCTCCAGGCTTTCCCTGCTCCCACATTCAAGGGCTGTCAGTGTCTGAAAGCTGCCAGCATTTGAAGGGAGAGCCTGCTGGGCTGCCCCAGGGCTTGGAAGAAGCCAGGACACCCAGTGTAGTGCCCAGCTCCCAGTCCAGTGAAAGCCAGAGGGAGCTTGCCTTGGCAAAGATGTCCCTGCTTGTCCTCCTCTCTCCCACCATTACCCTCCCGAGACCCCACAGAGGTGTCCACTGTGAATAGGCCAGAGCAGACCTGACCACGCTGGCCCCATGATGGGGGCTGAGGCCTCCCGACTGAGGCAGGGGCATCTACACAGTGCTGTGCTGAGAGCTGAGCCTCCTGCAGGCAGCCAGCGACACAGGGATGCAATGTATTGTCTGTGAAATGTCCCAAGCACCTGCCCAAAGCCAAAAGCTGTGCTTTGCTGGCTAAGGGGCCTACAGGAGTTTCCCTGTTCCCTGCACCCTCATCCCAATAGATGGGGCTGAGGGCATTCTCCAGTGGAGACACGAGGAAAGCTTTAAGTCTCTGAGATGTCACGAGGGAAGGAAGTGGTGCCAAAACTGGACACTGTTCTCAGTAAGTCACTAACAGTCACTAACAGCATCACTGGCAGTCTCACTAACAATCTGGAGTGAGAGCTTGAACCAAGGGACAGGAGTGGCTGCTCTCAGCATAGCCTGGGAGGGGATGGGCTCAGCTCTCCTCCAGCAGAGCCCAGAACTGAAGCCCATCTGCCAGCCCTGAGAGCCAAAAGCTGTGGGAAACAGCACCCAGTGAGTCTGTCCTCTGTAAAAAGTCGTCACCACACTGAGAAGGTCTTCTTAGTAATGCTGACAACTCTCCTTCCCTGCTTATTTGGGCAGAGAAGAAAATATAACCTATAGAGTACGTTATTGAAATTCCACTTGTCAAGAGGACTAACAAGCTGTAAGGGTCCTGATTGATCTCACCTGGATTCTCACCTTCTGCCAAGGACTTTGACCCAGCTCAGCACAGGATCCTGCATTGGGTGATGCCCTGGATCACAGACCCCATGGAGCCAGATCCTGAATCTACAGCCCCCGAGCTGTGGGTTGGCTTCAGCCCTGCCTGGCCATCACAAACCTGCTGGAGGGCTGAGCTCAGTGCTTTCCCCCTGCCCAGCCTGCCCTGCTGCCTGCCTGGGGGTGCTGAAATAGATTGGTGGGGTCCTGCTCCAACAGTCTAAGGGCCCCCCAGCTCCTCATCCTTCAGGGAGCAGTGGTCTTTCCCTGTGCTCTGACATCATCTTTAGAGGAAAAAAAAATCTATGAATTCTGTGTTTTGCTGTGGGATTGAGTTGCTCCAATTTTGTGGTGCATGCTGCATATATCATGCAGACATCCAGCACTTGGCTGTACAATTTCATTTGCGTGCAGTACTTGCTTGATTTGTCTGTCAATAAGACAGAGGTGAGTCAAGAAATAGTGGGGGGGGGAAGGCGGGGGGAACACAAATCAAAAGACGAAGAAATGGAAGATGATGTAACCATGAAGAGGTTATGAGATGTTTGTGATTTTCAAAAAATTAACTCAGATGTGAAGTACGTGGTAAGTTATTATTAGCAAGGCAGCACAACACCCATCAAAGGAAGGCAGGTACTGAAATGACAGCATCACAAAGGTCATTCTACTTCTTTCCAACTCACATATTTTCTTAGTAACTGGATTTGTGAACCTGGAACCAATGCCAGGCTTAAGAAGGCCAGTATCTGTGTGACAGTCTCGCAGGCAGACAGAGACACAAGGTTCTCCCTCTATGTATGTTTTTAATGCAGGTTTAACCCGCCTCCCCGCAAGGTGTGCGGGCGTCGAGAAGAGCCGGGGGGGCTCCGGGCAGCCTCTGCCTGCCCTAAGTGCCGGGTGGGCTTAGGAAGGAGCGGTCTCATTCCGTTCAGCTCTCTGCGTGTTGGTGGCCCAGAAGGGCTGGGAACGGGCAGCGCGCGGTGCGAGGGCAGCGCACCTCCCCGCTTACTGCCCCGGGGGAAACCGGGCGGAGTCGGAGCCCTCCAGCCAAATAGGCAAATGGGAGCACCCGGGCAGCAAAGGGGGACCCCGCGTCCCGAAGGGAGAGCGGAACTCGTTTGGTGCCGAACGGCAGAAAAGGCGATGGGCAGCGCAGCTCCGCGCCCCTCGGGCTCCCTTGGGCGTGGGGCCCTCGTTCTGACGGAGACAAACCCACCCTCGGGCGTTGGCCGTAGGGGCGGTGCTGCTCCCCGAGGCTGTGCCCGTGTCCCCGGGCGGCCCCGCCGGGCGCAGCGGAGCGCCGTCCAGCAGTGGGGCGTTTTGCTGTCGTGTATTTTACTGTTTTTCCCACAGTTCTGTTACAGTTCTCACCCTTCTCACTTGGTTTCTCGCGTCTCCCAGCCGGGAGCACGGGAGCGGGGTTAGCCCTGCACCGACCCTCCTGTTGCCGCTCACCGAGCGCAATGCTGGCAACGCAGCGCAGTGCCTCCGCGCAGCCGAGCAGCGCTTCGCTTTGCTCCTAACACGTCAGGAGAAACAACCAAACTAACTAACAAACGAACGAACAAGAAAAAATAAGTTAATTGCTCCCGATCCTGTTCAGGAATCTTAACATTAAACAGCTTCCGCGAGCCAAAGAGCGAGAGGCGTTCATTTAGCAGGAACGGGGCTAACCGCTGCTGGACTGGGAAAGGAACAAGTGCGGAGGTGTCACTCACGGTGGCAGCTGCCGCTGGCCCCTCCCCGCCACTCTCACCGAGGGCCTCGGAGCGCGGGCACCGCCGTCCCCCCGGACACGGCGCCGGGATGAGCGGGGAGACCGCTGCTCTCGGAGCCGCCCGCGGGGATCGCGGGGCCGGGAGCGCTCGGCGGGGTCAACGCCAACTTCGGGCGGCTGTGTTTAAGGGCTTCGTGCGCGAAAAGGCTCCTTTTGCCCCGGTTCGGTCGTCGGTTTAGAGGGGCCTGCGTGAGTCGTACCGTAATGTGACACTTTGTTTTACCTCCAAGAACACTTGTCGGGTCGGTGTCAACGGGTTTTCTTTTGTGATGGATTCAGTTACAAACGGCAGTATTTTATCCTGCTCCTCGCGGTGGAACTTACCCAGAGGGACGCCGACTCACACTCACTGCACAGCGAAGCTGTGCGGAGACTCAAAAAGTACGCACGTAAAAAGTAGGCAAATATATGTATATATATTATTATTCCGATTTTTGAGAAAATGCCGGTGGGAACCCGCAGCAGTCCGGCCCCGACCAACCGGAGCCCGCTGCCCTGACCCCCGGGGTGCGCCGCGGGATGGGGCCGGGATGACCCGTGACACGGACGGCACGGCCGCCCGACGGGTGAGCCCGATGCCCCGCTTTCCATTCCCTTGCGTTTCGGTCGCCCTTCAAAACGCAGTACGGGAGCCCCGGACTGAGCGAGGGGCAGCCCCGCGGGCAGGGCCGGCTCCCAGAGACCGCGACCCGTGGCGGGGCCGCGGGCTGAGGGGCGGCTGTCCGCGGAACGTGAGGGCTGTTGGGAGCCTTTGTCCCGGGCCGAGCGGGCGTCCCTTCGCAAAGCCGGGCGGCGGGGACCGCTGTGCAGGGAGAACAGCCCCGGCGCTGGAAACGGACCTCGACGGTAGAATTCTTAATAACGGTCGGGTCCTCCGGCGGAGCATCGTCCGTAACCTCTGCGGTCCTCCGAGAGCCGAAATGAAGAGCGCCCGCGGGAGCAGAGGCGGCCCCGCGCTGCCGCCCGGTAAAACACTTCCAGGCAGAGCTTAATGCGCGCAACAGAAGGTTGGCGAAGTTATTATCCTTTTCAATTCATTTTTTACTTAGAAACGCAGTGGAATTATTCATTTTATTAAGAAGGAAGAAATTAAAGATTAGGCTTTGGGCGGTATTTTACCTCCCTCTAATCGCCTCTGGGATCGGATTGGAATAATCCCGACGCAGAGATGAATTCGCCGCTGACTCAGATTTTGAGAGCGCGGAGAGATACGTTGTGATCATAATGCAAGTGAGCAATATCAAGAACATAGCTTAGGAGCGAATGAAACACAAAACCGATTACGGGGAAAAAGAGAACAGCAGCTTCCGCGGGCGCAACGCGAAATCAACTCGAGGCCAAACTTTTGCCCTTCGTTGTCGCGGCCCTTTGGCACTCGGGAGCCCCCGCCCGGTGCCGGGATCGCTGCGAGCCGCCGGGATCCGAGCAGCGGAACGGAACGGCCCCGGGCGGAGGTTCCTCAAGCAGCTCTAAGAGCGGTGAAGCCGCCGCCTCGGGAATAGCACAACGGAGGGACGGGAGGGAGAGGCGCTGGAACGGTCCTAAGCGCGAAGGAAGGCTCGGGACGGGGCTTGAAATGGGATTCGGCACCGATGTTGTAGTGTCTGTACCGTAGGCAGCTCCAGCACCAGCCAAACTCCGTTTCTGAGACGGGAGACGGTGTTATCCGAAAAATAAATAACAGTAATAAATGTAAATAAAATGTTTTTAGACCGCTATGCAATTATTCGTTACGAAGAAAAGTTTTCCTGCGTACTGCAGTGAGAAAGGGAGGCACATCCATAAGAAACCAACGAATAACCTCAGCCGCGTTTATCGCAGGGTCTCTCCCGCTTTCCGAGGCCGCTGTAATTGCAGTGGCGGGGCCGTAATTGCTGCTTTGGGATATTTACCCCGCTCGAATGACACTACATATTTTACTTTCAGCCACATGTCAAAAAGTCAATCCCAAAAAGACCAGTTAAAAGCAAGCTGTTAACATATTAAGTATATGGGATTTGAAGCCTCTAAAACCCACTCAACAATAATTCCCTACTTCAGCACCAATCAAGAGGAAATTTGCCTCGATTGAATTAAATGTAAATTGCTCTGAAGGAGGACACTTTCCTCCGGCAGGCACCGGGCGGACAGCGCTGCCCGGCCGCAGCCCCCTGCTCCCCGCGCGGTGACACCGTGACACCGGGCTCGGGTCGGGGCTGCCGCTGGGGGAAGCAGAAGGTAAGGGGCGGTGCGGCCCGATCCCTCTGTCCGTGTTGTCGGGAGAGCCGGAGCGGAGCTGAAGCGGCCGAGGCGCGGCTCGGCGCAGCGCTTGCTCTTTCGCCGCCCTGAGCTCGTCCTCAGCCGGGAGCGCCCTGAGCTGCTGCCCCCCGGCCGCGTCCCGAGGGGGTGGGCAGGACGCTGAGGGCAAGGGGAGCGATGCTCTGCGCCGCATTTCTTCCTCCGTGTCCCCGTCTCCCAGCAAGCCCAGAGCCGGGGTACAGCTCGCAGCCGGGCCGAAGATGCCGTCGTGCGACAGTCGCTGCGTGTCCTCATCCGGCAAAGACCCGGGGCGGCAGCGGCCCGGACGCGGAGCTCCCGGATCCCGGCGACTTCGGCAGCAGGGTGCCGCCGGGCCGCGGTCTTCCAGGCGGCTGGAACGGAGAGCTCCAGCCAAAGGGCTCGGCTGCTCCCGGGGACTTAGGAACCGCCCAGTGACAGACGGAACGGGAGCCTGTTCTGTACCCCAGCTTAGTTTTGGGGGAGTGGAGGGGGTGGGACGGGGGCGAAGACACAAAGCACCTTTCCCACCGTCGTCCTTGTTCGACCACCCGTTTCGCTGCGAACTGAAACTGCGGCCTTGAGGCTGCCCGTCCGGAACTGGGCCACCGAGCCGAGCCCTGCTGAAACACGTGGGGGGCACTCGGCTGGGTGTACATACATACATACATACATACATACATATATATATATATATATAGTGTATTTTACGTGTGTGTGTAGCTGTACAAAAAAGCGATGTGTGAGTGCTGTATATTTCTTGGTGTTTCCATACTGATCCAGAGGTTTCGGTATTTGTGTTACGTGTGTGTGATTTACGGACTGTTACGATATATTTATAAAGGAACTCGCGCGCACACTGGGTGCCTATTTAATAAGATGTGTATGGTGTTTCAGATCTCGGAGGCACCCCGTCCTCCCTCCTGTCCTTTCTCCTCCAGCCCCAGGCTCCTGTTCACCCTTTTCAGCGCCTGCGGGACGCGGCCGGGACCTCCCCGCCGCCACACGCCGCTCTCCCTCTGTCTCCTTCGCTGGGTTTCCCAAAGGCTTCGCCGCCGCCCGATCCCCTTAGTGAGAGCAGCGAGCAGCTCGGAGCTGCCCCAGGAGCAACACAGCCGTCTCCCTCCCGCTCCCAGCCGCATACACACCTACGCACAAAGAGAGCTCGGGCTGGGAAGTGGCAAGAACCGAGCGCTTCCCCTTGCATCGCTCCTTCTCAGCGCCTCGTGTGACAAACAGCCCGGCGCCTGCCCTCGAATTGGGTTTCACATCCCTATTTAGCACTTGGACAATGATTTTAGATGATGTCACTTAAAGCCAAACAAGAAAATTGATCTCGGATTTGCTTGGCCTCTAAAGCCTGGTTAAGCAGATTGTGAATAATAATAATAATAATAATAATAAAGGAAAAAAAAAAAAAAAAAGAGAGAGAGAGAGAGAGGGAGAGAGAGGGGAGAGGGACGGGGAGCGAGAGCCGCCTTCTTCCCGGGGCGGGGGAGGCGCGGGCGCCAATGAAAAGTAGCCGCTTGCTGGGGGGGCAAAAACTTTTCCTGTTGACTGTTGGAAGCGAATTGAGCAATTATCTAGTTTACCTTCTCCTCTTGGAAGTTAACGATTGGCGAGATCTCGGCTGCGTTATTGACACAACACTTTCTATTGATAGAAATAAGCAGCGATTGTCCCGAGTCATTGGTGCGCCAAAGTGCGCCGCGATGGGCTGGCGTGAGTCCGCCGGGCTGAGCTGGTTCTGCCGGTGCGGCGGCGGCCGCTCCCCGTGCGTGCGGACCGGTGACGAGAGAAGGGGCAGAGAGTGACAGAGAGAGGGGGGGGAGAGAAAAAAAGAGGCGTCTACCAAAGCGGCTCAAAGCGGGCGAACAAACGAGAGCCAGCCATGGACAATAGTGGCCATCACACGGCGACCAAAATCCTCGCGGCTCCTCCGGCGAGAGAAAGCCTTTCTGCGAGGAGCACCATGATCGGCACGCCCAAGCCCCTCGCCTTCTCCATCGAGCGCATCATGGCGCGGACGCCCGAGCCCCGCTCCGTGCCCGTCCCGCAGCTCCTGCACGGCTCCGCGGCCAAAGGCGACGCCAAGCACCCGCTGCACCTCGGCTCCTCCATCCCCTGCATGATCCCCTTCGTGCCGGTGGCGTACGACCCCCTGGGCAAAGCGGCGGGCGCGGAGCCCAGGAAGGCGCCCTTGGACTCTTCTTCCTCGCCCTCCTTCAGCTGCGGCGATCTCTTGAACTGTGCCCTGAGCCTGAAAGGAGATTTCCCCCGCGACGCCCTGCCCTTGCAGCAGTACAAACTGGTAAGACCCCGAGTGGTCAATCACTCCTCCTTCCACGCCATGGGAGCCCTGTGCTATTTCAACCGAGGCGACGGCCCCTGTCACCCGGCCTCCGGTGTCAACATCCACCCGGTGGCTTCTTATTTCCTCAGCTCCCCGCTGCAGCCGCAGCCCAAGGCGTACCTGGCGGAGCGGAACAAGCTGGTGCTGCCGCCCGCCGACAAGTTCCCCGCCGGGGTGGCCTTCAAGGACTTGTCGCAGGCACAGCTGCAGCATTACATGAAGGAGAGCGCCCAGATCCTCTCGGAAAAGATCGCCTACAAGAGCGCGGAGTTCGGCCGCGGCTCTCCGAGCAGCAAGCCCAAAGTTTTCACGTGCGAAGTTTGCGGAAAGGCAAGTAGAGCCCCGCCGCCTCCCTCCCGTCCCCGCCGCGTGCTCCGCTCTGCGCTGTACACGACGGCAGTCCCCTCGGTCGCTAACCGCGCTCTTCTCTTTTGTCCGCTTTAACTTTGAAGGTATTCAATGCACACTATAACCTAACTCGCCACATGCCGGTGCACACGGGAGCCAGACCCTTCGTTTGCAAAGTTTGCGGGAAGGGCTTCAGGCAGGCGAGCACACTGTGCCGCCACAAGATCATCCACACGCAGGTGAGCGCTCCCTCACCGCAACCGCGGGGTTATCGGCGCTGTGCGGGGCCCGGAACGGCGGGGCTCGGGCCGGGAGTGGGCTTGGAGGGGTTCAGCCCGCGGCTTTGGGGTGATTTCGTTTGGTTTCTGCCGTGCGGGCACGGCGGATCTCCCCGCGCACTGCAGGGAGCGCCGAGCATCTCAGCGCCGCTGCCAGCTGCAAACAGCCAAACTAACACGCAGACAGCCCCAAAGCCGTGACTCGCGTTTGTTTCTCCCCAGGAGAAGCCCCACAAGTGCAACCAGTGCGGCAAAGCCTTCAACCGGAGCTCGACCCTGAACACGCACACGCGAATCCACGCCGGCTACAAACCCTTTGTCTGCGAATTCTGTGGCAAAGGATTTCATCAGAAAGGTAACCGGCGGGCCCCGGCATCACTGGCGGTGGGGAGAGGGTGGGAAGAGGATTTCTCTGTTTATTTCCGTTATTGGAGACTGAGGTTCGTTCCGAGGTATCGCCACCCCCCGTCCGTTCCCCATGAGCCCCGGCTTAGCGTTTCGTTTTGTAGGGGTGCCGGGGGCTGCGTGTCCTGTGTCCCGAGTGCCGGGGCCGACAGCCGTCGTTGTTCTCAAGGCTCTAACGGGAGAGTTTTGGCCGGTTTTGTTTATTTTCTTTTGCGATTTATGCCATTTTGTTTTACTCGATAATTCCCTCCGTGTCTGTGACGGAGATGCCGTGGGAGGGGGAAAGCGTTTTTGGGAGGGGGGCTGTCGTTTCCCGCTAACTCCGGGCTCTGCGGACGGGACGGGGCTGCTTGTCCTCCCCCCGCAGCATCAGGCTCTCAGCACCCTGCGCCTCTTCTTTTTCTCCTCAGGCAACTACAAAAACCACAAGCTGACCCACAGCGGGGAAAAGCAATTCAAGTGCAATATCTGCAACAAGGCTTTCCACCAGGTGTACAACCTCACCTTCCACATGCACACCCACAACGACAAGAAGCCCTTCACCTGCCCCACCTGCGGCAAAGGCTTCTGCCGGAACTTTGACCTCAAGAAGCACGTCCGCAAGCTGCACGACAGTGCCATGGGGCTGCCCCGGCCCCCGGCCGAGCTGGGCGGCCCCGACCCGCCGCCTCCGCTGCTCCCGGGCCCCGCGCAGCCCTGAGCGCCCCGCGCCCGCCCCCTGCATGCGCCCGTTAAGCGGTTCCGTGTGTTATGCTCTATGTCGCCAATAACATTTATATGGGACTGGTTGGTTCGGTTTTTCTTTTCTTGTTTTTAAATACTTTTTTTTTTTTTTTTTTTTTTTGGTCATTGTCGCATCTCAGGTGGAGAGATGGTTTGGAAAGAAAGAAAAAAAAAAAAAAAAAAAAAAAAGCGCCAAGCCAATTTCTGCTGTATTTATTTGGGATCTGTGTTACCCGGGCCGGGAATGCTGCACCTCTTTAATTATTTCGATGTATGTATGCCACGCGCGGCCCCTGCCCGTCCCCGGCGCCCGCGGGGTGCTCTCCGCGGGTTCCTCCTGCCCCCACCCCTCACTATCGTATCTATATGGACAGAGCGGCTTCGCTGTGTACGGATTGGAATTTCGGTTTGACTCTTGCACGTGAGAAAAAAAAAAAAAAAAAAGACAAATAATAATGATGCGTTCGTTGACCTGGTGGTGGAAATGAATGTCCGCACACGCGCGGGGCCGGGGGGGAGTTGGGAACACAGGTCCCCGAGGCTGCGCTCCGCTCTCTGCCAAAACACCGACACGACCGCTAAAGACTTTAATTAAGAGGGGTAATTAGTTCGGATTGATCAAAGCCGGGTTGTTATGTTATTAGCTGCTCGGCCGACTCTGGCAAACCGAGCCGTGAAAGCGTGGCCGAGGAGGTGGGGAGGAGGGGGGGTGGGCAGCCCCGGGCCGGGGAGCGGAGCGGGTCAGACATGGCCGCCGTGCCGCGCTGCAGGGTCGTGAGGGGCGCGGCTGCGGCCGGGGCTGCGCGAAGGGGCGGCCGGGTCCTGCCCGTGCCTCGCTGCGCAGCACCTGCTGTCCCCCGGGCATGGCTGCAGGGACACAGCACGGCCCCGTTAACCAGGATGGGGTATTATCCCGCATCTCGGCTCTGGGCAGGGTACGGGCAGCCGGAGGGTCTGACCCTCGGGTGCGGGCTGGTAGCGCTCCTCTGAGCGTGAGGATGAGTGAGAGAGAAAGTGGGGCTTCTCCTTTCACAGATCACTGTGGCAGTCCTTCGAGTAACTGATTGCACCTGTGAAAAAGCAAAGCAACAGGTCGCATCTGGATGTCAGACAGATCCTGGCAGCACCTCAGGCAGGGCTGAGCCCCTCACAAAGCCCTCAGAGGCCCTCAGAGTGGGACAAGACGGCAGTGTTGCTCTCAGAGCAGGGCAAGATGGCAGTGCTGTCCCTCAGGTGGCCCAGCGGCTGGCAGCACCCTCCCTGCTGCAAGTGTACCTTTGCCACGTCGAAGGGCGGGGGCAGCTCCAGTCCATGTCCACGGAGCAGTTCTCTGCTTTTGGTGACCTTGCAAGAATGAGGGTTGGGTAAAACTGGGTACTCCCAGAGCTCCTCTGCACTGCTCAGCTCTGGCTTTTATGCTGGAAGAAGGGAAGGGGTGGAAGTTCTGTAAAGGGAAAGGGGCATGAGGGCTGATGGAGTCCAATTCTCCCCAGTGATGTCTTTTTACAGCAAATTCATGTTTCAGTGGGGAGAAATTCCTTCCCAAACAGATGACTTGTGCGCTGCTGGTTCTTCTTCCTTTCATTGTTGCCAATGTAAACTTCAGTGCTGTGTAATGAGAGGTAAGATGCCCCAAAGATCCTGCTGAAATAACGTGGGTGTGCCATTTGTGTGAATCTCTGACTGAAATAAATCAGAGCTGAAGTACAACTTAGTTCTCTTATTGCTCAACAAGTGTGCTAGTACAAGACACTGCAACTGTGTCAGCAGGGTGTTAAGTATCTTTATTTCACAGCTTTTTAAAAACTGTTCAAAGCTACCCAAGCACTGCAGGCACACTGTAACACTCAAAATCATATCATGATGAAAAAATATGACTATACACTGTAAATATACTATAAAACTTAATCTGTCCGCCTTTGGGTGAGTATGCTCTGGCATTCTGAATTAAAGGTCTCCATTAAGCCTGAGCACCACAGAAGGCTGTGCTCTGCTTACTCTGATGCCTGAGAGTTCTCTGCTCTCTGTAATTTCTTTCTTGCAAAGTGCTGGTAGTAAGGAGGGCTCAGGCTTCCTTGGGTGATGGTGGTGGTCAATTTGTGCCTTTTGAATAACTACAACTGCTAGAGATGGAGAGAGAAATTCTGCTGTTGCTTGACTGTAGGCCATTTGCAGGTTTATAAACAATAATCAATGTTTTGCTTTCCCTTCTGTAAAAGATTTCCAGTAACTGCATAATCTGGATTCTTCTGTGCCTCCCCAATGAAAAATGCTATTTTACTGAGGAACTTACGCACATTAGTGACCCCATTTTGAAAAGGAGTGGAAATGAGACACTCTAGTGTTATTCCAAGGTGAAGCAGAAAAAGCTAGTGATGGACATGGGTAAGTGTTTCTCCTTCCTAGATTTCTTGAGATAAACACTACAGAAATAAGACATTACAGGGAAATAAGGATAGCTCATTTGTTATTTCACTAGACAAACCCATATTTGTGTCAGAGGCTGGGATTAAAACATGTCTCAGAAGGCCTGCTCACCATTACCTTTCATTTCCTGTCTTTCAAGATTAATCTCAGGTTAAGTGAAATTCTAGTTAATGGTCAAAGGCAATTCAGAGCTGGTGAAGTCATCATGAGAGATAGAAACCACAGTTTCATGTACATCCAAAGCTTAGAGCTGTTAACAGTGATACCTACCAGGTATTTCATACTTTTTGTTCTCTCTCCTTTTTTTTTTTTTTTTTTAAATTGTGAATAATTTTTACAGGAAAAATGGAGTCACCCGTGCCTCGCAGAATGTATGTATTTCCTGGTGCCTCCTTGCTTGCCTGCCAAATACCTATATCCTGTACAACAACTGGTCATCTGTATTCTGCCAGTGCCTTGTAGATTTTTGGAGAATGAGAGCACGGATGCCTCTTAGTCTGACATAAATAGAGCTGCAGAGCTGAGCATTAGCATCCTGAGGACACTGTAGCCTGTCTCTCTATCAATCACAGTAACTTCACTTTTATACTGAATAAAAGAGAGATGAGGCTGGTGCCTATGGATTGCTGGAGCTGAGAGCCCTTGTGGAGGAAGAGCTGTTGCCCTCTACCCCTCACCCAAGTTTTCTCAAATTTGACTGAGCAGAGAATACTTCTGTGCTTGTTGGATGCTACAATTATGTTAATGTGTGTCAAAGCTGAAAGTAGCATGTCCCTGAAGAGTGACCAGAATTACCAAAGCAGCTGTGTGTCCATCACTGTAAAAATAAAATGCATCAACAGCAGGATCTCGCAGAGTCAAGTACAGAGTTCTTTCTGAACTTGAATGGTACCAGTTTCACATTACTACTGCTTTAGTGGTGATCAGCCCCTTCCTCTCCCTACAAAAAAAAAAAAAGGAGAAAGGAAGACCTTTGTTTGCTAATTAAAAAAAAAATAATAATAAATCCATGCATGTTGAAAAGTAAGCTAAACACAAAGTGGCTACCCAAAACCATATTCCTGTTCATAAACGGTTAAATAGCATCTCTCATATCATCCAGCAAATCTCAATGCACTCAAAATGGATTTGGGACAATATTTAATCAAGTGACCATTTTTATTTTTATTTTTATTTTTCATTCTCTTCTCCCTTTCATTACCACAATGGTGGTGAAAGAGGGTTGAAAGACAACATCAAGGTCCACTTGGAGCTGGCTGAAATGGAGGTGTGTGGTCACAGCTTAGCTCCAGGACAGCTCAGCTGGACAGTGCCTGTAAACCAGATGCAAGAAAGCTACTGCCACTTAACACAGCAGTGGTTTTGGCTCCTCTGCTTTTAGTAGTGGTGGTTCTAGCTCCACATCCCACTGAGTTCCCTTCTGCTTGCAGCAAGGGCCTCCAGGCTGGATCTGTTGCTGTAGGGTCGCATGGCACAGTGCAACCCGCACTAAGTATACACTGTGATGAAGGTGAGCTGTGTCTATTTTCTGTCCTCCTTTGCAGCTTTCATAGAAGTTGGTTAATGGCTGTACTGTTCAGTCTCTGATTGAATCCCTACGTATTTGATTAGGCACAGTATTAAATCCTATCACCATGACTGGTTATGGAAAATAAAAAACCTCTCCTACCTTTCTGCCCTTCAGATGACTGACATTTCAGCATTACTATATGATTTCTAAGAAATCTTCAGTTACTGATCAATTAAAACTTAAATAATCTGTTTCTATGCATTTGTTTATATAAAAAATAATATATCAAGTTTTATTTCAGATGGAAAAATTGATACTTTGAAAATATAAGTGCAAACAGCTTATCTACAACTACACGGGCAGAATAAATGTTTCTTTTCAGTAATGGAACATCAAGATTCAGTTGCAGATGGACACAGCATGTGAGAGATTTAGGGTACTTCAGCTCAGAGCAATTAAGTATGACAGATGACAAAAAATAAACCTTTTCAAAATATGTCTAAAATATGTGTTAACCTCTTGATATTACCATGAAACATCTGAAGAGTTTATAGGTCCATGAAAAAACTTTGTCTAACTCAACTTAAAGAGAAATAGTCTTGAACAAGAGCTTTCTAAGTAGCAATAATGAAAAACTCTTGGCTGATAAATACTTTCAGATGAATATTTTTTTTCTGAACAAGCGTTTGTGACAGAAATTAATTTCTGATGAAGTTAGACAAAATCTGAACCACAATATGTTCAGAAGAAAAAAAACACATTTAGCTTTATAACTGGAACACTGTTTCTATGTTCACCAGAAAATGCAAAAGATTATTATTATTTTTTTTACCCACTAGATTTTAAAGAAATAACATGTTGATTCCTAAAATAAGATATCAAAAATACTGATGAGGAATGCAGTAATTACTTAATCATTTCTTTCTTTTAAGCTTGCCAGAAAATACATTACTCTACACATCATAAATAGGGATGCAATCTTAAAATACTTCAGGCTACTTTAATTAATATTAAAAGTTGGGGGCCAGAGCTTGCTTATGCCCACTAATGCTTTTGCCTACAGTGAAACTGGGAAAATGAGAAACAAATTTGATGACATTTTTCAATTTTTGGGAACGTCTGACTCTGGTTTGAAGAGAGACAGCAGCACTGACTGGAAAAATTAGGTAAAGACCAAAACAAATTCATAATTACTTTTGTGGACAACTTGTAATTATTATGATTGCAGATAATGAACTCATAGGCCTTTTGATTTGCTAATTGTAAGAACTTCTGATTTGCTGGTTGTAAGAAGCAGAGATACCCTCTCCTATAAGCAGTATTTCTGTTTCTTAGGGAGTGTGCTGCTTCTCACAAGTCTTTAGAAATGCGGTGCATTATTACAATGTATGTGACAATGTTAAACTGTGTAAGGATAATAACTGCAGCAGAGACTGAATTATCTGAAAATGGAACTCATATTTCTTGAAAAAGCAGTCACAAATTGTTCTAAACCTTCCCTGATGCTGAATGTGGTTGCTCATCACACTGACTTGTAGTGGAAGTTGGAGGGGCCAAAAAGCTACTGTAATTTATGTAGGCAAAGGAGTACATCACTGCTGAGCTACATTTACTATATTTGACTTAAATCTGCCTCTGTACTAATTATAGAGGGTGCTACTTCATAAGATATTTTAAATAAATCTTTCTTATAGAAATAATTTTAGCAAATAAGCATTTATAACTCTGTAAAAGTTTACAGGGAGACTTTGATAAGATATCTGTACAAAAGAAATTGTTGCTTTGGGAGGAATTTGCTTTTGGATGTGGTGCTCAGGAACATGGCTTAGCAGAGGGTTCCTAGAGATAGGGTAGTATGGTTAGGCTGCATTTGGACTTTGTGATCTTTAAGGTCTTTTCCAACCTGAGCAATTCTGTGATTCTATGACGCTATGAAACCAGAGACAACCAGCTTAAGAGTAAGGAAGAATCTGCCCCGGTACTTTTGAAAGATTTTTTTTTCACCCGAGTGCCCAATGAAGATCTCTCTCCCCTTTTTTTTTCTTTCAGTCAAATAGTTGCTAAACATTACATAGACTAATTCAGTTACAAATCATTTATTTTCTCTGTGTTTTTTTGAGCAGTCTTCCATTCAGAACAGTCTTGTTCAAAGCAACGTGAATCCAATCAACTTGCCTTCCTTGGGTAATGCCTACAGTGAAATTGGGATATCTTAACAGAGAGCAAATGAACATAAATTTCTACCTCTTCTGTGCAGTCAGTGGAGAGAAATAGGTGTCTGAAATAGCATGAAAAAAAGACTCAGTTTCTTCCTGTGTCACATATGTCTTTCCTTGCAGGGAGTTTGCTTTCTTCTAGCAGCCTTCTAGGAAATCCAGTTTCTGGAGCCTGCTGGGAGAACAGGAGGAAATCCCAGTGAATGCTGTTAGTGTTCTTTGCATAAGATCTTGGTGGTGAAGTTGCTTACCACCACAGCAGGAGGGTGAGGAGCTGTACCTAGCTTGGCTGGATTGAGTGATAGCCCCAGCTTCTGCATCCTAGGAGAGAGTCTTCATCTCTGGGCCATGGAGCACACAGAGCAAAAGCACTCTTCATGCCTTCTAGTTGGCTTGCATTGGATGTGACAGTATTGATGAATCCAGCAGAACAGTAAGCAAAAATGACTCCATCTTCTCTCCTAGGTCATGCTTTCAGAGGAGACCAAGCTGAGATGGACGTGCTGTTTTCAAACAGCCTTGGAGGCAGGTGTGGGATCCCATTCCTGCTGCTTCATGAGTACATGCTGTGGTTGCTGGTTGCTCTACATCTTGTGTACCTGGCTGCGCAGTGTCTTAGCCCAAAGAGGAGAGATGGAAAGTGTTCTCATTTAAGATAACACAACCTGCCTGTTTTCTCCTTGGGTTTGGGCACTCCATCTTGTATTATGTAGACTAAGCACTTTTTCATACTGGGTGAACTGAATTCTAGCAATTGTTACATTTCATTATCAGGCTTAACTTGTGTTTGAAAACTGGTACCTTTTAAGACTTATTAGTGCAAGATGGAAAGACTGTTTCAGGAGCCTATGGTTGTGTCTAAATACTGCCAAGACGACTTTACAGAGTAGCCAAATGCCTGGGCAGACTGGCCCAGAAAGGTGTAAGTGCTGCAGGTAGTGCCAAAGCAGTTGCTATTTCTAGTTGTTAGCACTGCTGAGGGATCAGGAAGGTTGTGGTTTCTGCTGTGAAGAAAAATTAAATTCAAGGAGATTTCTGCTGTCTCTTAAAGAAATACTCAGAATTAATTTGAATTTATTAAATTGTTAAAACTTTGCAACAGTTTGAAATCATCAGGAATCCCATCCTTCACTTGCTTTAAAAACAAAACATTCATTCAAGGTAAATTTATTTTTGATATCCATGCCTTTCCAGAAAATTGTATTTGAAAATAATGTCTTGGAGAAAGAGTAAGTTTATCTAACCAAGGCTAGCATAAGCAAACTTAGCTACATAAAACTATCCATATTTTCCACACATATATAACGTGGGTTGTGTGAAGTTGCACAGAAGGGAATACTTGCTTTATCTCTGAAACATCTGCAACAAGTGCAGACAACCTTCTTGACACTTGGATACCTATCAACCTCTTCAAATGTTTGAGAGCCATCATACCCCTACCTTATCCTTGGGAAGCCAAGAGGAGAGAAGTGCTAGGAGTAGTCTCACAGTGGTCTTGAGACTGCTGGGGTTGGATCAGGTGTGAAGCTGAGACCTAGAAGAGCTGATGGCAGTGACTGCAGACACCACCTGTTTTCTTGCCTCTTTCCACCTCTGGGGAATGGAACTAATCAGCAGGCTGTTTACTAGCAGTTCCTCACACGTGAGTCTTTTTATATCTCCTTGGCATGGCAGCTGCACGTGTTAGGTTAGTGATTCGTGCAATGAAGGACTGTAGTTTGGTGACCCTTCAGCTTGAACACCAGGGCTTCTGCCATGCTGTGATATTGAAGAGACAACGTGAAATTATAATGTTCTGATAATAATGATGGTGTCTGGAGTTGTGGGTGAGGTGTTTTGAGGTGTTTTTGTTGTTGTTGTTTTGTTTTGTTTGTTTGTGCAGAGTTTCTCTTACTGGGAGTGGAATTTACATCCTATTGAAATGAATGAAAAAATCCCTCTCCTTTGAGTCAGAATGGCCAGATAACACAGTTTTTGGTGTGTGATTACCCTATGCTATCAGTAATCTAGAAAAATAAAATATAATTTACAGTACCTTTGTTTTTAACTAATAACTTGCTATTGACATGTAGGCTTTGCTAGCCTTCAGGAAAGCCACACCCCAGTTGATCTGGATGTGCTCCAGTATCACGGAATTTTACTTTGTTACTGTTTTTAAAAATCTGGTGATACCCTACAGTATTCTATTTTCTGTTAAGAATTAATTCTTCAGCATGAGCAACAGAAGGTCTTTACAGTTTAGCCACACATTTTTTAAATCCTCTTCTTAGGGTTTATCTAATGATGACAAACAATCTAGTATTTATAATAAAATAGTTTATTTTCATTAAAAGTTTAGACAGAAATGTCTTAGAATTTGCCAGTCACTGCAGGTGGCACCAGTGTGAGATAGGGGTGTTTGAAAGCTCACGATAGAAATATGCATTACATACATACAAAAACACATCACTATGAAAATATACATTTATAAAGATTCATCACCTAAACTTCACAAACTTCTCTTACATCAACAAAATGAATTCCCAGCAACAAAATCATGCCGCATCAAAACAGCAACTACGAACAATTTACACACATTCCTCCCCTCATTCCTGTACTACTTTACAATGACACAAATTTCCCACAAGTGTTACATCTTCTTTATAAATCTACTTGCTCTGCAGAGATGCTGTTAGAATCCAAGTGGTAAGAATTCTGAAGATAAAAAGAGGAAAACAGAAATGCATCACAAAAAAGTAAACATTTTGTTCATAGCTATAAAAATGAGTCTCAGAAACGGTGGGTGTAATAAGTAAGGCATGCAATATTTTCCACCCACAACATGTTACCATGTTATAAAGCATGCATATGTTTTTTGAAGTGGAAACAGTCCATTTCAGAATATGCTGCTGACTAAATATTTGCAAATTATCCTGTATTTTTGGAGTTAGTTGTCTGATCTCTTCAACAGACATCTAAGCAGTGTCATCTCACAATAGATGCATAGCATGCAATCAGCCTTATATTCACAGTGGGATACTTCTGCTAATTGCAACAGTTGTAGCTCAGAATAAGGTAGCGGCTTCTCAGTGAGATCTAAACAAATTAAGGTTAAATTTAAATTAATCAATTGGGGAAAAAAAAACCCTGTCGCTTTTATAGTTCATTAGCTATTAACACTAATAGCAGTGTAAAGGAGCTGCCAATTTTCTGGTTATATATTGTATAGGCTATTATCCAATAAAAGGGAATAGGCTTCAAATGTGACTCAATGGCCTAAGGATATAACTCAGTTCTTCTCTGTGCTTTCCAGGGCTAGATCGTGTGGTGTGCAGACTCTGTGATGGGCGCAGCCAAGACTGAGCTCTACTGGGATCCTTCTGAGGGAGCAGCACATCCTAGTTGGCTTTGTTTCTTTGTTTTACTGATCTTTGTTACAAGAAAACACGCAGGGGTTTTGATATCTATTAGCTGGGAAAGTGTTCTGGTATTGGCTTTTCTGTCCTGAACCATTTTCACACCGCTGAAGGAACTTGTTGTCAAGGAAGACAGATGGAATTCAAAATTGTGTTGTTTTTTTGTTTTAAATCCCAATCAGACCACTAATGCTATCATCTTATATTCGTCCATATTAAAGACAAAAGTGGGTCATTACAAGATATCCTTGAATTATATACTCATTTAACTCCTCATAATGATTAGGTGGGTGCCTGTTTTGGTTATAAATTGTACATAGCAGATCCCTCCCTGTACTGAAGAAACCATCTTGAGTTAGACTTTTGCACTGGAATTACATGAATTGTGGTGAAGCACAAAGAAACTTGGCATACAAAACTAGATGTAGGAGAAAACCTTCATTGTTAAACTCACTGACAGATCCTGTCATCTCTGTGAAATCCAATTGAACTAAGTCTTTGCTCAGTGATTCATTTGTGAAGGGCAGAGACTTAAGCAATTGTTTTTTTGTTTGTTTGTTTGTTTTTGTTTTTTGAGGGGGAGGTACTAGTAATTGAAAGCAAATAACTGAAATTCAGTGGGAAGTTTTTGGGAAAACACAAGATTACCAACCTGTTTTTCCCTATAATTTCATTTTGCATAAGTAGTTAACTCTTCCCTACCCCCCAGACACAAACACCCACAGGGAAAAAAAAATGCACATATTCATCCAAACCTGAATCAAAATACTTTGTTTCTGAGGCTTTGCTAATTCTTCTCAAAGGTACCCATCCCAGTCTGGGACCCTGCACAGAGGCACTTGGCTTGCATCAGAAGCTGCTCAGAAATAACATCCCAATGGAGACATAGGCTCAAGTTTAGGAAATAGAGAACAGATCCTGTCCTTGCTATTAGAGTGGTTGCACTGGCTACTTCCAAAACTGTTGATTAGGTAGAGCTTGGGAACCCTCCTGGCACTGAAACTCAGTCATGCTACCTAACTGCTAGCCTGTCACCAGCATCTTCTACCATGTGCCAACCAACCAATTTCAGGGCAAGGCTGGAGACCTCTCCCACTGAGCAGTTTGGTTGCAGACATACTAGTTTTGGAGGTCGGTATTTAGAAGGTTGTTACATATATTTTTCCATACTCATTTTAATGACACCAGTTCCTGGTACTTAGTGTTACTGATTCTATCTTAACTTGTTGTCATAGGTCAAACTGCTCACAGCAGAAAATTCAAACTAAACAAGTGGTACAAGCAAGACTTTATGCTCAGTAAGTCTGATCAGCAGATACGGAGGATAATTGTAAAGCAGTGTTTTTCTGTGCTTTGTGTGACATTAATCTTCCCTAATAGAAGGCATTCATAGTCTTAATTGTCTACCAATGTCCAGAATCCCTTTATGGAGAGAAAAAGTAGAGTACGATTCATCTCTTCTAAAACTGGTTGCATGAAATGTGCTTTAGCTGTGCTTCAGTTTTGCCTTCTTTAGTAATTAATTTACTAACTAAATTATCATTGAGGATTTGTGATCAGCTGGTGATACCTATAGTCATAAGCATTCAAACTAACTTAACTCAATAAAGTTAGCCAAATAACACCTTCCTATGCTGGAAGGCACATGACTATGTTATCCAACTCCACCCATATATTACGCATTCCTCAGAAAATAGATGGCATTCAGAAATGCCATGACTAATTATTATTCTTAATATTGATACCCTTTCTTTTCACACAACTTTTTTTTTTTTTTTCTTCTTTTTTTCCCCCTCAGCTGTGAGATGTCCTTTTACATTTTTTTCTTGATAGAAGTTTTGGTAAATGTATCAGCCTTCATGTGCCACGTTTGCAGGTAAGTCCTCATGTACAGAGATGCTGTTCATATTTTCTTTCTGTGCCTGCTGTGTTGTAGATCCTGTTAATCACTTTTCCCAAAATAATCTCATGGTATGGTACAAACTCTACCTTCTTTCTCAAGAGCTTATTTGAGTTGCAGCATCCATTTTAAAAGTCACAAGATTTTCTTTTCTTTTCTTTTCTTTTCTTTTCTTTTCTTTTCTTTTCTTTTCTTTTCTTTTCTTTTCTTTTCTTTTCTTTTCTTTTCTTTTCTTTTCTTTTCTTTTCTTTTCTTTTCTTTTCTTTTCTTTTCTTTTCTCTTCTCTTCTCTTCTCTTCTCTTCTCTTCTCTTCTCTTCTCTTCTCTTCTCTTCTCTTCTCTTCTCTTCTCTTCTCTTCTCTTCTCTTCTCTTCTCTTCTCTTCTCTTCTCTTCTCTTCTCTTCTCTTCTCTTCTCTTCTCTTCTCTTCTCTTCTCTTCTCTTCTCTTCTCTTCTCTTCTCTTCTCTTCTCTTCTCTTCTCTTCTCTTCTCTTCTCTTCTCTTCTCTTCTCTTCTCTTCTCTTCTCTTCTCTTCTCTTCTCTTCTCTTCTCTTCTCTTTTCTTTTCTTTTCTTTTCTTTTCTTTTCTTTTTTTCTGGATTTGTTCATTTATTTGTGTGTGCTGTACCAAAATGCAGTTCATAGCTTGTATAGTAGGCAAAGGGAACATACTTTCACTGCTGTTGCATTACTTTTGTTGGAGATGTTCTTTAGTTGTGTGCCTTCTGACTTGAGCTGTTTCTGTTTGTCAGTGGGGGATGCTTGTTAAGATGCTTTGCATTGTGTCACTATGTCTATAGCGCTACACATCCCTTTCCTGCCTGATGTAATACACATCTGTAAAAAATACTCTGTAATATCTTTGCTACCTGCTTCTGTTTCTAAGCTGGAATGTCTGCTGACGTACCAATGCATTTTGTGTTAAGTACTTGCTTCACAGAATCACAGAATGGCCAGGGTTGGAAGGGACCTCAAGGATCATGAATCTCAACCCCTCTGCCACAGGCAGGGCCACCAACCTCCCCATTTAATACTAGACCAGGCTGCCCAGGGCCCCATCCAATCTGGCCTTGAACACCTCCAGGGATGGGGCATCCACAACCTCTCTGGGCAGCCTGTTCCAGCACCTCACCACTCTTTCTGTAAAGAACTCCCCCCTGACATCCAACCTAAATCTTCCCTCCCTCAACTTCAAACCATTTCCTCTTGTCCTGCAGTTATCTACCCTTTCAAAGAGTTGATTCCCCTCCTGTTTGTAGGCTCCCTTTAGGTACTGAAATGCTGCAATGAGGTCACCCCACAGCCTTCTTTTCTCTAGGCTGAACAAGCCCAGCTCCCTCAGCCTCTTTATAGGGGAGGTGCTCCAGCCCCCTGATCATCTTTGTGGCCCTCCTCTGGGCCCTCTCCAACAGCTCCCTGTCTTTCTTGTACTGGGGGCCCCAGACCTGGACGCAGTACTCCAGATGAGGCCTCACAAGAGCAGAGTAGAGGGGGACAATCACCTCCCTGTCCCTGTTGGCCACTCTTCTGATGGAGCCAGGATACCATTTGCTTTCTGAGCTGCAAGGGCACACTGCAGGCCTATGTTAAGTTTTTCATCCATCAGGATCCTCAGGTCCTTCTCTGCAGGGTTGCTCTCAAGGACAACTCCTTCCAGTCTATAAATGGGATTCCTCTGGCCCAAGTGCAAAACCTTGCACTTTGCTGCATTGAACCTCATTAGGTTCATCCAGGCCCACTGTTCAAGTCTGTTGGGGTCCCTCTGAATGGCATCCCTTCTTTCCACCACTCAGCATGGTGTCAACTGCACCACTCAGCTTGGTGTCATCAGCAAACTTGCTAAGGGTGCATTCGATTCCATCACTGATGTCACTAATAAAGATGTTAAAGAGCACCAGTCCAAGACAGACCTCTGGGGGACGCTGCTCGTTACCGGCCTCCACCTGGACATAGAGCCATTAATCACTATTCTCTGTCTGCGGCCTTTTAACCAACTTCTTATCCATCAAGTGGTCCACTCATCAAATCTACATCCCTCCAACTTAAAAATAAGGATGTGGTGGGGGACCATGTCGAAGGCCTTGCTCAAGTCCAGGTAAATGACATCGGTCGCCTTTCCCTTGTTTACCAATGCCGTCACTCCATCACAGAAGGCCACCAGATTGGTTAAGCATGACCTTCCCCTGGTGAAGCCGTGCTGGCTGTCTCAGATCACATGCTCATTCCTCATGTGATCAAGCATTTCATCCAGGAGGATCTTGCTTGTTAATACCTTTCTGCTTCATATGTATATCACTGATGTTACCGAATATTTCTGTAATCTCTTCTCTTCTGTATTTCTTTTGAGTCTCATCCTCTTGTGGTCTTATTCACCATAATGTCACATTTACCAGTGAAATAGGTATAACTGGGTTACTCTCATACAGAGCTGCCTCTGTGGGTTCCTGATATCTCTCATAGAAAGCACTTCTTTGTATGAAAGGTCTTTTTCTTGACAGAACAATAAGACTGAAACAGCATAAACAACCTATCTGGATTTTTCCTCTCTGCTTCAGTGAACTTGCCACTTGAGACCCTTGCTCCGATATCTCTGTCTTTTGCCCAATACCATTCGGAAGTGAGCAGCTTCCTAGATTGCCAACCACTTAGCTGCTTCAGATCCTGCACAGATTAACACCATTAACTCCTTCCACTTCTACTTCCACTTCAGCTTCTTCAGCAGTTTCTGTTCTTGCAGAACACATTTCTGGCATTAGCACAAAAGCGAGTGTCAGTTAATTTGTCTCTGCTTGTACGTTAGCATCTCGGTGAGGCAGCTTACGGTGATAGAGATCTGTGGAGGGATGCACTGGAAGGCCCATTAACAACCTGCAGCTGCAATAAGCAGGCCTGCACCCTGGCTTGTGCCCGTCTCAGGTCCCCAGCTCCTACACCTTCCACAGGGTCATATGCTGGGCTTCTGCACCAGCTTTGGAGAAGGTCAGCTGTTTTCTCACCTGGGAAAGGCAAAACATGCAGGCTGCTGGGTCTAGCCTGGCTTCTGCCACTGTAATTAGCATAGATGCAGAATGACACAGATTATGCATCTTAAAAAACTTAGTCTAGAGTGTGGCACCCAGACGTGAGTGGGGCAACCGCAATCAGGGCAAAAATACCCCTGTACAGCAGGTGAGCAAAGCAGAATCATCTAAAATCTAAGGACAGAATCTGTAGTTTTCTAAGTTTCACACCATCAGCTGCAATTACACATGAAGTCCTTGTCACACACAAAATAAGAAACAACATTACATGGGTGGAATGCCTGCCCTGAAGAACTCTTTGGCATTGGCATGTATGTTTGCTTCATGACTCTATTTCTAACTTTAAATAATTTTCAGTGACAAAAATGAGGGGATACAAAATTTAGGTGGAACCACAGTAAATAGTTGCTAAAATGCAACAGATCATGGATATATTGTCAGGCAAAAGTGGTCGTTGGTTCCAAGGTCCTCCAACGACCAGGAGGGGAAAGAATTATTAAAAGAGTTTTCTTTTTGCGATTAGTAACTCCTGGTTTAATTGAGTTAAATTGACTTAATTTAATTGAGTTAACATGACTAATCTCTATTCTATAGAGAAAATTATGGGTTTAAGTGAGATAAACGTGCCCAGGAAAAACGAATTTGGCTGTCAGACTTCTATTCTAGGGAAGACACAGCTGCTGACTAAGCCCATGTAGGGCAGAAGTGGATTTGTGATGGGATCGGAGTTTGCTGGAGGACTCTGCAGGTGGAGAAGCTTTGGGTTGGACTCTAGATACTCAAAGTGGTGTTGGAACAAGCTGTGATGCTGGCAGTTTTCTTTTGCTGAGGAAAAGACAAGCATTGCTTCCAGATGCTATTTTTCATGTCTAATAAAGCTCTGGCTAGTAATGATCATTCTTTGCATTTTCCAGCCAGAAAGGAGACATGCTCTTTTTGCAGCCTCTTGAATTTCTTCACCTTTCTTTTTTTCTTTTTTTTTTTTCAGCTCCTAATGGGAAATGAAACATCACAAATGTCATGTAGTTATTCACTGCACTGGAGTTAGAGAGTTTTCTTTCTGGATTTTGGATGACAAAATTATAGAGCAAGAGCATGAAATCAAATGAAAATGGCTTTTGTTTGTTTGTTTGTTTGTTTTTCAATAGTTAGCTGTAATAAGTGATGTTGTTATGCAGAAACAATAAAAGACTTGTTCAAAACAGTAACTGTATTTCCATGAAAAGTGCTTCCATGTTTTCAGTATCGGACTTTCTCCCATGCTGTTCTTCTAAGGAGGAAGGCCAGCCTATGAGACCAATTAATCTGAGTGGCTGAGTTCAGGTCCTGGCCCAATAACCTTAAGTACTCAAAATGTTAATATCCTCAAACACAGGATTTTGACTGCAAGCTTAGGTCTCATATGGAGCTAAGATTGTGTAAAAATATTCCTGATGGAAACCAGAACTGGGCAAGAGCTGAAAGATACTTCTGAAATAGGAAATAAGTCAGATCATAGATTAGTAAGCTGGAGCTAGATGGAAAGGTTAAACTGAATAATCTTTTAACATTCAAGAACAAAAAAAGTACTTTAGAGGCAGGCTCAGGACTGGACTGGGAACAGTTTAAAACTTGAGGGCAGGTGGCAGAAAGGGAGGGGAACTTCTGATGAAGCTTTTCAGAAGAAGTCCTCTTTGCTGTAAGCTGAGTGAGACACCGGGACATCTGGCAGCCAAGTCATTGGCAGTAGACAGCCCCAACCATGCCGAGTGTCTGCATGTGTAAGTGACTGCCCATGGGCACAGGGCAGCTCTGTGGTGGACACACAGTAGCTGTCACATATCTGGGAAATGTCTGTCTAGCTTTGCACAGAGCAGCTGATTTGGACCTGCCCAATAACAGCAGCACATTCTAATTGTTTTGCACACACACAACTCTGTATAGTAGGTTCATTGCAGATTTTACTCACACAAATTCTAGTACAAAATGCAGTCTGTGGCAGAAGACTCTTGGGATTGCCTTTTGTCTTAGAAACCCTTAACTGATATCCTAATTTTGGATGAGGATGTGCACTGGACTCTGATCTGTCCCTGCCTCTCTATCCTCTTCTGGCCAGGACTCCCCGAGTCCTTCCCAGTATCAGTGCAGCACTGCATTCTCTGTTTTGCTGAGAGAAATGAGACAGATTTCATTAGATACAGCTAAAATGCTAGTCTGCAGCTGTAGAATGATTCTGTGCATAGTTTATGTCACTGCTGTATCCAGGAGGCTGAATAATGAACCTGGGGGAGAGAGGGTAACCCCCCCCATGCAGGTAGCGTGCAGACACAGGACTTGGCTCTGTCTTACATGGCTTATTGCTGGGAGATGAGATGAGAAACAATAAATGGATATTTACTCTAATCTGATATTATCCTGTACCTAATCTATTATTATCTGGTACATTGTACACGATGCTGAACATTGTCTAAAGCTTGTGAAATCTCCAAGAATTGGACAACTACTTAAACTACATTTTTGCTTGTTTATGTATCTACTGCCTATATATAACATTCAAGTAAAGTTCATAAAAGTTGTTTTTATAATAGTTACTTTATTGAGAATTGCTCATCAGATATTACTATTGAAAAGCAACAGACAGTATAGAGTATGAGTCAAAATTAATATTCAACCCTTAAAAACTTGCCTTCTATTTTGTGATAATCTGTACGAGTGCCCTTCATTTTTAAGATAAGCAAAGGATGAGTTTCAAAGATAGGGACAGAAACAAAATTTATTTTAAAATACATGATTCATCCATATTCAGGAGCCTACTTTATAACAATATGATAACACAACCTTCACTGAATGGAGATACACTCTAAGCAGAGAAGAAATGTAAGTAGCTCAAATGACTGTGTGGTCATGGTCAAATGGAAGAGACAAAGCCACTGCATCAAATTCACTGTATTCCTTATTAAAATAAAAAAAACAAAAACAACAAAAAAACCTCCAGATTTTTAAGAAAAGAAATGTGCTCAGAAAGAAAAACACGCATTTGTCCTGATTATTTCTTTGCAATTCTGCTTCTCTTTTGTTAGAGGATCGTTTGAAGTTGGAAAAAAAAAAATTTGGTGCCATCAAGTGGAAATACTCTGTATTGCTGAGAAGAGCTGCTAAAATGACAGTGCAGGGATTTCAATAGATGCAGTAGCAATATATCCAGTTGTACTGGAAATTATTTTTTTCCTAATCACTTATGTAATTTGCTGCTTGGCAAGAAATCTCACCTGTTGACATATTTTAGGAAGTAACATCCTACCCTGTCACAGAAGACAAAAATCTTGTGGGTTTTTGGCAAATTACACAGATGTCTGTCATTATATAAAGACTATTCCTTTCTGACTCCCCTTCCCACAGTTCACATTCCTTTGCAGTTCTAAGTTTCTCACAGCAAACACTTCTAGGCAGAATCACCTCACTCTTGCACGTCTCCCTGCAGCAGCTGAAGGAGAACATCTTGGTTTCAGCTCTGTCCTGGGAGCTCCTTGCATTCAAACAGAGCTTGGTGGAGCATGGTGCACCTTGGAAATGGTGATGCTCCCTGCTGCCCCAGCAGTTTGCTTGCTGGCTGCTTATCCAATCCCCCAGCTTTGTGTCAGGGAGGAATTGCATGGGATAAATCTCATCCTGCTAGAAAGAACAGTCATGCACTTTAGAGACAGTCTCTCATGATTTTAAGTCCTGTGACCCTTAAAATACACATTTGCTACCCTCTTGAGGTTTCTTTTTCAAAATAAACATGCCTTGGTTAACCTAAATATTTCAGGAGCTTGTGTTATTTTTACTGAGTTTTACCACGTTTCAAAAACAGATGTTTAGATATTTATTAGTTTAAAAGTATGTATAAACTGAACTAGATTTATTTTGAAATATTGGTAATAGCTCAAAATAAAAGCAGCATTTTCATTTTTGCTGAATTGAAATTCTTCAATTTGAATGGAAAGATCCAAATGTTTTAATTCCCTTGTTAAGTGCAATATTGAAAAAAACATCACTTTGATCACTTCTTATTTCTTCTAATTCTAATCCCTGGCAAAGTTCTCTCCTGAAGCTTTATGACATACAGTCAGATTTAGACCAAAATACTGTATAGTACCCTGCTCTGGGAAATAACCAGGAAGCTACGAAAAACTCTAATGAATAGGTGCCATGTTTTTATTCCCTTAGGAACAAGTGAAAGCCTCAAACTTGCAAATGAAATACCACTGATGCTTTTGTCACTGTAAGATATGATTATGCCTTTTTGTTGTTGTTGTTAACATTTATTTTTTATTTCTCAGTGATCTTTAAGGATGCTGTAAATTTATAAACCATTCTGCATGAAGCCTAGAAACTAAGTGATAGCTCTGGATCATCATGCTCTGTGTGCATGTGCCTCCTGCCACAGCCCCTGTTGTCTCCCCATGGCAGTGGAAAGAGGGATGCTCAGGATGGTTTGTCCTGCTCCTGCTCCGGGACCTTAGACAAAGGTGATTCTCAGGGAGAGGGTCATTTGTACACATTTAATGGTTGTAGAAGCTCACTACATTGCAAAGTGGTTAAAAGGGTATAACTGTAACTGAGAACTGGGTCCCCTGGATCTCAAGGCAATAGAATGACTGCAATTGAAATAGTAATTTGCTTATGCTTTTTCAAGTCTTGTAGCCAGAGGAGAGACTAAGTATAACACATAGATGCATATTTTAGGAAAAAGTGCAGACGAGAGGTGGCCAAATGCTTCAAGGTTCTCACATGAGATATATTTAACTATCTATTTATCATATATCTTTGCTTCCAGTGTCCTGCCTCTTGAATCTCTAAGGATTTTGCTGTGAGGAAAGTGAGTAGCAGTTTTTTGTGCATATGGAAACTAACATGTAAACTGTAAGACCTCGCACCAGAAAAATAGTGTGCTCTTGCTAAAAGGAACAGTTTGTTATTTAGTTACTTGGAAACGTGATTTGGTTTCTAATATCTGAGACAGAGAAAATGTTTCTTTAATTACTTTGAGTAACAAGTATTTTCTTACTTTGTTACTGATCAGCAACAAATTGAATTGCATCATCTGCCTTGATTTTGATAGCTTATTAGAATCTCTTTTAGTAGAAAAAGAATTCTCTTTTAAGTCAGTTAATACATGTTGCTGCTCTCTTCTTGATGTTCCTGACAGCTGGACCCCTCCTTGTATTTTGCTAGATAGTGTGAGAGCTATTAGCAATTGGAACTCTGCATCAATGTTAAAGCAATACCTTGGTTCAAAGACTTTATTATTGCTTAAACAACATTTAAGTTGTGACCTAAAGACAGCATTATTCAATTACCTATAATGTTCTGCTTCTCAATGATAAAATTATAAATATATTAATTTTCAGATTAAAAATGTACTCTGGATCAGCCTATTTAAATCATTGTTTAGAACTGGTATTTCTATTGTATGTGTTCTTTCTGCCCAGTAATTGAAATCAAGGTAATGGTTTAGTGGTAGACTATTGTTGCTATGGAACTATTCATTATCTTATGATATGGGATGGGCAGAGCAGAGACAAAAAGATTGGATTTTATAAACATGATACGAAGCTTTTAATCCTTTCACTCTTACTGAACAATTTATGTGGCACACTAGTTTTCAGTACATTTTCTTATACTCCAAATGTGTGTGTTCTGGATGTATTTTAAATGCTTTTATGCAGATGAAAACGTAGGGCATGAGTGTGCATGTGCACATGTATGTGCATATATAGACTTAAAATGTGTTCACATATATGTGGTGGCTGTATAATTTCTCACATTGTGCTTTTAGACATACCAGATTTTAATTCTAAATACTGCCTATCACACAGAAAGACAATGTGCCTTGCTTATATGATACTTAATAGGATACGTATGGGGTACAAAAGTATTTTTAAAAGGGTAGCATGACAGAAGCATTTTATGTGCTAGGTGCCTAGGTGAATTCTTGGGTAGGTGGAATTGGCTAGGAGGAAAAGGAATCAGATTCTAAAACTGACACAACAAAATAGGGAAAAAGGGAAAGTCTTTATGGCATTAGATTTTGTAGTCTAGGTCCTGGTTGTGGTCCTCATATTCCCTCAGTGGAGAGCTGCTTATGATCTGTGCTGTACTCTTCTAGATAGTGAAGTAAAAGGAATCTCAATAACTACATGGATGGGAAAGCAGAGCAGGCACTGTCCCATTTACAAGATAATTCAATCTTTTACCCCAGTGTACCGTGGTTTACAGCTAATTATCATGTAGGAACACTACATGTTTTGGAGAGGAACAAGGGAAAAAGAGATTTCAGTGTAGGCTTTAAATAACAAATTTGGAGGTTGAAAGTTCATGCTGTGTAGAAAAAAGAGATTAGTATGACTTCTTAATATCAGTGCCTACCTCAGCTTGAAAATAGCTCTGGGAAATAAAAGCAAGCTTTAAGGCAGTGCAAGAAGGAAGCAGTACAACAATGGGGATAAGATCTCTTTGGGGAAAACACTGAGAGCCTTTAGGGGATAATGGAGGAGCTATTTATCAGAAAGCCAGGCCCATTCCTGGAGAAGGTGTGTGATCTGAAATGGAACTTGCATTCCGGCTGCTGTACGGTGGAGACACCAGCCTTGAGACAAAAGAGTTTTAGTGCAAAAAATGACTGCCCAAACCAGCAAGGACAGCTGGGAATCTCCTTGGGTAGAGAGAGAATACAAGCAGAAAAGACAAATTATGAAAAGTGGTCTGTGTAGATATGAAAAAAAACTCAAAAAAAAAAAAAAAAGAAACTTAAAAATATAAAAAAAGATTAAAATGATTGTTGTGCTGTACTGAGATGAATGAATCACCAGATCAGAACAAAGATCAAAGTTTGTTGGTGAGAAGGTGTAAAAAGGGGACACACTAGCCAGGGGTGTCAGAGGAGGAAGATGTGGAAAGCAGCTATAATAATAACCTCATGGAACATGGTAGCTGGCCTTACCTCTGAGAGTTTTCTCTAAACAAAATCCCATTCTGGAGAAAAGCATCTTGCATGAGTTAGAAAAATCTCCTATTCCAGTGAATGAAGCTGAAAGATGGGGACAAACCAAAAAATGAGAATTGAGAGACCAAAGTACAAAACATAAATGAAAGAACAAAACAAAAAATACTTTCCTAATTGTGTGATGGGGGAAGAATGGAGAGAGTACCCTAGTTAATCTGGTGATACTTTGGTGGACCTTCATGCTGCTAATCTGAGTATGTGATTCTTGACCATGCCAAAGGGGGGTCAAGCCCGACTCCATTATGCTGTTCTCTCACTCGCCCTCCTGAAAAGTACGGGGGGGAAATATGATGAAAAAAAGGGTCATGGGCTGAGATAAGGAGCTGTTTAAGTAAAGGAAAAGGGAACTCCCCTCCTCTGCTAGGTTAAACTGTAACGCTCTGTTGCAGACTTGCACGAGAAGACAGACTAGGTAGGATGGATTCAACAAATTTAAATTTGAGCAGTTTAGAATTTACTCATTTTATTGTCTTTCTGTCACTACCCTTTTACAGATGAGGCTGAGAAACCCACTTTCAAATGAAAGTAGATGTGGTTTCTAATAAACTTAGGCTTTGTTAAGTTATTCATAATTTTTCTGTGTGTAGAGCTTATGTTCAGTATTGTGAGGGATTGATGCTTACAAGGAAAGGGGAGAAATCTGTGAAACTAAAACAGTGCTGTTATCAAAAATATTTTTTCAAACAATTAACATCATAGAAGTTGAAAACATTTAAATTTGAACAAAATTTTATTGCACATTTAATTTCTTACTGCTTGTAGCAAATGAGTGGGTGCAATATAATGCTGTTAGTGTGGAGATTTGTCCTCTGTAGTTTTAGCATGAAGGTGATTCCAGTAAATGCATTATGATCCTGATCTGCCCATGACAGAGGGACTAAAACTCCCTGCACTTCCTTTACTCGTTTGGCTCTTTTCATAAACAGGAGGGAGAGATACAAATGAGGATGATATTTCATCATTTTTAGGTCTATCAGATCTTTTTAGTAGATTGATTCTGCTGGACTATACAGACCTTAGAGGAAACAAAGACAGCAAAGAAGAAATTCCCAAGACAGATCTGTCACTCCTTAAAGAAGCACTAATAATAGAACTATTTGCTGTGAAATTGCAATTACCATGCTTACATTCCACATAGCAGGTCTGTTTTCTCACTCCTCCTTCGCAATGCTAGAGCTGAGGATCAAAACGACATAAACTTGATATTTACTTCTTCTGCAGTTAGGGTCAGGTAGCAGATGCTAGAGATGACATTTTGACCAGAAGAAGAGAATCGTCATCAGAGGTTTGGCCTCCCTGATGGAGATGTGAGCATCTGCCAGCACAGAAGTTAGTAAAACCTGAGAAAACATGTTTAATTAGATATGAATCTTTGTAACCAATCTATGCTCGCTACTGACCTTTGCAAGAATAAACCACATGTTACATTTAGATAATCAATTTTCACTTTAAACAGCCATGGACAACCATAAACAAATTTTGTTTGTAGGCCAAAATGTGATTCTCATGTTACAGGAAAGCTGCACTTCAAAAATGTGAGGGGAGGAGCGAAAGGAGTGCCCTCTTCACTTTAGGACCTGAAGGTACTCTTAATTACATGTAATTGATAATATGTTTTTTGAATTTAAAGTGCTTTTGATCTTGAAGAAGAATTTTGATCAAAATACAGGAAAATCTGGTGATAACTGGATCCTGAACTCTGCTTTCAGATAGCATACAGCCTAGCTACAGTAAACCTCATTGTTCATACATGACACAAACTTACATTTTGGTGGTCTCTTGTGATAAAACATAATCAGTGACACCCATTTATTATACATGGCCATATTGTATAAAGTGATTTGCACGTTTAGCTTATATAACTGAGGTCACTATTAGCTCCACTAAGCACAGGTTGACAACTGGAATTGTATTATTTACATGTGTACACAGGCAAACATCTACATCCTGGTATTTTTCTTTCAGGACTCAGGAAAAAAGGGGAACACAATAACTCATGTTATGCCTCCTCATCCTTTACATCCTTCTTAGGCTTTTTTTTTTCAATGCACCATAGAACTTAGGAATGCAAAAAACTCACTAGATCATGTCCTGACTTTTACCCTTAGTTTCTTGTGATGTGAGAATTTGCTATCTAACCATAGCCAGGTTACAGCTGAGCCACTGCACATAACCTAAAACTAGATTTAGAGATTAATTTCTGTGTTTCAGTTTGCACACAAACTGAGTCAAAGTAGATGCTCCTTCAAACAAAAGTTTCAGCTAATCTTTTCCAAACATTGCCTTATTGTGACATGCAGAAATCACAGGATATTTGAGAGCAGACTGTCCCTTGGGTGTACTGTCACCATGATCGCATGCAGGAACGTGTTGGAGAGTTAGATTAGGGATAGCTGGTTGTTATTTTTGGGTACAATTTTAGTTCCACCCTTTGCTTCAGGACTTGCTCCAACAGGTACTTAATAGTGTAGCTGAACCCTGGGATAATGAGGCAACAGTCTTAAAATGAATTCTCATCTTCTTATTAGCAGTAGTGACTTATGCAGATATCTTCTTTGCCTCCCACCTCTGTCCTTGCACACACCCTCAGTTGTTTAGGGTGCTCCCTGATGCAAATATGAAAAGTAACTTCATTAAGAAACTAGATTCTTTTTTCTCTTTTCTATTTGTTGTTGTTATTGTTTTTTCCCTAGCCAGTTCAGTTCTGTTTTACCACATGGCTATAGAGTTGGCTGTACCAGCCTAGAACCTGTCAGTATATGTTACATACTTCTCAGCATTTTCATGGGTATGCTGAAAGCGTTTTTGTATCATATCTGATTTAAAAGATCCAGAAAGAATTAAGGTTTGGAAAAAAAAAAAAGGCCAACAAATCCTGAACTTCTGTTTTGACGTTGATCTGAATGTGAATCAGGAGCCAAAACATAATTTTTGCGTCAGTTTTCCTGGTTTTGAGAAGGGAACAATACACATTCTCATGCTGCCAAACTGATAAAGACAGTGTTACAAAAACAGAAAGTGCTAAATAAATAGAAAAGGGTATTGCTTTTTGTTGCAGCCTTTTTTTCTGGAGGTTAGCACTTTCCAACAGAGGCCAACTGCTCCTGGAGGAGATAAGACTGGTACAGCCATTATTTGCTACAGGAGCTTCAGAAGCAAGGTTGTGCTTTTAACACAGCTACAGCATAATGGCCTTAATGGCCTCTTTATGCACTAAACTCTGATTGTTTCAAAAGAAGGCCCAGATTTTGCATTTATTCACACTACGGATCCATACTTAGTGGAGGACTGTTATTGACTTGAAAGTCCTGCTAATGTGAGCATTGGTAAGTCTAATTAACAGACTGAATGAAAATTCTTACAGCAGTATATTTCTGACAGAATTGTTTTAGCTGAGTGGCTGCAGTTTCTTGAAGCAAACCAAATACCTGTCTTCTAGCATCCAGTTCGCTAATCTGAAATTGCAGGCTGTCATTTTTTTATGTTAGGTTTATTTGCCCATCAATCTAAAAAGATTTATGTGAGGTCTTAGGAATCAAGAGAATGACTTAAAAGGGCATCTCTATTTGAAGCAGCAGTCTGAGTATACATTGCACATGCAAAAGTATTAACTTTTATGGTGAATGTGGACACATGTGACACTACTGTGAATTCTAGTGGCTACAGATGCGACCGGTTATGACCTCAGGAGTTACTAAAAGTAGAAGGTCTTTCTTCAGGGGTGCTGTAAGCCTTGAGAGATGGCAATTTCCCCTCTGAGGCAATAGGAATTTAAATATATTTTCTATGTGATTGTAAAGAACACAACACCCTGTGCTGTTCAGTGATGTCTAGTACTTTGCTGTGAGGTCAGTATTCACAGTGGCAGTCAACAGCCACTGCAGGTAGTGGCTTTTGAAGAAAAGGTCATGTTTTTCAATAGCTTCATTCTGACTGAAAGCCTGAAAGCTTCTTGGAACTTCTATATCTCTGCAGTCTAAAATCAGAATTAAATGGGAAACAGGGTTTGACAGATAGATACACAGTCTGCAAAAATCTCTTCAGGATGCCAATTCCCGTTTATTTGAGACCCAGGGAGAAATCCTAGCCCAGCAGAAGTTGGTTTGAGTTTTTCATTGACTTCAATGGATTCAAGATTTATCCATGACACTCTAAGAATAATATCTCTGAAGTCCACCTCTCTATAGGTGTTCTGGGAGTTCATTGTTACCGTAATGGAAGTCAGCACTCCCCCCACAGTGCTGAGAAAAAAGCGTTCCAGCTGGGTAAGAGTCAGACCTGATAATTAGGGATTGTCAGACAGATGGAGTTGCGGTCAAAACGAAACAGGAGGTATTTATTACAGAAAGCAGTGCCTGTTACACACTGACTTGTTTCATAAAACCTGAATTCCAGATTTGTTTCATTCGTTTTAAGCAATTCTGCCTTCCTTGTTTGGAACACCATACAGCGGTGGGATTCATCTCACCTATCTTTACAGCATCATAGTGTCAGTCCATGCTGGTCACCTGGGTTGCCTTTTCCTTTATGGAGCACATTAGGCACTTCTGAAGTACAGTTCACCTGGCCAATTTTAGATAAAGGAAGAGGCTAAATACCTGCTTTAAAGTCAGGTGGCAATAAAATATTCATTCAGAGTGATAGGAAATCTGTAGCAGAATTCATCTCTCCCAGAGTAATTTTGGCAGAAGATCTCATTCAAGTCCTTACTTGTGCTATAGTCCAAGTCACCCAGATGACCACAGATGGCTGGGTCTTTGTCTTATTGACTATGTTGTCCCAGCCTGGAACTTTGTTTCCTTAGAACACAGATCTGAAAAGGATCAGAAAATCGAAGTGTAGGAAACCCAACAATTTCAAATTCTAAAAAGAATGCTTCGACCCAAATGAAGAGGCTTACATAGATTTTTAGCTAAAAATAAACTCTCTTTTATATGCATATGAAGGAATCTCAAAAAAAAAAAAAAAAAAAAGTCAGACAAATATTTTGAAAATTAAATGCTTTAGTATTAAAAAAAATGGTTTTAGCCACTTTTTTAAAAATGTTTTTTGTTTCTATGTGTTGTTCCTGCTGACCTCACTGGAGCTTCAGAGCTGCTAATATCCAAGCCACATTCTCAAATTAGCAATCAACCTTCCTTATCTACAGGAGCCAGTCTAATGGGTATCTCGAGATCATATAATAGTCCATCCATAAAGGACAGTGAAGACCTGTAATACGAGTTTCATTACCATTACTCTCAGTAGTGACTCAGATATCTAAGTAGCTACTTTCACAAATGCAAAATCCTGAAAGAGGCCCACCCTATAACCGTCAATTTTCTAGTGCTTGCACTACAGGTGTGTTCTTCAAAGTCAGTATTTTGAATACGCAGAGTACTTCAGATTAGCTGTCGGCTCCACAGAAGAGTTCTCTATGAGTGTGGCTGTTGGCCAGACAAGGATATGGGGAACAAGGGGACTAATTGTGTGTCATTTCCTTTGGAAAGGCAGACCTCTGGTATTCCCAGAGTTCCCAACTGACAGCTCTTAGTGAAAGCAGACAGCACCCTTATGGACTTGTTAGGTTCTAGTGCAGTCTGGCTAAGCAGCCAGGATGGCTCCTGCTTGGTTTTTGTACATACCTTTCTTCATGCATTTCCACACAGCACAAGGTTGAGCTCCTAGCTCAAGCCTGGGGAACTCCAGTGCAAGACAGAGCATGTTGTGGATTTAATCTTTCTTTGAGCTGAGATTCCTATCTGTGAAACTTAGAAGAGAAATGAGAAATAGTTAGACACTCAACCCATAAAAACTACTGTAGAAAGCCTCTAACATTTTACTCAAAGACAGACTATCCAAAAAATTCGAAAGCTTAGAAAGTAATAATAAAACCTCTTCAAATAGAAAAAAGCTCATTGTATCTCACTGTTTCTTGGGAAAATGAGACTCTTTTCTCTTACTGACTGACAAACCTATTCCAAATCCATTTGCATTCTCGATATCCATATGAAACTGAGGAACATGGTTTAATAGCATCATGTGTAGGAGCCTTGGCTTCTCACCCAAGCTGATCTTTCTAGATGAGAAGGATGGATTCCTCCACTGACCCCAAAAAATGTGAGGCAGTTTGTGTTCCATGACACACTTACAAACTGTATCTTGTAAACCTGTTTTCTGATCTTGAAAGTCACTTACTGTTGGTTTTACTATAGCATTTTCAGTTTCTGTTTGGTTGGTATACAAGAGCAGCTACTGCCCTTATCATGGCAGGAGATTCCCCAGTACACTGCCTTTCCAGCCCTTCTAGCCAGCTCTCCTCTGCCACTTCTTTGCACTGAGGCACCCAGCCCCTGCCCACTGCCATGGGTGCTGTCCCACAGACAGCAGGATACACAGGAGCTTTTGCTGGCCTCACAGCTCAGAGAGATGGACTAAAGAAAGGTCCGGGAGTTAGCAGGAGGAGGTCATGTTGTTCTCCAGCAACAAAAAGGGAAGAAGAGCTGCAAGATATGGTTTAGTAGCTTGTGGTAACAGTGGTAGTGTGCAGATGGTTGGACTAGATGATCTTATAGGTCGTTTCCAACCTTGTGGTTCTATGATCTTGCATGAAGATGAGGGGCATGGTAGAAGGTTCTGTACCTTGAGGTCAGGGACAGGGAAGAGTAAGAGAGCGGTGAGAAAGACTTTGTGCTCACACACTATAACCCACTGATTCTGTTCATTCTGATGAGGCCTTCAGTTCTCAAAATCTCTGCTGATCCTTTGCAGGTCCCATTCCCTCACGTTCACTGCCCGGTCTGCGAAAGTCGTTATCTCCTTTCATCCTCATCTGCTGCACGCTGGCTTTTGATTTAGCAGCGAAATGCCGTGAGAGGAGGGGGCAGTCGCTGACTTTCCCCTGGGGACGAAGGGGGCCTTCCACGTTTTCTTCGTGCGAGCGCAGACCGACGGCAGCAGCTGCTCCTGTGCCCGGAGAGCCGCCCAGTTGCGGTCCGCAGCCCTCCCGTCCCTCAGCGGAAGGCTCCTCCTGCCCGGCCTGGGCTCTGCTTTTGCTTTCGCTCCCCACAGGCCGCAGCGCTCCCGACCCGCAGCCGCGACCTTCAGCGCACGGCTGAGGTCCCGCCGCAGACGCAAAACCGCACGGCGCGGGAACTTCGATCGTGCCGGAGTTGCGACGCGACCCATAGCGGCTCGCGGCAGCCACGACTCCCGCAGACCGGGCCGGGCCGAGCCGCGCCGCGCCGCGCCGCGCCGCGCCGCTCCCCCCCGCCGCGCTTTCCAGGAACCGGGGGGCGTCGGGGAGGCGTTGCCGGCGGGCGCCGTGACGCCGAGCCGCGGGCGCTGCCGGTTGGCGGCCGGCGGAGGGTGTAGCCGGAGGGCGGCCGGCGGTTGGCTGCCGCACGGGCGTCGGCAGGAGGGAGCCGAGCCGAGCCGAGCCGGGCCGCCCGCGGCTGCGAGGTAGGTCCCCGCGGCGTGAGCGCGGCCCGCTGCCCGTCCGTCGTCCCGCGGGGCTCCTCGGCACGGCGGCAGGTGCGCGGCGCGTTGTGTCGGCGCGCTGCGGGAGGAAGCGCCCGTGGCGGCGTCACCGCCCGGCTGGGAACGTGGGTCGTCATCGCGCGCCTGGCTGCCGCGTGTCGCTTTTTATTTCTTCCTCTGGTTTTCTGTTCGTATACATATCGTTCTTTTTCTTTTCCGCCTTGCTCTGTCTTCTCTCCGTGCTGCTTTAATCTGGGTGCAGCCCGAACTCGCGTGACAGCACGCCGTACCGTTGAGCCTCGTTACCGCCCCGCAGCGGTGTGCTGAGCGGTTCCCTGCTCACAGCCTCGGCCTGCCGCAGCTCTCGGCAGCGCCTGCTTCCTGCCCCGCTTCCCCTTGCTTCTGCTCAGCCGACGTGGAGACTCCAGAGGCTTAGGGATAGAGATTTTACAGGGTTGGGGCAGGAGGACAAACGGGATTTTCCAAGTGAGTGGGATAGCTGAGCTTTGTGTATTTAGTTCCATCACTTAAAACTGCTCTGGAAGTGAAATTCGCGTCTTTAAAGCTACTGTCTTTGAGATCCTTGTCTTTCTACCACACAAACACCCGAATCCTCTGGCTTCCCGGTGCTGGCATGCAGAACACTTGCCATTCACGGCAGAGCTGAACGGCAGCATATGGGAATGAAAAAGAGTGGAAATAAAAGGATAATAATCTGCCATGGATCTCTCATAATGAAGTTTTTCCACTTTGCATACACTTTTGTTAGGAAGAAAGTCTGCTTCTCCCAGCCACATGTACACTGCTGAGCAAATGGTTACTGCCACTTCCTTATCTTCGTTATCTTCCAGCTTGTGCCAGAATTAGCTGAGTAAACATAATGAACATTGCTTATACATACTGGGCTTTCTCTTCCAACCACCTGGTCGCCTGCTGTGTTCTGCTTTCTTTCCGTGTTGCTTACCATTGTTGGTGCAAGCTTTGACAAGCAGCTGGTGTTTGCACATTTATGCTGGCAGATGTATTGGTGTTTTTAAGTTTCTGGCATTTTTTTACGAGCAGAAGGAGTTAAGGAGTTATGCTGGGCATGCTAAAAGTTGTCCTTTGCAGTGGTACAACTTTTTTCTATAAGGCCACCTCACCAGCCGGAGATGCATAAAAGTACTTGCTGGCTTGGCGTTATCTAGGAATGCAAGATTAAATTCCTGTCCTATGAAACAAGTGTGTAGCTAGAATAGAAGCTACCTGATTTGTGTTTTACAGCAGATATTAAAGGAGACCAGAACTTTTGTTCTGTTTGAAAGATCTGTCTGTATGTACTATTTTACTGCTTTGTCTCTGCATCATCATCAGGCCTCACCATGCTGCGAGCCTTTAGTCACACAGGCAATAGGTGTGCATTCCGCCCTGCTGGGTGCCGGCACCACCACAAGCCCGTGCTGGCTATCAGGAGGGAAGATGTCAGTGCATGGGAACGCAGAGCTCCGCTGGCACCCAAGCACGTCAAGGAGCTGACACAGATGGGTTACAAAGTGCTGGTTCAGCCATCGAACCGGAGAGCCATCCATGAAAAGGTGAGGTCCTGTTCTGAGTCAGGTGAGCAAAATCGTGGCTTGGTTATTAAGCATAGTGCAGGAGAAATAATATTCAAAGGTTGTACACAAGGAAATGTATTACTTGTTATGTTGCTGTATGTGAAGTTGCTGTGTCCCAGTGTAGAGAAAAAGTGCACTGATGAGGTGCTGGGTGCTCTTGGGGGACAGAGTTTTCTTTCCTTTGACACTGTGAGCTTCAGGACTGAAAATATTTTGGCCTATGGTATCTGAGTCAACAGATGAAAATTGAAACATAAATAGGGAAGTAGTGATAACTTGCACTTATATTGCCTTTTAATTAAAGCACGATGCTGGTTTTCACCAAAGCACGATCACATGAGACACAAGTAAGCTGCAATTTTAATAGATTTTTGAGATAAGAAAGGGCAAAAATACATTTTTCATATGGGAAAAGCATTCTTTCAGCATGGGCTTAGCCTTATATGCTATAAAATTATGTCACCAGGCTTTTTTATCAGATCTCTCTAAACTTACTTCCAAGTATTTCAAAACATTGCAAAGGGCTGTTTGTTACTGCAAAACCGTAAGATAATTGAACATAGTAAAGTACTTTCTTTGTAGTCTGTAGATTTAAGATGAAATATTTTGTATGTTTTGGCCTCATGTAATAGGATATTAACATGGAAATTCAATCTGATACTTCTTTTGATAACGAGGTTTCTGATTGTATCATGTGCAGTAACTTGCTTCTACTTTGTAGAATTTTCTGTTTGTGCTCTGAAGTTGCTTTTGTGCTGAGATATAAATATATGTTAAAAAAAAATGAACAACCAGAAAAAATAATTGATTTTTTTTGTCTGTGTGTAGGACTACATCAAAGCAGGCAGTATTATTCAGGAAGATATTTCTGAGGCTTCTCTGATAGTGGGTGTGAAGAGACCTCCAGAGGGCAAGTTAATCCCTAAAAAGAACTATGCCTTCTTCTCGCATACCATTAAAGCTCAAGAGGCAAACATGCCCCTTTTGGATGAGATTCTGAAACAGGTAAATGCTGGCATAACAAGGACTAGTGGCTGTTAGCAGTGGGCTCAAACTGAGCTTGATTCTGAAGTCTGGTAGAAGGCTTGCTGCCTCATACAGTCGCTTTCAACATGCGTATTTGTAGATAGCTCATGAGGCCCATTCTCAGGATCCCTTCTTGGAGCTGAGTATTTCTCACTCAGGATCTACAACTTGAACTGCTACTGTGTTTGTGTGCATATGGCAGACAAGTTGTGACCATAGTGTACTTGAGAAATGTTCATGCTGTGTGAGCACAAAGATCTGTGGGCGTTATAGATCCTTACTGAGGAAGTCAGCCAATTTGGGCAGAGAAAAGAGCAACTACTTGGCTGGGGATGTGATCTGCAGCAGCTGGAGTGGCCCATTGCGGTGCTCTGTGCCAAGAGTGAACATGAAACGCAGAGATTCTTTACAATGTGAATTCATATTCCCATCAGCCTGTATCAGGAAAGGTGTCAAAGGTGTACGAAAAGGTAATTTCTAGGAATGCAATGTGCCACTGACTCAGCATTCACTGAAAATTTTAACACTCAATTTGCAATGTGTTTTCAGGAAGTTCGACTGTTTGACTATGAAAAAATGGTTGATCATAAAGGAATGCGAGTTGTGGCCTTTGGAAAGTGGGCTGGTGTAGCAGGTATAGTGCACAAAGTAAAGGCAGGCTTGAAACAGTAACTTCCTGTAATATTTTTGTTCTGTATGTTTCCTGAAAGTTGGGGCTTTGGAATGCATTGTAACTGTTATGCTGCTTTTAAGACCTTTTTTCCTTTCTGTTTCGTGCTGCCTCCTCTTGATGAGACTACAAGTCAAATAGTCCCATGGATTCCTGACAAATCTGCTGCGTATATTGAAGTCCCATTCATCTATTTAGCTAACCTGAGGCAGCCAACATATCGATGTCAACTGCACAGACTTTTGAAAGTTATCGCAGCTGACAGTTCGATGGTTTTGAACAACTTCTGTTTATCACTCTGTTACCCATCTACATTGATTTTTGTGAGGCGTGGTTCTCATTCCTTTCTGCTGACCTGCAATTGTTTCTTCAGGAAACTCTGTGTTACATCTTTTTGGAATCTAGTGATTTGTATGCACGCCACAGAAGGATGTCCAAGTATTAAACCGTGCTGGAATGCATAATCTAGGCCAAGGTCATGGCCTGCTATTGAATTTCTTCTTCCCCGGTGTTATGTACATTTTCTTTATAAGGAAACTATTAAATCACAGGCAAAAGTATTTGGGATGATTTTAGACTTCAGTCATTCTCTGCAGCTTCTAACTGTGCTTATTCGTAATTAACACAATAGGAATGATCAACATTTTGCATGGATTGGGATTACGATTTTTAGCCCTGGGACATCACACTCCCTTTATGGTAAGAATATATATGTTATCTTCTTTAGAAAAATGATGCTTAAGCATCAGTATTTGAATAAGGAATGATGTCTCTGCGTTTTTGATTTCAGCACATTGGGATGGCACATAACTACAGGAATAGCAGTCAGGCTGTGCAGGCAGTACGTGACGCTGGATATGAAATTTCACTGGGACTGATGCCAAAGTCAGTTGGGCCTTTGACATTTGTGTTTACAGGCACTGGTAATGTGTCTAAGGTAAGAATTCAAGCTGAAACATTACATTACTTCTTGGCATTTGATGTGTCAAGATAAACGTGTTAAGATGGGTTTATTTTGCTTGCTTGGACTTCAGGTTTTAATGCATGGGCATCCAACCTTTTGGCTTGCCCAGACCACATTCAGTGAAGAGGGATTGTCTTGGGCCACATATATGTAGGTCACTCCAAAAATAATGCATCCTATATATTTCTTTGGAAACTACAGCATATACAAATGAATACAGTAACACTGTTTGATAGAGAATATTCTCTGCTACAAAACACAGTTTTTCAGCATAGTCACCGCCATTAGCTGTGCTTTTTCATCAGTGATGAACAAGAGCCTGCATGTCATGTCCGTTACAACCTGTACCAGTGGAGATGACCCACTGTCACTGTCACCACTGCTGAAACTCATCACCTACCACCTCAGTGTGCTCACATCCACTGGTTGGTCTCCATCAGTGTTCAGCAAGCATCAGTGAATGTCAGTGGGTGGCATTTTTTCTGCGTGGAGCAATTCAGTGACACACCTTTTCTCCATATGAACTTCCATGCCAGATGTCATTTCTTGGACTATCCCTTTGCTGCCATCTGTCACACAGCAACAGCATGTAATGGGCTGTTGGTGGGAAGGTTCAGCCACTGCTACCATACTACCAACATGCACCTCTGACTGGGCCAACATAATAAAACAGAAGGCATTACTTCTGGAGCTGCCCTCCAAAGTATAACATAAATATATATTAATATATAATAATTAATATCAATATACCTATATATAATGTAGATTTATAAAATATATAATATAGTTAATGTACATAAGTAACAAAACATTTTAATATTTTTTATTACAACATAAAAAGGGAAAGCAACGAAACCACAAAAACAGTGAGATATGTGACCCTGTTTTTGTGAAAGTACTACATCGGGCTGATTCAATTGCAATTGTTTCCTTTCTCAGTGAGCTCATGAGGTGTCATTAGCAATTTCTGATGAAATTTCATTTTTCCTTTGCTTCATCATTGAACACTGTTGTTCACAAATATACTTACTGCCAAAAAGCGATGATGTGAGTAAGGAGTGACTGTGAAATGAGAGGTATTTCTCACTGTTGAGATAGGACTTGGGAAGGTCTGGTAGAGAGACATGATCAGATTTTTGAATTTAATGTCTGACTGCAACTCTGTACATTGCGTTTGAAAATTTGCAGGTCATGTATTTATGCTGACTGAGAATTATCAATCCTTGTAATCTTGGTTATAATCTTCAAACTTGTTCTCAGATTCCTTTATCACAAGGACAAGGATGGCTACATGTTTTTTGCTATTCACAGGATGGTGCTTAGCCAGTGTATCAAAATTCATAAAATTATTTGCCATTACCTGAGTTAGCACTGCACTGTTCCCTCTTGTTCTGGTTTCAGCTCAGATAGGGTTAGTAGCACACTGATGATTGGTCATTGCTGAGTGATGGGTGCATGGCCCACTGCTGCCATGATGGCGTGTGGACTACACTGAAAGCCTTGCCAGGCCACATGTAGCCCTTGGGCCACAGTTGGGCATGCTTGTTTTAATGTGTCAAAGATTTTTAGGTACCCTAAACTAAGGTCTTTAGCATGAGATCATGCTTGACACAACTAATTAGGCTAACTTTGTGCCATGAATAATAGGTTAAACCTTACTCCTCCTTTCACCTTTTTTGCACCTGCATGACTTTTGTCTCTCACTCTTCCCTCTGGGCTCACACAGGGTGTTGAGTCAGTCCATTAAATTATGGTGAGAGAAATACCTATTCTAATACTTGTTAAGTTTTTATATCTGTTTCGATAACACTGACTTGGCTTACAAGTGCTGGACTTTGGATTTGTTATCTAGGATTTGGGGAAAAAGACTCACCCCTGATTTTGGCAACAAAGATCATTTAACAAGGCTCCAGATAAAAGGAAAAATCACTGCCTGTGCCAGATCTTTGTCATTTTTGTATCTCTTTTCTTAGACCCAGTGAGCAGTGTTACACTGTCTCTATATTCTTTCCTCATTCTGAATTCCACTTCTACTTCACAGGGTGCCCAAGAGATGTTCAATGCCCTGCCGTGTGAGTTTGTGGAACCACATGAGTTAAAGGAAGTTTCTCGATCTGGAGGTAGGCTGTGACAATAAATGTGATTAAATACATTCAAACCTATTTTGTCCAAGTATATCAGCTAATTATTGTTGTTATTATTATGGTTTTTTTTTTGCTTCAGACCTCAGAAAAGTCTATGGGACAGTGTTAAGTCGTCACCATCATCTTGTAAGGAAGCGTGATGGACTGTATGATCCAGCAGACTACGATAAACATCCAGAACTTTATACTTCTCGCTTTAACACTGATGTGAGCATCCCTTCTGGTCTTTTATAAAAGGTTTTTCATATAAAGTTGGTAGTTACTACTCCATTGTGTATCTTTTGATTTAATACTCCAGACCAGGAAGCTTCAGGTTCTTCTGTTACTTATATGAGAACATCAGTCTTCTGTAACTTTCTTTGCAGATTGCACCTTACACAACTTGTTTAATTAATGGCATATACTGGGAACAACATACTCCTCGCTTATTAAGTCGACAAGATGCTCAGAAGCTACTGGTGCCAGTTAAATCTGCTGCTGGTGCACCTGAGGGCTGTCCTGAGTTACCACACAAGTAAGACATCTCATTTCAGTTGTAACTGTTCTTCAGTACCATGATTTTTGTAAGCATATAGCTATGTATACTGGTAAGGGAGCAGGCTTTTGTCTGTTTGCCCACTGTTGACATGTTTCTTTCTGACACTGAACAAATAAAGAGTTTAAGAGTTAACCTTAAGTGGAGGCAGAGGCTCATGAATGTACCACCAGTGCCAGATGTGTGCTGAGAGGAGGTAGCCATCCCGTTCCATTTCCTCTTCTGGTGATGAAGTTGTTGTAGCACAGGATTGCCCAGTGCCAGCGTGGGGGAAATGGTAGGTGGATGATGAGCAGGACGTGTTTGCATCACATCACAGAGAAAAAATGACAGATGAGTGGATTTTTCTGGTTTTTGAAAAGTTATGGTTGCAATTTGGATCCTATTGATACAAATGGAAATTTTGTGACTACAGTGGCTTCAGGTTTCATTTATGTTTCTTGGAGGTCGTTGTTTGAGTAATTTGTTTAAAATTAATGCAACATTGATAGTTATCTTTTTTTTTTTTTTTTTCCTTGTTTAATTATGATCTTCTCCACACATATTTGTTTGTAATTTGGATGCTTTTCTTTTGTTTGATCCCTTTAGACTTTTGGCAATATGTGACATTTCAGCAGACACTGGAGGATCTATAGAATTTATGACGGAGTGTACAACAATTGACAGTCCGTTTTGTATGTATGATGCTGATCAGCATATTATTCATGACAGGTGAGATAGCCTTCAGTTCATTTGCATTCCTTTGTACTTTGTACAGTGAAACAACGTATTGAAAATCATCACTGAAAATAATTAAGAAAGAGTATGAGGACAAGTATGAAAGAGAAGTTGTTTAGAGGAGCTGTATTCTCTCTTTCAGTGTTGAAGGCTCTGGTATTCTGATGTGTTCCATTGATAATCTGCCAGCACAGCTTCCTATAGAAGCAACAGAATACTTTGGTGACATGCTTTTCCCATATATTGAAGAGATGGTAAGATCTTATGTATGCAACAAGAAGGTAAAAATTTGGACTTTGGCCTGCTGGTTTGTTGCTTTTCTGGTCTCCTGTATATGTTCAAAAGAAATCTGCTGTAGAACACAACAGACTTTGTTTTAAAAACAAGCTTTCTAAGTCTTGAGGAAGTACTTTCAAAAATCAACATGTGAACAAAAAATTAAGAACATGGATATCTAGGGATGTGCAGATAATACTTTCTGTAGGCAGGAAATGGTCTCTGGAAGATAGATTATTTTTTATGGACCCTGCTGCAGTAGGTTTTGACAACTGAGGGTTTTTTTGAGCACTCAACAATCACAGTAATACCACTGTTTGATTTTCATGAAAGTCAAAAGACACTGATTATGGCTGGGGCAATTTTAGATTTAGAAGATACTGACATTGTTGCATGCATTTAAATGTTGCTTAAAATACTGATATTTTACTCTGAAAAAAAAAATACTATGGGAAATAAAACAATCTGATTTGCAAAAACTTATCTTCACAGTTGTTATCAGAAGGCTCAGAACCTCTTGAAAACCAGAATTACTCATCTGTTGTTCGAGATGTAAGTTTTGCAGTTTGGCTGACTGCTTGTCTCCCTCTTCTTTAAAACACAGATACAAAAACTCCTCAAACTTTGTTTCATTTATTTCTAGGCAGTGATCGCATCCAATGGCTCCCTGACAGCTAAGTATGAATATATCCAGAAATTGAGGGAGAGCAGGTATTGTATAGCTCCTTAAAGTTTGGTTCAGGATTGTAAATAAGCTCATCTGCATTCTCTTTCCCCTTTCACATTTTTTTTATCTTGTGTTTTGGTGGACTGCTGCTATATTGCACTCATTGTGTTTTTTTCTTTGCCATTTTTAAATGGGTTTGACGTGCAGTTCTTTGAAAGGAATGGCTGAAAAAGCTGTCTAGTATAGCTTGAATCTAGTTTCCTCAAGTATAGCTCAAGTGCTGTGATGTTTAGCATTGTTCAGTGGGTGGATGTGTCCAGGAGCCTCTGTGAGACTCTTTGCCTTTTCATTATACTCCTGTAGCTACAGCTTTAGCTGCTGCTTCATCCTGACCCTGTTTCAATAGTTATCTGCCAGTGGTAGCATGAAAGAAGTAGCATTGAAGGGATTAGCTAACAGAAGTATAAATAGATTGGATATCTCTTTCATTCCCCTTCCTCCCTGTCACTAAATTAACAAATTTAACATTATACAATGTTATTGTGCATGATGAATTATATAAAAGTGGTTTTTTCACCTGAAGCAATAATCTGTATGCCTGCCAAATTCTGTGGTTTATTACATTTATTTTTATCTTGTGCTATATACTAGACCACCTCAAGAGGCTGTCTCAGTAACAAATTTTCTTATTCCTTATGCAGCACAGGGATCTGTTTTTTTTGGCTTTCTCCATAATCATTTGCATGGTCTTGTGTGAACTACCCTGAGAATCTGGAGACTTCCCAAGGGTTTTCTTTGGGTAGATTTTTGATATTTCTGTAGACCTGTGTGTTGCATGTGATGTTTAGTTGTTCAGTGGTGTTGCTCACTCAGTTATCAGAAAATCCAAACCTGCTAACACTACCCTCCCTTTATTTTGTAAACTTAAGAAATAATGCAAATGAAAGTGGGGAGTTCACTGCTTAAGGTGTGATGTTTAGCTAAAATAGGCTCTTGATTAGAGCCTTTAGGAATTATGTGTCTTCTGTTATTACTCTAACAAAGTATTACGTTGTGTCTAGTGTAGTATCTGAGGGCTCTATTTAGACTAATTGCTTATACCTTTGAATGTCCACGAACATAGAATAGCCAGGCTGTATCAGCTGAACTGTTCTGGGTGCCATCAGAAGGCAAGAAAAGTTTGATTTACTGAACTTTTCTCCATCTTTTCACTTTCACTTGCTTCGTACCTGCTACCAATTCATCACCCACGGCTGTAATGGCACATCCCATTAAGAGTGTGGGCTTTTTAAGTATTACTTTCAGAGATTGACATAGAGCTGGCAATAATCTGAGATGTTCTTTTCTGGAATTCTATTTCCACTCCTTGTGGGTCGTTTGACAGCTCATGTTTATGCCTGTCCCATAACGGTTGATAGAATTGGTCTCTAATTCTGGACACTGGAAATGTTTAAAATATGTGTGCTAAGAAATTTGATTGCAAACTTTAGATTTCTTTAATTTAGAAAGTCTCCCCTTTGTCATCACTGTTGTTCCAAGCTCTGCATGTCACTCCTACTTTCTGTAAATAAACAGTGGAGGGCAGTTCTTTGTTCTCCCTTTGCCCGAAAACGTGTAGTTGTGGAAGAGGTTGTTCTATTAGAATTGGAAGTAGAAGAAGGAGAGTCCATGGGTTAGTCATATGAAAGGATATGATGGGCTTGGAACACCTTCTGTGAATAGATTAAATAATAATTTAAATAAAAAAAAAATAAAATCTATGAAACTTGTAGGAAGTTCTACTATGTGCAGTAATCTCTAGTAATAATTTATACAGATTAAACAGATGATACATTGGTATATCCCATTCAAATTTAATGGTTGAGAGGAGCTATTAAAAAAAAAAAAAAAGCCACAAAGTAAAGGAAGACAAAATGGAACATCAGGAATTTTGGAGGTTAATTCAGGCTTTACAAATGCCCACAGGTGGCTGGAGTGTGCTTCAGACTGATGGATTTGGTATTGGTTTAACTCTGTCTGCTCAGAGTAGTCTTTCAGTACTGTTGTTTGATGCCTTGTGCCCCTAGATATCCCAGTGTGCTTCATGCCATGTGTTAGGCCATGCAATACCACTGTTTTTGTCATGCTATTTTGGAATTGCTCTGAGAGGCTGCAACAGCATCCTTCAATATTCTGGGCATTTTCAAACTGAAAAATCACAACTAAAAATTGAATTATGGGTGCCACGTAGAGTTCCCAAAAAGGTCTGAGCCAACCATTATTGAGTAGAAATGAGGTCAGTCCTCTTCTGAGGACAGTAGCTCAAAGCAGAGTTGGTCAGCTAGAGGTCAGGCTCTCTGTGGCATAATCCACAGTGCAGTGTACGCCTATGTAAACTCCTGGTAGATAAAGGGAAAATTGAGGAACTTCCATAAAGACTTCTGAAGTTTCCAATAAATCTGTATCGTGGAAGTTCCTAACTATGAACTGAAATTTGTTCTTAGAGTATGCAATAAGAAAAACAAAGCCTGAAATAACCCTATTAATTATGTTAAACAGTAGGATGGTAAGTAGCTTCCTTTTCTCAAAGAATAAAACAAAACTGATTTAACTAACAAATACTGTTATTTATTAAATAGCTTTTAACTGCATAGTGATGAAATTCCTTAAACAAACATTTTTACATTAGTTTTAATGCAAAGCTGAGGTAAAAGGAAATAAATATAAAGAAATAAAATATATTCTTCTACTATAATTTATCCATTTTTTAATACATATTTAAGCAATTGCTGACCTATGCTATTCTGACTGGCAAAAAGAAATGCAAAATCCAATGTGAACACACTTTGTTCTGTAAGTCAATAGAAGAGCTACTTAAATTTATTTAGGAAAATAATAGAGAGAGAGTTTTCAAACCTTTTCTTACCTGCAACCATAATTCCTTAATTGGTATTTTCCTAGGTGTTTTTTTTTCATCTCTGTATGTTCCCATGATAGACTAATGTGAACCTAGTATAACTTAAATATAATAAAATACGCTTTCACTAGTGGAAATTAATGTCCTTCAGCAGTTACCTATGTTGTGAAATAATCAAGGCAAAGACTGGGATCCCTTTCTGACAGCCCTGTGTGACAGACTGGAAAAATTTGTTGAGCACCCAGTAGCAACTGGAGAAGCAGTGGAGACACTGATGGATTTGATTTTGGTTGTAACAGAGGAAAGAAATTGGAAGTTAAATTGTAGAAGTATGGTAGCTGTACTAGGCAGTGATTGATTAGTCTTGGGTTAGCTAGCCATGAAAATGACTTGGTCTGAATAGAGCTCTTAGTTTGTAGACTTACTAAAACATGCTTATTCTGTAGTTCTAACGACATACCATTTCTTTCTTCTGTGTGGTTTTTAATTCTGCCTTTAATACCTCCTAGGGAGTACGCCCAGTCACTGAGCATGGGTAATAAGAAGAGGGTTTTAGTACTTGGCTCTGGCTATGTTTCTGGCCCTGTGCTTGAGTATCTCACTAGAGATTCTGATGTCGACATCACAATCGGTATGTAAGACTTCTCTTGTTTTCCACTTAAAAATTGTCTTCTATATGTTATATGGATATAGTCCAACCAACTGGTTTGAATGAATGTGAGAACTTATAAAACCTTTGCTATTATGCACTACAGAAAAAGGTTTTGTAACTTTCTGAGCATTTTGAGTTCATATAGTTTATTTGAACATCATACATGTCTGTGAAAGGTTTACTGTTTGCATACGTAAAGTATAGAGAAATTAGAAATAAATATTTTTCCTTCCAAGCTGCTTTAGGCTCATGATTGGTGTTGTTGCTAGCCATGCTGCTTTTGTTACCCTTTGCAGTAGTTACCATAATACTTTTAACCTCTGGATAAAGACTTACCAGGAAGAAGAGGTGTACTCTAAGGAAGCTGTTTGCTTGTTAGTAGTACTTCCTGAAGTGGCAAACAGGAAAGGATTACAGCAGTGTGCAGCATCCTTTCCTTTACCAGCAGGGAGGCTGCATCAAGTCCCTACAATACAGTAGCAGTAAGGGAAACCAGGTGAACTGGAGGATCTGTTTTCCCAAGCACTGTACAAACATAGCACATTCCTCTTACCTCAGCAGTTTCTACAGTACCACTGGGAAAAAAAAAAAAAAAAGCTTGGAAGGAAAGAGATACAAAGATATTACTTTTCTAATATTTGACAGCAGGCAGGTAGATGAAGAAAGTGTAAAATGTACCTTAAGGTGCCACATTTGGCATTTGGTTTCCTACTGTTAGGCTAGACTTCTTTAAATGCAAGTGATTGATGCTTTGAATGAAATCTTTAATTAGAAGACCTTCACGTAATGAGCATTCTCTTTTTTTGTTTTGAATATATAGACTGCTTTGCTTAGCGTTGTTTCCTCAGCACATGTTGATTAACAGAATAGGTAGAATTACTCTCTGACAATATTTGCTTCTCTTTGACTTTGGAAAGAACATAAGGAAATAAGACCCCAACTTATGGTCACAGATGCTTTTAATTCTCTGTAAGCCTCTGTCCCACCTGCTGCCTTCATTGCCCACTCCTTTCTCCTGGCTGTGTTCCCATTGCCTTCCTTTTGCTGGCTGCGTGGCAGGGCAGGGAACCAGTTCATTTTAAGTCAGATGTGGCAAATACTGGCTGCTTTTAACCCGGATCATTTTTCTTTGGTTTTACTTTCCTTATAATGGTAAGTGCTGATGGCAGTGCAAGTGAGATAAAAGGAAAAGAACAGACTGAGGTGGAGACTGGATTTCTTTCCTTTGTTGATAGTATCAGTACATGGAGAGTTTGTGGGGCTAAGCCATGGGTAGATATTGGAACTAGGCAGACTGAATATGAGCCTTTTAGTCATATCTTGCTTATGCAAAAGCTTAATGTTTTCATAACGTTAGAAATGGTGAATGATGTGAAATGCTTTTTTTAAAAGCTATTAAGCTGGTTTCAGCAATGAATAAGAATTTTGTTATAATGTACTGAAATGATTTTGAAATACTCCTTCATGCAGATTTGTCTGGCTGTGTGGAATGGCAGATAGGGTGGGCTTTTCTAGGTGTGTGATGTGTTTGTCTGCTAAGTCTGTTACTTAGCTGTTTGGAGACTTATGTGTCTCTCAAGACCTTAGAATTAGGGAAGGTTTTCCTCTTTCACTTAAACCCACGTGATAAAAAGCAAGTTTTCTTCTTTGGACTTTTCCCACTTCTGGATTTCCAGTCAGTTTCTTGTTTTTTAGTGAAATAATCTGTATGTTTGTGGAAATGGCTACTGCCATTAGGAACTGTTTGAATATTTCAGCTCTGCATCTATTTGGCTGAGTTAGAGAAGTGAACATTTTTAAAGCCAGAAGAAAATGTGTGCTCTGTAGTGACTTAAAATGGGTTAGGCATCGAGATAAGGTGTTACTCTCATTGAAAAGTTTCATTTTCAGCAGGTTGTTACTAATGTAAAGCCAATTTGGGATGCATAATTTTTCCATTGCAGTTTTCCCTCCAGAGTTAGCCCAATACAATATCCCATTAAACTGAGATGAACTAGACATAGCTTTTCTATGAGCGGAAACTCAAAGCAAGAGCAAAAAAATTGTAACACTAACACTCTGGATGCCTCCAGAATTTCAGATGGTTCTATTGGTATGGGAGAAGGTGACTCATTTAGACTAAAATAATAATCCTACCATGTGTGGTGTTGGAAAAAATCAAATCAAGACCAAAAAACAGCTCTGCAGCCCAGGCAAACATAACTACAGCCCAGCCAAAAGTACCACTAACCTATTCAGTCGGACCAGTACTGGTTTGGAGATGTCCTACCTACTTCATCAGTAACAAAGAAGGATGATGACTTCTAGTTTTATTTGAATAATTTGTATTGACCTGCTGGTAGGTGGAAAGCATCAGCTTAAATTTTAATTACTTTTAAGTATATCCACAGTTGTGCTAATTGGTTATAAGACAACTCTTTATTTCTGAGAGTATTTTTAGGTTCTTGTTCTTGAGTTGTAGCTGCCATGGCTTGACTCTGGCAATTGATAAAAAAAAAATTTACTGCTCTACAGGTACTTGATTTCTACAGGCCTATTTTCAACTTTTAGTGAAAAGAAAGCATCTGAGCAGCAGCTTCTGTTTGGAGAGAGGGTGGCATATATAAAACAGAGTTATACACGGGTATGTTTTGGACTTGTTTTCATCTTTGAGTAACTCGGTGTTTTATTTTTAAAACAGCTTCTGTGATGAAGGAACAACTTGAACAGTTGACGAAAAAATACAGCAATGTTACTTCAGTTCATATGGATATTATAAAGGATGAGGAAAAGCTGTCCTCTTTGGTGAAGAAACACGACCTTGTGATCAGGTCAGAATTCTGGGTAAAATAGGGTGGGCTCAACCTGAAGTCATGCTGCTCCTTTCTCCTACTTCACTGACCTTAGTCAGCATGATAATTGCATAAAGGACTTTGTGTGAATGCCATCAGTATTAGACTTTTTGATAGAATGTAAGTGGCAATAATAAATGTATATAAGTAATATTCTTATTACAACACATCGGAACTGGGATTATGTTCCAGTATGTAAATGGTTACAACTGGCCACTGCCTTCTTGAGTAGTGCATCAACAAGATGTTATGAATCTTATTCAGCTTGCCTATTTAGAAGGTCTTGAAAAGAGGTCTTTTTGGTTGTTTGTTATTTATTAGGAGAAAAATGACAGAAAAAAACTGTCTGAAGAATTAATTTCATATTATTTTGCATGCTATTCTGAGTCATACAACAGTGTTTCTCTGATAGGGTAACATTTTACTTGTATGGGTGTGGAACTAGTGAGAGCAAGGCAGGGATGACTTCTCCATTTACTTTAACTTTTTTGTAGGCCCAGAAAAAGCGTTAAAGTCTTCCAGTTTTGTCATTGGGTTGGATTTTGATTTGCATAATTCTCTTTCAATTTGTAGTTTGCTGCCTTATTCAGTACATCCTTTGGTTGCCAAGAAATGCATCAACAACAAAGTGAACTTGGTAACAGCCAGCTACTTGACACCAGCCATGAAAGAACTCCAGGAGAGGTAGGTATGGGCATCTCACTGGCATAGCTTCTGACAATATCTGAAAAGTTTGTGGTGAGTTATATCTGCAGCCCTTATTGTGAATTATTGTTTTTCTACATTGTTTCCCTTCCTACAAGAGAGGACTAAGTAATTTTCCCCAGAGTTGCACATAGAGACTGTAACAGAACAGAGTGGAGAGTGTGTGCCCTGGTCTGTTCAGGCTACTGCTCTGAACACTGGAATATATAGTTCTGCATGTTCCATTTTATTTCATGTCATTGTGCCTTGCCCCCTCCCCTCAAACCTGTTTTGAAGGCGGAGCTGGACTGTCCTGTTCCATCAGTGACACAAGCTTGATTGCTATCATTCATTTTCCCCTTACAAAAAATAATTCTTGGCTTATCGTATTAAATTGGTGACAGTTCTGAGTATTCCAATGTTTCTTTTGTTCTACTGTATGAGGAAAAGTTGTTTTTGGCATAGAGATTCTCTGAGTCGCAGTACTAGAAACTCAAGAGTCAATTCAAGTGGGATGGGAATCCATTGTGCAGTGTTTCTGTAAATGATAAAACAGAAAGCTAGATGTGTAGAGAACCAGTGTTGTGGAAATGAGAGAGGTTTGTGCACCTCTCCTCCCCATCTTGCTGTGATACCAAGAGGTCGTGTTGCTCTTGCCTAAAAATACCAATACCTTCCTTTCCCTCCCCAACAAACAAAAAACCCGAACCACAAAAACGCCCCCTTCTCATTTATTGAAACACAAAGTGGTTGTTTTTTTTTTTAATTTGTTTTTAAATAAATCAGCTTGTGGTGATAACTGAGCTGCTCTGGGAAATAGGCAACTGTTGTTTTGTTTGTTTGTTTTTTCTTGCTTTTTGCAAAACTACCACCACAGAAAACCCAACCACTTAAAACCTAGGAAAGAAGACCTTTCTATCTCTATCTCTCTGTGGGAGCTCTTAGTTTAGGGCTGTTGTGACCATCCCTGTTAGGTCTTTTGCATTACTGCCTTCCTGTGTTATGGTACTGTCTAGGAGAGCATGACATACAAAGTGGCTTTTAGGGATTTCTTTTTCTACCATCCTCTAAATCATGTGTGTCCAGCCTTTTGGCTTGTCTAGGCTGCATTAAGTGAAGAGGAATTGTCTTAGGATGAGTATAAACTCTAAAATGTAGTTAAAGTGTATAAGCAACAAAACTTAATTTATTTTTTATTAAAACATAAAAAAGAAAGCAACAAGAACATAAAACTAATGGGATATTGTGACCTTATTTTTGTGAAACTAACGATCGGTCTGCTTCAGTGGAAGTGATTGCAGTCCTTTGTGAGTTCTCAAGATGTCTGTCAAAGATTTTTGATGAAATTTTGCACTGCACTGTGCCCTCCCCATATCCTGGGTTTCAGCCCAGACAGTGCCTATGTTTGGTGGAGCAGAGCCACCGCTGTGATGGCACAGGGCAGGAAGCAGCTGCAGGGTGAGCAGGGCAGGACTGTATGCAACCTGCAGGTTGGATATGCCTACTCTAGATGTTACATTAAAATAAAAGAAAACAAGGCTTCATGATTTCCAAGACAGCTGCACCCTTTGGATTTTAATATCTGCTTCTGTTTTTTTTCCCATGAACCTCAGACAGAGGATAGAGAAGTGTTTGGGGAAAGTTTTCTGGGTCTCCCTTGGACAGATTTCATGAACAAAAGGTCTGCACAGTCAATGTTCTGACATTGTCAATTTCTGCTACTTCTAGCGTAGAGGCTGCTGGTATCACAGTAATCAGTGAAATGGGCTTGGATCCTGGTCTTGACCATATGTTGGCAATGGAATGCATTGACAAGGCAAAAGAAGTTGGTGCTACGGTAAGGTTGGCATATTACGTATGTTTCTGCCAGGGTTTTATTAGTAATGCTGTTCCTTTAATACCAGCCCACTTTGGAGCATACCACCAGTGTGTAATGGACTCCATTACACCTTAGTTTTTTCAGATGCTTGGAATTTGGTGTCAACTTATCCAAGTTTGTGAGAGCCCATCACTTAAGATGCCTTTGCCTCAGGTGCTTTTGCTATTTCATAGGCAGTGCAGTGAGAAAGATTGATGCTGTTGCTTAGTGAAGTTCTCCTGATTTCCCCTGTCCACTGCAAATCTTGTAGTTTGGCCTGGCTGGGAAATAACTTCAATAGAGTTTAAGAACTTAGGGGGATTCTGCTGGGTTGCTCTGTACCGTTTCCATCCCGTGTCTGTCATCTGTTCCTTGTTTCTCACCTGTGGACAAATCTGACAGGTTGTATCCTACACTTCTTTCTGTGGTGGCCTGCCAGCTCCAGAGCACTCTGATAATCCTCTGAGATACAAGTTCAGTTGGAGCCCTCAAGGAGTCTTGCTGAATACCGTTCAGTCTGCTACATATTTAAAAAATGGAGAGGTGAAGTAATCCTTTTGTTTCCTTTAAAGACAAAGAAGATGACATGAGGCTCAGGAGGGAATTGGGATTTGTGCTGGGTTTATTCTTAAGTGACTGACAGTTGCCTGAGTTGCAATGTGTCAACTAATCCCATGTTCTGAGTATAATAGTGCCTGTCTGCTGCCAGCTTTTAATTCCTAATATATAGAATGCCAAAGAAGTGTATGTTACTGACTAAGGCACTGGCTTGAGGTTTGTGTTTTGAGTTCAGCTTCCACAAAGTGCTTTTGCCACCTAAATGCCTAGTGTCTCTTTCTTTCAAACAAACATGAATGTACATCCTATTTGCTTTTCCATCTAATTGCTTTTGCAAACCAAACAGCTTAATTCTGCACTTGCACAGTGTTATTACATCTGTTTTATAGAAATACTGTGATTTGTGCAAAGCTGTTGCAAGCCATTATCACCTTTCTGCTTACACAAGGAGACATCTTGTGTAACTGCCTTAAAATTTGGCTAATTATCTGTCAAACTTTTCTATCAGCAAAACTGAGAATTCTTTTGAGATGTGTTGTCATGATGTTACTGTAGTAAGAAAAAGTAAAAATTCAGGACTTGTTCATTGGGTCTTTGTTAAAAAGCAGCAGCAGATATAACTTTCAAATTAAAGGGTCTTTTAGAGAATGTGAAAATGTTTCTTAATTTAAAACACATTGCATCCATGTGAATGCTTCATTGGAAGATCACCGTATGAGCTTGCCAGTAAGTTGCACAATTTTTCCTCCTTGCCACTTAAACCTTTAGCTGTCTTTGACTGTAGTGCAGGATTATTCTGCACAAGCGTCTTGCTTAACAGACAATAAGATCTTGCAGTTTTGATGAAGACTTGGTTGCTTTAGGCTTTCTTCTAGAAGGAAACCTTGCCCCTTTGTTTTGAAGCAAAAAAATGAGTTCATGTCCATGAAAATTGCACTAATGGAAATGCAATGGGAGCCTGCAACCTTAATACAAGTGCAGCAGGAATTACTAGAATGTGTTAGCAGGATGTGAGTTGTTCTTGTCCTTTGATTAGTAACAGCTGACATAGTACATGCTCCCCCATCACAGAATATACTTAAATGGCTTCTGCAGCTGCTTTGTTTAGTTTGAGCCTTTGTTTGTGCCAGAAACACTAAGCATAATGTTCTTACTTGGAGCACACTTCATTTTTTTTCTGTTGTAAATCAAATTGCTACAACAAAGTAATACTGCTGTTCTTTCATAAAACTCAGGTTATCAATATTCCAGCGGGAGGAGCATTGCTTGATTCTGTTACTGCAATGGATTTTTATCCAGGATTAAATTTGGAAGGTTTTCCTAACAGAGACAGTACAAAATATGCTGAGCCATATGGAATTCAGACAGCTCACACTTTGTTAAGGGGCACCTTAAGATACAAAGTAAGTTTTGACCATTTTGTTGTTGTTGTTGTTTTTCTGAGGAGATGAGTACTGTCATTTCAATAAAACTGTATTAAAAGGCAGCCCATTTTAGTTCTGTACTTGCTATTTATGAATTCTCTTTGTCTCAGCTGAGAAATAACTGAAAGCATAGTTTTACCTTGTTTTATTTAACAGGTGTTTGTTGCTGCAAACCAGAAGAGTAACTTTGCCCAGTCAGTTAGCTTGCATATCTGCATCAGTATTTCTTTTTTCTTTTCTGTGGCTTTGTAGTTAGTGTTGGATTGATAGAAGATTAAAAAACAAAAAAACAAAAAAAAAAACCACACAAAAAAAAACAGTTTTATGATGCATGTTGTTAGTATGTATTTTTAAGAATTGATTAACCTCTGAAAGTTGATATGAAATGGAGCATATAAATAATTACTCCTATGAGAAATGTAACACAGCAAATCACAATTTCGCATGAAGAATTTGTTCATTAAGTAGCTAGAAATCTTGAATTACTACAGCTTTAACTTGTTAGTCAGAATATTAGAGGTTTTTTTTCTTTCTGATTTCTTTATGTTATTGGTCAGTGTACTCTAAACGGCAATCTAAACCCTTAATGAAAACTTGAAGAAAGCTTATGGATGTCTACCTTTTTAAATTAAGGTTTTTGTCAAGGTTTAAGTTCCTTTCTTTTGTGTGTGGCATGAGGGTTAGGGTTATTTAGGGTGTATTTTCCCTGTGTTGCAGTACACCAGGATTTTGTTTTCTTTATTTATTTCTGGGAGGGAAAAAAGTTTGCTTAACAGAGGAGGATGGAAGACCGATGTGGAGGATCAAGGGTTACAAATGGCAGCAGCTTTCTTTTTGTCGTCTAGATACAATCTTTTGTTCAGAAACTAAAAATACGTGGAAGGCATCTGTCTCATCATGAAGTCTTAATATGACAGTATCTACTCTTCCATTTGGTGCCTGGTAAAATATTCTTCTTTTGTATAAGAGTTAGAACAAGAGGGGAAATAACAACAACAAAACCATATCAAAGTGGCATAAAGAGTTTTTCTTGCAGCACAGCTGATAATGATGTTTCTGTGGTTAATATTGCTTTCCTAAGCACCAAACGAGACCCAAGGCTTCAGGGTTGGGTGATGTCAGAGCTGTGTGGAGGAGCCCCACCTGTGCAGTAGTTCCATGCCAGTGTGTACCTGGCCATGTCGTGGCTCTTCTTGTACACTGCTCAGTCATGCAGTGCAGCAGAAGTGATCCATTAGTGCAGAGGCTGTCATCTCCTCAGTGCCATTCATAGGCTGAGTTCAGGTGGCTAATGGAGTCAGTTTATAAAGAGGTGTCGCAGAAGGATCTAACTGCAAGGCCATCTGAGCTAATAACCTTCTGCTTTTGGAGGGAGCTCTTCATTATAATTAGCCTCTCTAGGGGTACTTTATTTCCAGAGGTCTGGTTTTTGATCGTGGATTTAGTCACTTACATATAAGTGTTTTTAGTTATGCAGTAGCTGTGTGGAAGTTGTCCTTGTTACCATTAACGAGAAACAAAGATGAGCAGGAAATGGTTGACTTATTTTATTGTTCAACCTATTGTCCTTTGCAGTTCCTTTTAGATGTCATTCCAGTCCTGTCTTGGTTGTCTCTCTAATATTACAGAAGAAAAGATACAGAGGGTTCTTACCTTAAGAACTAGTTTATTTGATATCATTACAACTATACAAGTGTAAAACTGAGGTGAGCCAAATTCAGATTTCAGCTGTCTGTTCTGTAGTTCATTTAGGGCCCAGCTGGCTGAACTGCCCTGTCTAATGATGCACTGGAATTTGGTCTAGTGCTGGACAGCTTGGTTCTTAATCTCCTGAACCAGTTCTACTTGCCACAAAAGTACTGATAACAGAATAATAATAAATCATTAAAGAGGATGTAGAAAAAATAGAATGAGAGGTGGAGACCCACATATTAATCTACTACTGTAACCCCATTAGAATCATGTTGTTATAACTGTTTTCCTGTGGGAATAACAGCACGGTCGTGATTGTGTCCACCACTACTTTAAAGCTAAGAAGAAATATCTCAGTTTCAAGTGATTATTGTTTTTAACCACATTATTCTTTTATTGCAGGGATACTCTAAAACTATGGGAGGCTTTGTAAAGTTAGGGTTAATTAACGCAGATCCTTCTCCTTTACTAAACTCAACCACGCCACTTCTAACTTGGGTGAGTTTCTCTGATTACTGTCATCTTTTCTGTGTTTGACTAACCATTTCTTTATTTCTAGGCTTGAGTGTCCTTTACAATGGTAATCTTGTATGCTTATGCTGCATTATGGTCTGAGGAGAGCACAGGATTTTTCTGAAGATGTTATTATTTTCAGTAAATAACTCCTTCAATATTCTCAAAACCAAAGAATGAAAAAGGTGAAGAGCCTGACTCATGGTTGTCTCTGACTATCATAGAGTGCTGCTCGTCTTTCCAGACTCCAGAGAGCTTTTATGCTGCCATTTCAGCAGTGTGCCCGTTCTGTCAATCATTATGTTAAAATGGGCTAGGAGTGGTTTTTATTTGTCAAGATGGTTTTTGTCCACTTTCATTTTTAGGATTAACATACACAAGTTTTATGTGCAAAAATTGCTATAGCTTCCAGCCTGTCTAGCCTCAATGAATAAGGACACAGTATCATGGAATGTGTGAAATTAAATAGCACCTCCTTAGTCTCACTGCAAACCTTGTCTCAGCAATATTATTACAACTTCTTTTTTTACCTGCCTTATATTTGTAGTTTGCTTGTAGATAACATGAGCTCGTCAACAGGCTGTACAGTTCTTGCTTGTTTGGAGCTCCTTCTACTATCCATCTTGCTGTGAACAAAGCAAGCAATAACTAGCATCTTGATAACACAAAATGTTCTTCAGATATGGAAAAAAAGTTCAGAAACCTTTTTGGTAATACTCCCATAATTGTGATAGGCCTGTTCATCTCACTAGTCTGTGCCCTTCCTTTTGTAAAGGGACGTTCTCCATTTCTAGTCCAGCTGAGAGAAACCCTTAAGTTCCTGACATACTGACTCAAGGCTGCTTTCCTTAATCTGAACATCCTCCAACCATTCCTCGTTTATGCAAATTTCTATGTTTATTCAGTGCTGGAGGAGGGGTAAGACAATACAAGGGATAAGTAGCGTGAGGGCAGCTGAATGGTGGGTGCAGAAAGTTTTTGAGGAAAAAACAATACGTATTCTCATTTGCTGTGATTAAAAATCTCAAACTGTCTTACTTCTTACTTCTCCTGTTTGTGCAGCCTGTCTTCTCAGAAGTAGTGGATGTTAACTGAGCTTAGGTTCTTGAAACCTTGACTGAAAAACAGTAGGAACAGATGTCAGACCTTCAGGAGCTTTTTAATTTTCTTTTAATACAGAAAGAGCTCATGTGCAAACTGGTTGAAATTCAGTCTCCTGCTGAGTACTCTGTGCTTAAAGAAGCTGTATTTAACAAGCTGGATAGAGACAAAAGTCAGCTGGAGGCTGTGGAATGGTAAGATGTTTCAGTAATTTTACATTTTTTTCTTTTTTTTTTTTAAAGAAGAAAAAAGTTGGCAATTTTACCAGTTCTGGTCCATGTTGAGGCAGTTAAACTGATAAATGTTGAGTAACCTGGAAATCACAAAACTGAGACTAAGTTGTTGATGTGCAGTTGTATTTATCTCACTTCTACCAGGCTAGGATTACTGGGAGATGAGCCAGTTCCAGCAGCAGATTCCATTGTGGGGGCTCTTGCAAAGCACATGGAGACAAAGCTGCCTTTTGGTATGTGAGAAGTCCTGCTGTCTTTCATGGTTGTCACTGGCACAAGTCAGTATCTTCTTATAGCCTTAATTTCATTAGTTTGTTTATGTTAAAGTTTTTTAATGTCTCGGAATGTTCCCTGCTCCATCCACTATTGTTTTCTTTCCCTGTTACATTTTTCATCTCATCTGTATCTTCTATCTTTTATAGCCCCTATCTGAAGTGTAAATTACTTCCCCAAAGTAAGTGGTGTGTATACATAATGCCTTGCTTGTCAGGAGCCTCATCTTGTCAGAACTGGAATGCAAGTAATTAATGAATACTTCATGTGCTTTTCTGTTAGGCACTGGGGAGAGAGATATGATTGTTATGAGAAATGAAATAGGTCTCAGGCATCCTTCTGGCCATTTGGAAGACAAATTTATTGATCTGGTCGTCTATGGTGATAACAATGGATATTCTGCCATGGCCAAAACTGTAGGATACCCGACGGCTATTGCTGCTAAGATGGTTCTAGATGGTAAGTGACAGGTCAGCTTTTGGTAATTGTATTTCAACCTCTGTATTACCTGCCTGTAGAAAATGTGTTCTTGAAGTATATATCTGTATTATTGTTATTTTTAATTGATCAAACTTTTCTTGTCTCCTTACAAGAATATTTAATCTGCGTGCTTGGATCATCATTTAATGACAGTTCTTAATTTACTTCTGAATTTGTAGAGATTTTGTTCATTTAATCTTAAGTGTTTCATTGGTACAGAGGGACCTTTGGTATTATAAATTGTCAACCTTTGGAAACTATGTCACAGTGAAACAGGTTACTTGTACTGAACAAACAGTGACTTCCACTGTTATTTTCCAGACTGATCAGATTTGAGGTTAGAGCATAATACTGGACATATTCTATATAAATAGACACACTGCCTAGTTACCATTGTGTAAGCATGAAATAGTATTGGGTGTGGGGCTTTTTTGTTCTTTTTTTCTTCTTGTTTTGTGTTTGTTTTTTTTTTTTTTCTTCTCCTTTGCTTCTAACATCTAGATCTCCATTCCTTTCCTGGCTGGCTGAAATGATCAAAACTTTTTTTTTAAGTTCAGATGCTTTTTACCTAGCCAGTTTCATAGCTCTGTGAATCACATTGAAGCTGTGTGTATCACACTGTGCTATGTGAGAACATAACACCACTCCCTAAAAAAGAATATCTACATAATTGCAAATTGATATTTGCATTTCTATGTTGAACTTGGCTAGCTGACAGACTTGCATCTCAAAAGGGCTGGAGAAGAAAATAATACAGCGAGAAAAGTTCACAAGTAGAGATGAACACGGATTGTTTACTAGTTACCAGCACAAGTAAAACATGCTGGATTTGGACATTAATTTGTTACTGATGAGAACAGCTTTGGCTAGCAAGAAGCAAAGTGAAACAAGGCCTTCCTCCTTTCTTCAACACATTTTCTCTCATGTCTCTATGCCTCAACTTCTTCCCCTCGGCACTGCAGGGGAATGGGGAGTTAGGGGTTGCAGTCAGTCTCTAAGCATGTCCCTGTTGCTTTCTCTTCAGAATTTCCCCTTGCTACACTGTAGGTTCCCTGCAAGCTGTATGGGACTCTCTCAGCACCTTCTCTTCTTTGTCATTGTCATTCTCTTCCTTTTCCCTCCATTGTGTTCAGAGTTTCTTTCTCGTACTTTGTTCCTCTCTCTGCTGCTATGCAACACTTGAAACCTTTATTAAATCTGCTTTTGCAGAGACACCACCACTTTGGCTGCTAGCCCCAGCTATGCCCTGTGCCAAACGGGCTGTGTCTGGCACAGGGCAGCCCTGCACCTCCCTGCTGGCACCTGGACATGCAGTAACTTTTACACTTAATGCGTTTTTTGATTCTTTCTCCTTAATTTCAGGTGAAATAAATACCAAAGGCATGGTTATACCATTGACGAAGAAGATTTATGGACCAATACTGGAGCGTGTTAAGGCAGAAGGCATTACATACAGTACTCATAACGTTATCAGACAGTAACTGGAAGCAACGGATTGAATCTGGTTTTGGCACTGTTTGTTTTCCCACACATACAGCTTGAAGATTCTCAACTGGGACCAGTTAAAGACAGAATCTGGTATTTCACACCTAAATGGTGACTTCTGTAGAATCAATCACCTGACTTTGTTGTAGAAACTGTGGATACTTGGATGCATGAGTTACGTTCTTTTCTTTCCAGTACTTTTACACCCATGTTTCAGCACCTATCAAATATTTAGAAAACATTTAAGTAAATAACTTGTGTTTTTAAATTGAGTTCATCTCCTAAATGCATAGGATGGGTTATTACTAAGACAAAATGCAGCTGCAAGGAAAATCCACTACTGACTTTTGTGAAGGAAAAGTTCGAATGAATGGAAGTTAATTCCATTTGTTGTTTGATTTTATTTTTTATGTACAATAAACCATTCAGCAGAGACCGAAGTTATACTTAAAATGTAACTCTTATCCTGTTCCCTTTAACAGTAAGTGGGAACATTTTCACAATAACAACATGAAATAGTTTAGATATTCTGCGCTACCAGCAACTAAAAGCCTATTCAATATTGAAGATGTTCAGCTATTAACATTTGAAACCCAGATCTTATTGTTTGTTAAATCTTTCTCTTATGAATGTACACTTGAATTCATAGGTGGAGGTAGTGTGTTTAAAACTACCTTCCCTCCCATGCCATTTCCTGGCTGCAGAATGTTGAAATAGCTATTGCATGCTGCCTTCTGTTATTAGGAGAGCACATGAGCACTTAGCTCTGCACTGGGAAGGGTAATCTTAAATGTGCTGCAGTTAATGTGCTTACTGGTTGCTCTAAATGACATGTTTACTCTTTTGACTTGCACTGTGTGCCTTGTCCAAGTTAAGAACTGTTACAAAGGGAATTGACTGTCTAGTACAGGCAGCTTTGAAATGCAGCAGGCTTAGAGGTTTAAATCACTACTATTTGAGTTAACTTTTGTCCTTTCTCTATCATGCTTTTGAATTGTTGCTTTGGGTGCCTATCCGTACTACTCCATTCACTGCCACTTCAGAGAGATGAGGGTTTGCAGTACACCAGCTCATGTGGTGCTAAGTGCTGTGCTGCTCAGCCATGCTGGTTCAGCTCTAGGAGCAATGCAGCTGTGACAGCTCTGAGCTTCAGTTCAACTTCTCTCCGGCAAAACAGCAGCCGTTTCCTTCTAGTTCAGGACTGCTTCTGTAGCTTTAGCTCAGGGATTTCTGTGCCACCTTGCAATGCAGGCGTGGATTAGACTTTCCACTAGTTCAGAGTGAAGCCAGATCTACCAGTTGCAGTGGTACTTGTGCAGCTATCTGGAACTCTCCTTCTCTAAAGTTGAACACTGATTTTGGAATCTGTCTCCTTTCAACTTTTCTCACAAATGCACTTTGCTGATAAACGCACAGCCTTTTATCTGCTGAGCAACACAGTGCTACTAACACAGTCCTGAAGGGAGGTCCAGAGGTTGCTCTGTCTGGTAGGAAAAGCTACCGTAAGTATAGCTGAAGTTTTGATCTCCTGGTCTTGCTACTCAAGATTTGGATTTGCTTTTTGCATATGTAATGAAGTAGCAATGGCAACAAAGAGGAGGCTGAAAGGAGCCAAAGGGGAAAGGAAGAATGAAGGTTAAAGAGGAGGGCTTTTTATACTGAATCAGTGAATGCCTTCTTGCTGTCAAATTTGGATTCTGTTACGTTGCTATGCACGTTCTAAGTATTGGATGGGATCCTGGCTCCATTTTTCTGCTTCCCCTCCCAATGCTGTTACAAGTTTACTGTTACATGGCTTGCATGTGCCTCCATGGTAAGCATGGAGTCTGGAATGAATGTTATGATCTCTGCTGTCTCCTCTGTCCTACAGGTCAATTAAAGGCCTACAACTAAGGTTTAATTTTAAGCTTCTATCTGCTGGTTTCTTCCAGTTCAATACAGTGTGACACCAGGATCTCAACTTAAGAATTCCGTTGCCCTCCTTTACCCCACAAATACAAAACCCTGGAGTTAAGGCTGTATGTATATATAGACCTTGCTTCTCTGCCTAAAAAATGCAATAAGCAAAGAAAATTGGAACTTATTTTTTGTTTAAAGTCTTAAATAACCCTGGAATGACAGTGTGTTATCTTCAAGAAACACTATTTTTGAAAAATTTTATAACGGAATATATTTGTTTCCCCATGCAGTGATGCTTTTTATTTTTTAAGTGTAGGCTTAAATGTCTCACTCAACTTCTGTATGAGGATTTTTGTATGTTAGAATTCAGCTCTCTTTGCGTATTATTGGAAGATAATTGTATGGTATGCACAAAATTGGTTGAGAAATAAATCTGAAAGCCCATGTTTCTTTGTCATGTCATCTTTGCAGTCTGATGAGCATGGGATTTGTTTTTCACATAAATTTTTGTGTCTACAGATGTAAACCTAGCAAGAAGTACAAAAGGGTATTCCAAGAGAAAAAAATGTCATGATTGTTAAAGCATCCCTATGTAACACTACTTGTATTACTGTATTTGGACATCTTTTGCTATAGTCTTGAAATACACAAAATTTTTGTAGCTCTCCTTGTGACAAATGCTTAAATGGGAAGCTTGGTGTGTAAGATGGTCCTGTGCCCCAGCAAGAAATGAAAGCTTTGTTTCTCACTGCCTATCTCAGTTTGAGGGCTTTGCTTTTTTGAGAAGCAGTAGAATACAGAGTTTGGTTTCTATTATCACTGCCTTGGTGTAAAGACTCTTAAGCTGTTCATTCATATCAGGCTCCGACGTTTGTCTCTTATCTCCCAGTTTTTCATTTTGGAATTTGTTTTCATGCCAGCTCTCTATGACAGGTAAGATCCCACTTTCTGAGCTGGAAGTGCATGAGACAGACTTCACTTTCACATCCTTCTTTGCCTCAGCATTTGACTCCTTGCCCCGGATGTTCCTGTAGACAAGAACTACTGGAACACAAGTGTACATCTACCAGGCAAATGGCGTGCAATCAAAAAATAGCAGTAACTGTTTAAGAGGAAAAAAAAAGTCAAGCTCTATGGTTGCAAAGGGACTGAAAAGCTAATGAGGAGAGGGAGAGAAAAATGGAAAAACAGAAATTTAGCTTTGCCTGTTGAGCAGAATTTATGAAAGCAAATGGAAGGACCTCAGGTACTCTGTGACTAGTTTCAGGGTCACAGGATCTGGCTTTCCTGAAACAAAGGAATGAATTGAGCATGTCAGAAGGGCTTTTTTTTGTTTCTTTTCTTTTTTTTTTTTTCTTTTTAAAAATCTCTTGAGATAAAAAAAATTGAAAACAGGGAATAGAGGAAATGTGGCCAAATGTCCTGGGAGAGTACATTCTCTTCTCTCCTGTACATAATCCATGAAAGCATAAGCCTCTGAAACAGAATTATACAATCAGACATTAGTCTTGCTCAGTGGAAGTGGTAAAACTAAGCCTTGAATGTTTTCATTGTGCTATCTGCTCCATTTTTCCGTTTGTTTTCCCATAGATCATTCTTCAGTGCTGACTATGCTTTTCTAACTTGCACATCAGTTGGACTTCCTGTTCCTCCATTTCCTTGAGAAGCCCAAGGATGGCTGATGCTTTTGCTGCACAAGACAGTGGGGATTTTCTTCTCCAGTCTCCAGAGGACTGAGTGTTTGGGTGGTAGCAGTCAAGTAGAAATGGAAATAGAGGTGCTCAGGACAAGGCAAGCAGGAGGGAGATGTGCTGGGTTGGGTTGCAATCACTTTTGGAGCAGTGCTGCTAGAAAATGCCTGGAAGAATACCTCTAGGGAAGTCCTACTGCAGCCTGAGGGTTCTGCACAGATCATGGCCAGTGGTGCTGGCCTCTGCAACTCGCTGTCTTTTGCCTTGATGGATCTCAGGTGGGATGGGCTACCGAGTTTGGGAGGTGACCCAACAGTCCTGTGGTGTTGGCATGTCTACCAGGGCACTAGGACTTCCAAACTTCCTGTAGCAGCTGGGTCTCTGTTTCTGTTTAACCCTAACACAGCAGCACAATTCCTCCCCATCCCTGCCTTGCTAATGCTTCAGAAGGATTGGGAAAAGAGTTTGGCAAGGGTAATGTGTTTACCACAGAAAATTTCAAGCATCTGAAACATTGCACATTATTGATGTGTCACAATGATAAGACAAAACACTGTTGTAAAACACTAAGAGATAGTTTAGTCAACTGATTTTCAAAGTCCTTACTGAAGTTTTTAACTAATGCACTGCTGCTCTGATAACCACAGTTCATACGACTTGCCCTCATTATTTGTTGTTGACTTTCATAAAGCTTTTCCATATTCGATCACAACACCACACTCAGAAAAAGTTCTTGATAATAATAAATCAGTTTTCTTTTCTTTCTTTTTACCTCCTACTTATCTGCAGTTTCTTAGGAGGATGTTCTAATCAGGTTTCCCTTGACACGCATGGCTGTTGTAACTTACTTTGTTAAAAAATTCTTCAAAGGACATTGTTTATTAATATTCTACTTCTTGCAGGAGATTCATAACATCTTTTCTACACTTGACCCAGTTTGTAAAGGAGGCTGTATGTCTTTTGAGTCTGTATCTTGGATTACAAGAAAAAATTAATTAGAATATGGCCTTTGTCTGAGATGGGAACTGACACGCTTTTATTAAAATCTGTAATCCATCACAGTTGAAGATTACAGAAGATTTTTTTATGATTCTTATTTTTTTTTCTAGATCAACCAATACGTGTGAGTAAAGAGATTATCCTAAGCATTTATGTTTTAAATAACTTGTCAGCATGCTAAGATGATGAGTGCGATTACAAACATCCCTGGAAGAAACCTTGAACAACAGCTGATTCCTTGGATTATCATTTTAAAATGTCTGCAAAACAGTTTAGGTTGAAAGGAACAGTTATATCAAGATGGGATTTGAGAAAGGAGGATTCCTTTTATTGCTCTTGGTCCTTATAGGCTTGAAAACTGTAATACAATTTAGTAGCCAGAAACCTACCTTGTATGTGCAACTATAGGCAATTGCAAATACATGAATAGAGGATACCAAAAGAAAAAGCAGAAAGTTATGTGAGGCTCCAGGCTGGTTTTCTTACAGGAGGCCGGAGAACTAGCAGATGCACAGTGCAGTTTCTTATGTTGTGTGCTAATGGTGAAGAGCAGAAGTAGAAGGTAAGAAGATTATGGAATATGATTTGGAAATGACCATAAGATCACAATTAACCTCTTTCCTACATGCGCCCCAGGAGATTAAGAAAGGAGTGTCTGAGTGCATGCTCTGTTTTTGGGATGAAAGAGGGCAGTCTTATAGCACAGCTGTCCTCCTTAACCTAGATGCGAAAATTCAGGGTTCCAGACAACCTGAGTAGTTCAGAGGAAGTAGCAAGCAGCCCTCAGGCCACCTGGGAAGTGAACGTATTGCCTCACTCAAAGTGCAGTGTGATGCACTTCTCTGCTATCAACTTCCTGCCTGAATGCTGTGAAGGGAATGCACGTGGAATCCCACGGTGCTGCAGCAATGTGTGTTTTTTAGGACAATGAGTGGGTTCTGTACCTTTGTAGCTTTTACCACCTGCAAAATAAAACAAATGTAATGCCAAAAAAGAGGGAAAAAAGAGTAAATCCTATTTTTCAACGGGGTTTAACTTGGCTAAGGGATACATTGTAAGGCACAACTCTCCCATGCCACACTGCAGACTGTTTATTGTGTGTGGTAGACTGTGAGGCACAGATTGGAATATTTATATTTATTTTTGCAATGCCATAGGTAAAAACAATTTAACAATGCCAAGTACTGGTGTTATTCTCATAAAAACTTCTCATTTCAAAACAAATGATTTCTATTCCTCACAAAAGGTTAAAATCACATGCAGCTATATGAAGGTTAATTGCTTAATATGCACAATTATATATCAGAAGACTTTGTTAAAATAAAAACATACTGGACTACATCATTTTAACAAGGCAATTACACAGAACTAGAAAACTGACTCTGTAGTAAAATATAAAAATCTACAATTATAAATATAAATTTGGTCCATGGAATCACTATAGAAGTAGCAGTATTTACAGTAAGTATCAGATTACTATGCTAAATGTCTAATTGAAGTCTTAAAATGCGGAATGTTATGGAGAACAGTATTTTATTTACATTCCACTATATTAAAAGTTATATTTCTAGCAAATGTAGATTGTTATAAATACAGCAAATAAATCAAATACTAAAACCATGACGTTTGTTTGTAATTGAGAATCCCCTAACACCTATAAATATGATAATTTTAAGTTAAAAGTAAAGCCAGATAAATCAAAAACTAATACTGAAAAAATGTACCACAATTCAATTCTTAGAAACACTGTAAAAGTCAATCAAGTTAGTCCAGACAGAACAACGTATTACAAGAAATCGTTCAAGAAAAGGCACACATTGTTAATGATAAAAGTTCCTCAGTAAAGTCATATGTCACAGAAATGACTTTGCTGGAACAAAAGTTGGGCTGATTACATATTGAGTAACTGGATAGATTTCCCCCCACTGAGTAGAAAACTGAAAAGAATAATGGTAAACTCCAGATGTGACTGATGTGGTGCAAGTGTTTGTGTGTTCAATTTGCCTTGTTACTTAAACTAAAGATTCTAAACTTTCAGCTGCATTTCCATCTGGCAAAGCTGAGCCATTACTGTCCATAGATGCTGAAGGGTTTTCCTCTTGCCTTGTGCTGACAAGGCTGAGAATCGCTTTGTACAGAAACTGGTACTGTTCCTAGGGAAGAAAAGAGAGTACATTCAGTGTGTTTTTGTAAATAATAGACTATAATACCTTGTAATGCTATTATTTGAAAGTAATTAACAGCAGATGTGTCAATTTGTTAACGTAGTGTGCTCCACACTTTGTTGTACTGCTTAGCTGCTTCATTCATTTTCAGACTAATGGCTCCTCCTGCACAGTGTGGATCACAACATTAAGGAGCACAATACAGGTGGGGGGAAAATAAAAACAAAGCATTTTTAAAGTAATATTCTGTGCTAAATATGATCCTTGTAAAGTCTGTTGCAAAGTTCCCACAGATTGAATGGAGGCAGGATTATGGCTACTACTGAGCCGTTGGCTTTCTTTTAATCCTTGACTGTGAAACCAGGTTAACTACCTCAGGGTCTGCCTGGAGTAGGAATGTATTCCTTTTGGGATTGAGCCCATTATTTACATGATACAGTGCAGATTTAAATATGATGGTGGCAGCTCTATATATTTGGAATAAGTCCACTTGATAACCACATAATATTTAACTGGAAATAATCTGATTCAGAATAAGCATCAGGTCCTCTACACACCTTTGGAAGACATTTTTGATTAACCTATGCAGAAATGAACACACCAATGGTTCAATAATGTTGCCCTAGGACCTAAGCACACTAACAGTACCACACACCCTAGAAGAACTTTGCACATATTTTGGTTATTACTTACAATGTCTGTAAAGACTCCAGGCCTCATCAAATTTATCATCTTTGCTACCTGGTAAACATCCACCGAGTTCTCATTTTCCAGTTGATGCATGAGTGTTGTCAGAGCACAGAAAGTGCCTGCTGTCACCCCTCCATGCCTTTGTAAAGTAACAAACAAAACGCAAAATCAGGTTTCCACAGCTAAAGGAAATACCACAGTTAGGTGATGAATTTCTGTGTTGCTGACATTTTTCTGAAATGGGACACAACTTCACAGCTTTGGGCTACAACTGCTGGAAAATCTTCAGGAGACAGACTGAGCTGTATTTTCCCACAGTCCTCTTCTAAGCAAATCCTGAAGGCCTCCGGGCCTGGTTACAACTTTTCAGTATTTACGGCCAATATTAAGCATCTGGAGGAGAGTAAGGTGCCTCGTCTCAATACTCTCTCTTCCCTCAATAACACAGAATGAAACCCTGACTGATTTTCTCCACAGGTGCCCAACTCAGCAATTATCTGCAATATCATAATGATAGAACTGAGAACATTCAGAGTGTGACGAAAGCAAAATGTTTCCCTTGAGGGTGCAGCTGACACAGAAAAACAGCACTGTTGCTAGGGGTAGGCTTTGTGCCTTATTTCAGTGGCTTTCACACTAAATTAGAAGAAAGAATGGCTCTACACAAAAACAAGACCAACTGAAAGCCACAGTGCTTACTCATCATGTACAATCATGGGTCCGTCACGGTTGGATGTCTCTTCTTTGATGATGCTGATCAGTTCAAAGGTTTTGCTAATAGGACTATCAGGATTTGGCCATTTTGGACACTGAAAATGCCTCACTTCGAGTACATAGTCATCCTACAAGAGTGAAAAAAGCATAGATCAGTTTGGTGAAAGATAGTTTTCTTATTCTTGCCTCTATTCCAGTCTGGCTCCAGACTCCATATACAGAATCCCACCACTATGGTAGTTGGACTGCCCTATTCAGTGTCACCAAATTACCTACAGAGTTTGCTTACTCCATGGGTTCTTCAAAGCCATTGAATTTTAGCACTCACTTACCAAAAGAAGATGTCACAAAATATAAGTATTACCTTTAACAAACCAAATCCTGAGAGTTACAGTTTTATAGCAGTGTTACCTGTGTAGCTTCTAAAATAAAGTCTTGGATTATGAGCTTTTCCTCATTAGACAGACACTTGTGTTCTTCAGCAATCATAGTAACTTTGAAAGTCTCACAGTTTATAGGCTCGTCTTTGTTTGGCCAGTACACAAATTCATCTTCAGCCTCAAGGAGAAGAATAAAAAGAAAGGAAATGATTAAATGATTGAATACTTTCTCATCTCAACTATGATTTGTTGAGATAAGGATCTTCAGATTTGGATTTTACGCTCAGTATAATATTACTACTTTTTAAATTGGTTTTTACAAAATCCAAGATATTGTCTCATAACCTGCATATTTAAAAATGTTAAAATTACTAAAATTCATATGTAAAACCACAGCCACCAGCCATCAATCTTACCATATTCTGGCTATCAGGGAGCATGACTATTAGCTGGGCATTATGGTCCCATATCATTCTCCAGAAATCCTTGATAGTGTGTAGTAAGGGATGCTGGGTAATAATGAATTCATTACTTTGATAATAACCCTGCAATACAAAACCATAGGAGTCAGAATTGACACCCAACTCTTAACACTTAAAGGAAGTTTTTTTCTGAATAGAAACAGAGTTCTAGAAAATAAATTCTAGAAATGTGCTTCCTTTGGTTTCCTACAAATATCAGAAGAAAAAAACTTTAATCACAGTATTTTCCACATGAAAAGATTAAAATCAATTACACTGAAATGATTTATAAAACTGAAGAATTTGAATAAGAAAATATAAAAGAAATCAGTAGATACTGAAAGAGCCAAATCAGAATGAAAATGCATCAGCTCAGTCGCACACGCTAATTGTTTTACATTAGTCAGGCTTCTAATGTTGCTGGCAACATGAAACAAATAAAATATTTGGAACATTTGCAAAAATCCCAAGCAGTGCCTTAATCTGTATAGATGTTAGACCATCTGGTTACCACAAAAGCTAACTGCTTTGCACTCTCTGCAGAGAGACACTTCCTATCTCCTTCCTGAATATCCAGGGAGCATTTACTCTCTCAGTTAGTGAAGGGGGAAAGAGTTAAGGAAACCCAGGGAACCAAGAGATAATGAAAACCTGTTGAGTTATGCTGCCTTGGACTATACCAACTGCAAAAGCTGATGTAAAGCCTCCGCCAAGATGAGCAGGCAGGAAGGTAAACCACAGTATAGCCAATAAAAGCTAACTTTGAGATTAACTAGAAGCGTTACTTAACGCTTCTAGTTAATCTCAAAAGATTCTTCTATAATCAGATTTACTAATTCTTAAAACTATGATGGGATTTCTCATCTTACTGGTAGTCAAAATGCAATGCACTTAATTGAACTTAAAATAGCAATAATAATAATAATACACTTTCGGGGAAGTAACTCTTTCAGGGAAAGAGTGAATAATGGAAGAAAGGAGGTTTCCAACTCATTACTGTGTCTCTACAACGTGGGTGCTTGGCAGCGTTGGAAATACCTATAGAATGGGATGCTATTTTCAACAGCACAGTTAACTGACTTACCATAATATAGGAAGCATTGATGTAGTCTGTGCCTTCACCAGACAGTGATGAGATACCCACTCTAGATCTTTCCACTGTAAAGAAAAAGTTATGAATTAGCGTGCATGTTGTATTGCCTGTATTGCATGTATATTTGTATTACAGTAATTATCCCAAATGTCTCACAGAATGATAACAAAACTAAACTCCATCTATCAGGATGAAGTGTTATCCAGACATCTATTTGATTGTTGTATGTACTGTATTTGGACAAACCATTTCTTCATCAGAAGTTCTTTACAAAACATTGTTCCACACCAATGCAGGTATCTTCAGATCTCGCCAAGGAAATGTTAAAGGTTTGACACACACTATTCATAAACATTTTTCCACCCAGAGAAACCAATTTGAACAAGCTTACCAGGAATGATGGATGAAGTTCGATTCTTTTCCCTGTTACACTGTTTGAGTGCAGTTGAGTAATCGCACTGCTGTGTGTTAGACTGGCTCAGTAACTGAAACAATGAAGTTAAAAAATCAGGTCACTGTGCAAAAGCCATTATTCCATCAGCTGCATTAAATAGAGGGATGCACATATTAACTTCAGAATCTATTTATCTGGCTAAACTATTTAGCAAATTACCAGAACCTTTTCACTTTTTTTTTTACACTGGAACAAACCAAGCTTACGGAAATGCCTCTTCAAATTGTTCCCACATCCAGACCCCCTACTTCTTGTAGCTACTCTTGTTGCTGCTTCTGTTTTGCCTGCACATAACATTAAATAATTCTGGCAAACAGTAAACGTCCACACAAAAAAATTGTTACACAGCCAGTGCTGCCCCTGATGTGAGGCTGCCCGAGGTATACTGGTGATGAGCTTCCTGATTTTGTCTTGAAATCTGTGAAGCATATAGGACTGATACGGGAGTCTCATTGTCTTGCTTGTTTCAACTAATAGCATTCAATCAGACAAAACACCAAAATATTCATTTACTGCCTGCTGAAGTGACTCCTATTTTCAAGCCATGGCCTTATATTGAGGGGAATATGATGCCTGACCCATATAGATCACACCATTATCAGAATAGGGATCATCATGCAAAGACGTGGTTAGATTTTGCAAAACCTCCTTACTGGCCTGCTTCTCATACTCTAGTTTTTAGAAAAAAAATCTGAAGTGCGTGCAAATAATCTTAATGTTCTGACTACATGAATTTGTCAACATCTCCAAATTTAGGTTTTACAGTTAATTATAGATATGACGAGCTAATGGATGTTGTGCTGATATACCTAATTTCAAGTCACTGATGCTCACAATTACCAAGCTTTTTATGTGACTGCCTCAGCTCACCTTGAACTGCTTCTCCAGCCGGGTCTTTCCTGTTGGTCCAGGTATCAAGAGGGCATTAACATAGGCATGAATATGAGTCTCAAGGACTTCTGTTTCTTTACTGAGAATTGCTTCAACCAGTGCATCATGAATGAAGATGTATTGCTCCTACAAAAATGAAAGCAAGCACATAAATGCCAATTATGCTCAGATTCCCCTGGACATCTCTTGTTGAGCTGATGTGTCTGACATGGTTGGCATTTCTTCACAGTTTGCTGCTGCAGGGCAGTCTTCTCAAAAGGGGTCCTTCACAGTGAAAGCTGTTCCTCTCCAGGGACTGTACACATTTACAAGTGATATTGAACTACACACACAAGGTATATATGGTACAATGCCAAATCCCCACCACCTGCGAAACGTTACATTCACATATACATTCATGTTTAACTCAATAAAATAAAAAATGCAAGCATAACCTGAAGTCAAATTTTCAAGTCAGCTTGTTATGTGGCTCTCCCTCTCACTGTTACAATAAAGCAATCACTCCCAGTTCCTACTGCTATCTTCTATTTTCTCTCTCTCATCCTTTGGAAGAAGAGCCCATGCTGCTGTTGATTACCTTTTTTTTTTTCTATTGAAAGGCACTGTGGAATCTAAACACCTGTTCCTGAAACCTGAAATAGACTTTGAAAAGCCCTGCTGTTGCCCTTACTGTTTTCTTCTCATCTTTCACTATTCTATATATAATATTCAGTTTAAATCAGCTATAGATCATCTTTGGTTGAAACAACTTTCTTCCAACTTATTACTGTTCAACTGTTTGGTCACATTTAGTAAAGATCTGAGCATGTAAAAATGGTGTTTCCTTTAAAAATCCACAACAAAAATGCATGCCCTGCCAAGAAAGTGCTGCATGGGGGAAGCATGATTTATGCAGGTCTTCTTTCTTCTGAGTCCTCCCTAATAAACTGGCAAGGCCTACAGATAAGTCATTTCTAAGTGCATTGCACCAAGTGAGCCTACAGTACAGCACAACAAAAATAAGGGAAGTGAAGGGGAAAGTCCAGTCTGGCGACTGACTGCCTGTCTGTCTGGCAGTGCCAAAATGAAGACTGTATTCACAGAAATGTGAAAATTGCTAAGTCTCATTAAACAGATATTTGTCTTACCTCAGTCTGCACCAAATAGTTCCTTTGGGTACGTATGTGTTTTAAGAATCCAAATATGTTGACTGTCCCCTCATGCTGAATTTGCTGCAGCATGCTGTCTAACACTATGTAAGTGCCTGTCCTTCCAACACCAGCGCTATAAAACAAAAAAACATTCTTGAGCCTGCATTACACGAGTCATGGAAAGAATTGCTTCTTATAAACAGCTTTTTCAACAAATTGGTCTGTAGGGAAGCTTTTGCTCTACAAATTTTATTATTGTGTGATTATATTACTTTGCTGAAGCACCAAGGCTAGTAATGAAGAAAAATCTTCCCAACTCATCTTTTTCTTTGTGAGGGAACAGATCTAAGGGTCATTTTCTTGAATGACTTTTACAGCATCAATTGAAAAAGAACAATGCGGTTTCCTGCAGGTCTCCAGTTTTCAGCCTTTTGATACTCCTTAGGATATTTTGTCAATTATACCCAGAAAGTATGGCATATGGCAGCATTTGGGCACAGTCGATGTGCTCAAGTTCTTCTATGTTGAAATGTACACCACTTTAAAGGGAAAGCTGCATTATGACACCCATTACAGATGCTGCCTTTCAAAGACACGGGACTGAGGGAAATCCTTGGAGGTGGCAGAGCCACTGAAGGTACATCTGTAGAAGAAAAAGTTAGTACTCTTCAGATATGGCCAACAGGGCAAGCAGGGGTTGTGTCCCTTCTGACAAAGGGGAGATGCAGAAGAAAAGGTTCATCAAATGTTAGGAACTCTGACTCATTTAACATAACAATGGCTGTATTGTTGTGGTGGTTTTTTTTTGTTCATGAAACATCTGGGTCAGGTGTACTAAGTCAAAAGGTCTTCTTTTTGTTTTGTTTTCTTGTCACACATAGGAATTACGCAACTGCAATTCCACTCTTGGTGATGTAGAGCTGTTACATGTATTGGTACAGGGCAGCAGCAGCATGCTGGGCCTGCATGGCAGCTTGCAGGCGGATGCAAGCCCAGTCCACATGTTCTAATTCAGTCACCCTATTTCTTCCTTAGAGACAGCACAAAGCATGGGTGGCATGAGCTCTGTCTGCTGTAAAAAAACTCCTCAATAAGCATGGTATAAAACTGAAAGGCCCAGGTTATCAACAAATTGGTAGACACACCAAAAAATATAAGGATTATCAGACACCATTCCTATTTGTTATGAAAGAGAAAACATGAAAAGTACCAAAACACAAAAATAGCTAAATAAAGTTTCATGTAGTTCCTCACGTGTGTGCTCCACACAGCCTGTAAAGATAAGTAGAAGTTAAATTTCTAGCACAATTCTCCTTTGCAATGCCATAGTTGCTGGTAACAGGTGAACTCAAAGCTGTACAGAATTGCCTACAGACAGAAGTAAGTTATAGCTGGGACCCAATGGAGATGTCTGAATGAAGCCACACAACTGACCCCTGTTCACTTCTAAAAAACACATTGATTTATAATGTACTGCTGATTTCTCAGCCTGCTGGCACGGATCTCAGCCTTGGTATTTTGGGGAAACCCTTGTTTTGAACCCCTTGAGAACATACAAGATGCAGATAGCAACAGAAAACCAAAATGTAGAATTTTCATTTTCTAAGCTAAAAAGATATTTCAGTCACATTAGATCATCCTAGAAATAAAATATCTTCATTTTCAGCATTTGTGAGGCGACTTTACCTGTTGGCTTCCTCAGAGTCAGCTCCAGAAGGACAGAATTCATGAGGAGGTTCTCTTTCCAAATGTTCCATCAAAGGTGAGGTACTACAGTGGAAAACCAGAACCTGCTTATATATTTTACAATAACCCGGTCCTCCACGGGCATTGTGAAGTCATTCCAGGCCCTACAAGCCCTTTTAAAGCACTGTTCCCTGGGCTGCCCAGTTCAGTGAGCACTGACAGAACACCTGCCTGCACGCCACAGCACATGCAGACCTCACACCACTCCCCAGAGTGCTCCTCTATTGCAAATGATTGCTAGAGAGCAGAGCAGTGTTAACAACAGCAGAGTTGTAGTTCAGCCAGGAAGAGTGTGAGTCTTGTTTTGTGTACAGAGCTCCTCTTAGAGTATCCCTGCACCAAAGAATGCATGAGCCAAAAACATCCTAAGGATATACATTGGCGGAAAGGAAGCTTTACTGCTTTACACATATCTGATAAGCTCATAGCAATCAAAACAGTGGTAAAGAAATGTGCTAAAAAGTAAAAAAGGAAAGTATTTTTGCAAAAAAATAAAAAAAAAGAGAACGTAGTGCAGAGCAGCGTGATCTTGTTTACAGCCATTATGGAGGCGTATAGAAATTGTACAGAGAGTTGATTAGTTGGCCTTACCAAAGACAGAAGTACCAGCTAAGAAATTAATCTTCTTCCATCAGGAGTTGTTAAGTGTGAGAGTGAAATTTTGCTTAACCCACCACTGAAAAATTCTTTTTTTCTGCAAAACAAAAGTGGAGTGAACCTTACGGCGGTAAAAGCACACCTGCAATGAACCACAATCGGCCCCACAGCATGGCGCTTGGCGTGCGATGCCTTCCGCACGAAGGTGAGCACGGGCAGCGTGTACTCTGGAACACCCATGTCAGGCCACTGGGTATAATGGTACTGAGTTACTACACGTCCACTAGACCTCCCTTTCTGGGAACCCTGCAACAGAAAGATAATTCCGTACAGAAGCAGCCCACATTGCAAAGACAACTCTTTGTAATTCTACTTATGTACCTGATATTTCCAGAAAACTATCTCTAGTTAACACACCAAAGTACTACCTAGTTCTGAATATTCCATTGCTCAAGAGGAATAGCAAGGACCAGCATTTCCGTCTCATCGACTTGTCCATTAATGGCAAAAATGAATTGTCACTCACCGTCCCTTAGAAAGACGTAGTGAAAGGCTGAGAACACTGGAAAGGTAACAAATTACAACTGCTATTAATATTCACCAAATTATCTGCCACTCATATTCTCTGCCAGGTGGGTAGAAAGGATATGATTCATTTCACCCAGCCTTAATGATGTACAGGGGAAGTAAGCTCATCCGGGATGCTTTTCTAAGCCCATTGCTTCATTGGCAACTCAAAGATGGTGTTACCTCAACCAAAGCAAGTCATCTTATCCAAAGCAAGTCATCTTATCCAAAGAGAGATTCCTAAAATAGCTGGGAAAATTACTTGACAATAGATGCTATATGTTATTCATTAATTGTACAGGGAGGCTGAGAGACTAGATATTTAAGATTTAGATGGCTGAAATGAAATAAGTTCTAAGAACTTCCCTCAAAGTGGGCAATTCCTTTTGTAGCCATTCCCTTTTGCCCAAATTATATTTCCAGGATGCCATTGCTGAGCATGCTGTTTCTGATTTCAGTAAGGCAAGGTTTGGACTCATCTGTTTTGTAGACAAGTAAAACTTACTTCCTTAAAAAGGAAAATTGATAGCTGAGGTTGATGATTTAATTCAACCCACATTTTCTGCTACCTGATCTTATTTCTGAAAATTTGTCCTCCTGCTCACCAGGCAAAGTCCACGTTGGCTCTCCAGCGTGATCACATCCTGATCTCTGATGGTCATACACCACATTAGAACTACAGGCTAGTATCTCACTGAACCACAGAATGGCTGAAGATGGAAGAGCCCTCTGGAGGTTCAAATCCTGCTCAGGCAAGAACATTCAGAGCAGGTTGCCCAGGGCCACATCCAGATGGCTTCTGAAGATCTCCAAAGAGGAGCCTCAATGACCTCTGGGCAATCTGTGCCAATGCTCTGTCACCTGCTTGGTAAAAAAGTGCTTCCTAATGTCTAGATGGAACTGCCTGTGTTACAGTTTGTGCCCACTGCCTCTTGTCCTGTCCCTCGGCATCACTGAAAAGAGCCTGGCTCCATCCTCTTTACATCCTCCCTTTTACCTAAATACCTCCCTAGGTATTTACACAGGCTGATGAAATCCCCGAGCCTTCGCTTCTCCAGGCTGAACAGTCTCAGCTCTCTCAGCCTCTCCTCACAGACTCTTCCCAGTGTGTTCACACTGAGAACTGGACATCACTCCAGGTAAGACCTCATCAGTGCTGAATAGAGGGGAAGGATCACCTCTGTGGATCTGTTAGAGATACTTTGCCTAATACAGCCAAAAATATCATTAGCTTTTTTAATAGCAAGGGCCCATTGCTGACTCATGTAACTTGGTGTCCTCTTTTCTGCCATGCTGCCTGCCAGCTGGCAGCTCTCAGGTGCTGTTCTCTACCTTTCTCCTAGTTAAACTTCATGAGATTTTTTTGTCAACCCTTCTCTCCAGCCTGTCAAAGTCCTTCTGGATGGCTGCACAGCCCACTGGTGAGTCAGCCATTCCCTTTAGTTTCATGTCATCTGCAAATCTGCAAATTTAATGAGAGTGTACTCTACCCCATGATCCAGATCATTAATGAAGGTGTTAAACACAACTGGACTCAGCACTGACCTCACTCATTACTGGCATCCAACTAAACTTTGTACCACTATCTCCGCCACTAGCTGAACTCATCTCTGAAGTACTGGACAAGCATCTTGGCTGCCTGAGACCTACAGCATTCAGGTTTACCTGTACAAAAGAAAACTTCCAAAATCTTCCTTGAAAATACCATGAGAAAATTTTACAACTTCTTTTTGCCTAACCTACATTTTCAGGACATCACAAACCTTTTTGATCTTCGTGTTTCTAAGAGTAAAATTCCTCACAGTGTAATAGGCAAGTACATGGACACTCTTCTGAGTAACCAAGAAGTTCCCATATTCTTCACTACCTTCAGCAGGCCAGTACTGGTCACACTTTCTCTGTTAGAAATCAAAGGAGAAACAGAAAGAAAGAAAAATGTCAAATGATCAAGATTCAAACATTGAAATTTATGAGCACAGTCTACCACAAAAATGTGCAGGAACTCCCTATATATCACACATCTAATAGACATAATACTCAAAAGAGAAAAAAACTAGGTGCATTTCTTTTGTGTTGTAGAGATCTAACAACTATGCAAAGATGTATTTATACTTCAAAAACCAGAGAAGTTTAAATCATATTATCAGAGCAAAAGTACTGTGGAACTTGCCATAGTATAGGCACTGTAAAATCTAAAGACAGTAACAGATAATCTATAGAAATAGAAATACATTCAAGTTAGTAGTGTCATATGTGGCTTTTGGTTGATTCATAGCATGGGTAGGTAAAAGTGAGCATGTGTGTGACAGTAATATATGATACGGAGCTGTGATGCCCAGTCCTCCTTCTCTAGAAGTACTAGAAGATACATGCTTACAGTGTGGCGTTGTATATAAAGTGGTGGTAACTCAGCATAGCCCTTTGTCTGCATGTACGGTATCTGTACCCTTTGTTAGATGCTTAGTCAGTCACATGATAAGAACTTGAATGCATTTTAGGCATCGCTGCCAGTATGTGGTAAAGGTAATAGAATGTCTCTTCATTTCACACATACATTGCACATGCATACTCCCATCATGTAACATCCTCTGATAGGAGCTGACCTGGATAGACATGCATTTGGTCATACACTAGGAGAGGATCCCATGGGAGATTAACAGGGAGATGCCAATAAGTGTTGTGAAAAATTCTCATGAACTATAGCCTTCTCCTTTCCAGGGTTGAAAGAACAGAGTGAAACATGGTCCAAGGCTCACACCATGGCCACTCCTGAATATAAGGCTTTTTTCACTAAAAGACAGTAGTTTTCTTTTCTTTGCTTTGCTTTGCTTTGCTTTGCTTTTTTCTTTCCTTTTTCCTTTCCTTTCCTTTTTTCCTTTCCTTTCCTTTCCTTTCCTTTTTTCCTTTCCTTCCTTTTTTCCTTCCCTTCCCTTTTTCCTTCCCTTCCCTTTTTCCTTCCCTTCCCTTTTTCCTTCCCTTCCCTTTTTCCTTCCCTTCCCTTTTTCCTTCCCTTCCCTTTTTCCTTCCCTTCCCTTTTTCCTTCCCTTCCCTTTTTCCTTCCCTTCCCTTTTTCCTTCCCTTCCCTTTTTCCTTCCCTTCCCTTTTTCCTTCCCTTCCCTTTTTCCTTCCCTTCCCTTTTTCCTTCCCTTCCCTTTTTCCTTCCCTTCCCTTTTTCCTTCCCTTCCCTTTTTCCTTCCCTTCCCTTTTTCCTTCCCTTCCCTTCCCTTTTTCCTTCCCTTCCCTTTTTCCTTCCCTTCCCTTTTTCCTTCCCTTCCCTTTTTCCTTCCCTTCCCTTTTTCCTTCCCTTCCCTTTTTCCTTCCCTTCCCTTTTTCCTTCCCTTCCCTTTTTCCTTCCCTTCCCTTTTTCCTTCCCTTCCCTTTTTCCTTCCCTTCCCTTTTTCCTTCCCTTCCCTTTTTCCTTCCCTTCCCTTTTTCCTTCCCTTCCCTTTTTCCTTCCCTTCCCTTTTTCCTTCCCTTCCCTTTTTCCTTCCCTTCCCTTTTTCCTTCCCTTCCCTTTTTCCTTCCCTTCCCTTTTTCCTTCCCTTCCCTTTTTCCTTCCCTTCCCTTTTTCCTTCCCTTCCCTTTTTCCTTCCCTTCCCTTTTTCCTTCCCTTCCCTTTTTCCTTCCCTTCCCTTTTTCCTTCCCTTCCCTTTTTCCTTCCCTTCCCTTTTTCCTTCCCTTCCCTTTTTCCTTCCCTTCCCTTTTTCCTTCCCTTCCCTTTTTCCTTCCCTTCCCTTTTTCCTTCCCTTCCCTTTTTCCTTCCCTTCCCTTTTTCCTTCCCTTCCCTTTTTCCTTCCCTTCCCTTTTTCCTTCCCTTCCCTTTTTCCTTCCCTTCCCTTCCCTTCCCTTCCCTTCCCTTCCCTTCCCTTCCCTTCCCTTCCCTTCCCTTCCCTTCCCTTCCCTTCCCTTCCCTTCCCTTCCCTTCCCTTCCCTTCCCTTCCCTTCCCTTCCCTTCCCTTCCCTTCCCTTCCCTTCCCTTCCCTTCCCTTCTTTTTTTTTTTCTGTAGTTAGAACATTCCTTTCAAAACCTCAGTCATTTGCAATTGAGTTTAAATGTTTTCTTTATACTCATCTTTATACTTCCATAACCAACCCTAGTACAAGCAACTACTGCAAACAATTTCTTTTTGCTCAAAAATGTCTAAAACAGATTTCTGAAATAGAGAAAGGAGCCTGCTAGAGGTAGATCTATCAACATCAGAGAGAGAAAAAAGTACTCATACCCTTCCTTTCTCAAGGAGATTAGTTATCATCACAATAACTTCTACGTTATGTTCCCATATCATTCTCCAGAAATCTTCTGCTGTTGATTTTAGTGGTCCTTGAGCTGCAATGTAGGCTTTTGGCTTGTTGTAGCCCTAAATTGAAATGTAACAAATGACACTTGTCAAATCACAGTCCCCAAACAAAAGGAGGTTGGGAGGAGTACGTGACATGTCATTTATCTATTTTTAAAGTATCTCAAAAGCTTTAAAGTACTTTTGAATTTATAACTCAAAATCACAGAAAGCCTGTGGTACCAGATGACATCTGAATGCAACTGTTATGTCAATGTTTATCGTTCCAACAAATGGGATATATATTCAAGTGTCCATGTTCTGGCAGAATGTTGACATGATAGTGATTATAAGACATCTGTTACGACAGTAGTTTAAGAAATGAATCAAGATCATTCGCATGTAAATTACTGGGTAATGAAAACTGAAGAAATGGTATCTCAATGAGGCTCGCAGCCAACTAGCATCTTCCTCTTGTGAGATTATCTCAGACAGAAGAATTAACCACTTACCAAAAATAATAAACATTCAGATGTGAAATGTTTCTGAAATGACTCTGATATGACTGAACATTTTTTAGTTTCATAAAGCTCTTCATTAAGCTATAGCTGCTGCAATATCAAGATGGATTTGAGAAAGAAATGGGCATTACCTCTCTAATCGCATTTTAAGGTTATACTTTTAACTTTGATAATTAAAGTGTTGTGGTATTTTTTAATATTGTGATTTTTTACAATTATATCTATTCACCTCCATACACCGCTATTCACAGAACAGGCTGATTGGTGGATGAGCTGTCAGACAGAAAAAGGCACTTACATCAACATAGTTGGCATTAATGTAATCAGTCAGTTTTCCATCCTTTTCTGCAAGCTGTGCTAGTTTGACCCTGGTATGATCATCTGTAGTAAGACAAGGGAGAAAACAAGCATGTTTTCTTGCCAGAATCACAGAATCACAAAAATTGGAAAAGACCTCCTGTTCAACTGTCCACCTATCACCAATATCATAATCTTTCTGTATGAAATCCTTTTTAAAATACCAAAATATATTTTTATAATATATATGAGTAAGAAGGTGACAGGCACATATGTAAACATCCCGTGCTTAGCCAGGAATCAGATTAAAAATTCTAGTTTACAGAAAAATAAGTTAAAGAATCTAAGGACTAGTGTATTTGGAAATTCAGAAATTTATTTCAGAAGTAAATTGAAACATATTTTGTAAGAAAGGAAGAAATATGATCAACTTTCTATAGAAAAATGCATTTTTGAAGACCTTGGAAGCAGAATATGTTCAAGTGACAAAAACCCAAGGCTCTTGTGAAAAACAACCCTACTGAAAAGGAATTAAAATGCTGAAAGCATAAAGATCTTACACTAACTTTGCAGTATAATACAGTGGTGAAATATAAAGTAAAACTAAAATTAAAAATCAGGTATCCAGTAATGTGGGCATGTATCCATTGTACAGTGGAAGTGAAGGGAAGCCTATTCAGCACCCCTGCACATCAGCCTGGCTGCCCTAAGGGTCCCAAACAATTACAGGCAGTGGTGTTTAAGCACATTCATTGCAAATTAAGGAGTGCAGAGCCTGGAGACTGGAGAGCAATGGGAACCTGGAGAGTTGGTTATCTGATGAGACTCAGCTCTAGTTATTTAGGCAGCAAGTGGCTAGTTCACAATGAGCTGAAGCTTTCTGAAGTTTCCATTCATTGGATGGACTAGAGGCCTGATTCAGTCACACATGGCAATTTTTGTTCTTTGAGCTAAGAATTGTAGCAGAAGTTGCTCTGTCCTTTGATAGCAAAGACCCTGGATTGGCATCCTTTGTATGGTCAGGTACCAACACAGAGTGTCAGAGGAAAAAAAAAAACCAAAAAAACCAACTTTCCCTTTTTCTAGGGGTGTCTTCAGCCAGGTGGAATTGGATTTCTTGCAGCTGGTGCAGAGCTCACATTGCCTCTTGCCAAACGGGTTGACCGTGTCTCTTTTTTTTCTATAAAGCTCTGGTGTGACTGAATGCTGAACATGTATTTAATTTAGGGCCTTGTTATCAGGAGTTGAAATGCTATACAGAATTAAGCCACTGCAAGAAATGAGTCCCAAGCGACTGTTAATGTGAGCCCAGACAATGCCCCGAGAGACAATTATGTCATAGGGAAGAGCCTGGTGTCCCTTCCCTTAATTTGACTGATGTCAGGGATTATGAAGCTCCTGAGAGGAAAAATCATCACTATTATAAATCAAAGATGGATTAATTTTGGCAATCAAAACACAGCTTCTTTGGCTTTGTAATGATATTATACTGGAATCTTCCAACTCCCTTTGGGTCATCAAAGAAGAAATAAACATATCCTGCTAACGAGTGCTCATCAAAGCTGCAGGATGTCAGAGGACTAACTGGAAGTGAAATATCATGATATTCATGATACTCCCCTCTGGGCATTTTGCTGAACAGTATCTAGAGTTTTCACAGTAGAAGTATTTTTTCCCCCTCTAGTAACATACATAAGTATATAATTGAGTATAATTTTTCTTAAACAAAACATCAAGTGATTCATTTACTTACAAGCAACAATGTTTATGTATCGATTCTTATTCTTGTTGTCAGGGTGATTAGAGCTGTCTGACGTAATACCTAGATCTACAGTACAGCTCTGGATTTCCTGAAAAAATAAAGTTCATCATACTTAAATAAGTACTAAGGTAAATAAAATGTCTTAAAATACAATAAGTCATCATGAAAAAACCACAACCTTCTACCCAATTAGCTATAATATTTTACAACTACTTCATTGCTAGAAAAAAATGCAGTGAAATAATTCCTTACCTGATAAAACTCTTTCAGTGTCTAATGAGGGAATGAATGCAAAAAAAAGTAAAAAAAATCAAATTCCACGGCACAGAACAAATGGATAAAAGTGTTTATATAATTTACAATTATTCTATGGAAAACAATTATGGTCATGCATTATCATTATCATCATAATATCAACAGAGCTTAAAAGAGACAAGAGACAATTTTATTGTTAAAATATGGGCATCTGTTTTCCTATCTTTAGCTTCAACGTTAGACCTTACTCCATTGAAAGATTATATATATGAGAAACATCACTGACTTTAGTCAGATTATCTACGTATTTAACTGTCTATAGGATTTCTTATTGGTCCTTATAACTACAGTAGTTTTTCCTGCAGAGCTCTTTTGCTCTCTTTCCAGTTACTCCTGAAGCTCTCGCAGCTGCTCAGACTTCATGGGACGGCATTACAGTCCTTTGTCTGACAGCAGCTTCTCAATAACCCAAAGCTTTTATGAAGACTGCCTGCAAGAGACAGGCTTAAGAAGACAGGTCCGTAGACTATAAAACTCACTAAATTAGTATTATTCGTTTCTTATCTTACTGATTACTTTAACTGACAAGAAACTCAAGCACTTAAAAGGTCCATATTGTTATGCAGGAAATAAGTAGCTTATGAGTACAAAAAGTACTATAACATTTCTCATCATTTTTTAGGATTTATTTCAGTATTAACCATCTTCACCTTCAGATATTTAAATAGATATATATGTAAAATGGTTATCAGTATGAAAATTACAAATTTAGATATGAGTTATTTTATAGCAATACACCTAAAAAATTGAACCAACCCCTTGCCCTGACCTCCAAATGAATTCAGACTACAGAGACAATGGCTATTTTCTTTATCAGTAGTAAAAAGGCCTGGACACATTCAGGGGTTGTCTGTAAATCCAAATTGGAGCTTCAAATGATGAGCAAGAACAAAAGTGTTTTAGATGGTGGAGACTCAGTGAAGTGCAGTGTATTTGGTCTTCAGATTGCCCCAGTAATTTAGGAAGTGAAGGTGACAAAAAATATGATTTACTGACTGTTTTACCTACTAAAGTTGAAGGAACACTGCTACCATTGTATTTATAACAGTTTTTCAACATTTGTTTTCATCTAACAACCAGTCTATCTGAAGCCCAGTCCTGTCAGTCCATCTACATTTGCTTATAGTATCAAATGAACTGGGCGTTATTCACACATACTTACAAATTCAGGCCCACAATCATTGATATACTTTACCATCTAATGAATTAGAGATGCTTACGAATAAGATAAGCTGAATCTAATTTTTGGTCTCTTGGGTCACAACACATTAGGTGGGGAACCCTAAGCAATACCGAGAGATGCAATATTATGAATTTCTTTAGTTTCAGCACTGTTTTTTTTTGCAGCAGTAATATTAAAATTATTTTAAATTAATAGTGACCAATCAAAGAAAATTGTTTTCATCACAACTGTTTGATTTTTATTAGAGAACAAACACCTGTCAAGAGTTTTAACTTTAGCTAAGCTTTAGCTTAGATTTAATTTCAGTCTTTGCTTATAATGCTTGTTTTATAAGTGACTTAAGTTAGTACTTATCTATCTTTAAATTGCATGTAATGCATACAAATGTGAAAAGCAATGAAGAAATATATGAAGTAGTTACATACGGTGAGAGCAACATTATGAGAACATGTTTCAAAGTTACACATCATATAAACCATTTGTTTTATGAAGTCAACTGTAAAACTTTTACTACCACGTATGAAGACTCTACATTAGCTCCCCCGTTACTCAGAAGTCTTGTCATATGTACTCATTATTATTTTCCTATTTTTTTCTCTGTAAATGGAACATGCGAATGTGCGTAGCTTCTGCAAAATTCAATTGGCATTAGTAATGGAAAAGTTTCAAATCTACAGCTGTATCTGTTAAACCATATAGATTGTGTTATATTTGCACAGATTATTCACATAGTAATTTAGCTTCTCACAGCCACAGCCAACACCATTTGCATTCCAGTCTTATAAATCTCCCTAGTCCTTATTCATGAACAGACCTCCCACTACTCATTTACATGAGAACATGAATTTAGTCCCTCAGGTCAGAATGTAATACCCAGTTCTCTTTTTTTCTTTTCCAGGCATTCAAACTTAACATTATTTGTATGCTAAGAAAGATGACGTCATACCTCAAATTCTTCAGAAAAACCATTACTTGCATGTAAATCTGCAACATGTTTTGGAAAATGCTTTATTGGAATTGCTCCAACATCATCTTAGGAGTGGGAAAAGACAAAAAATACATTTATGAAGAATAAAAAGCCAGAAGAACATAGAAAGACGTTCATATGTAGGCAATCCATACAACATCCTGAAATAAAATTTTTGGTATGTACTCTGGATATACAACTACTCATAAAAATAAATACACTCTCCAACATCATTAACATTTCTAAAATCATTCTCAAACACTTACAAATTTCTAAATGGTTATTCTGAGAGAAGATATGGTAAGTGTCCAGCTAGGTCTTGTTCTATCTTTAAGCCTCCAAAATTAAGGTGCTGATCCTGTCTGGAAATCATTCAGTTGACTTGACTGTGAAGTCAAGGGGAACTGAGAGGTTTAGCAGTCTGCTACAAGATACTCAAAGGGAAAGAGCAAGAGCAGCACTCTGAATAATACTGCAAAAGAAGGAATGATCAGAAGGACGAGTGTGGATGCTTTAGGTTGATTAGTATTGCACTGGTTCTCTGACACAGTACATGGACTATCTGCGCAGTTCCAGCCCCTACTAAATTAATGCAGCATTATGACAGTAGTATAATTCTGACTGATGCATACAAGCATTGGCATTCAAAAGAAACAATAACAGATTTTCATCTTTTACAGAAGTATTTTCAGCAGGAATTTCCCCCCTATTCACTACCATAATTTTACAATCGATAGAAATTTATGTCTGATCCCGGGAGTCAAATGCAAATTCTCACATCAGGCTGATAATGCAGGTCTAAAGATTTAAGATTTTCTGGATACACAGAAAGAAAATATTTACATTCTCAACCAGTAAAAGTGACTTGTGATGAATGAGTCTAAATTTTCCATCAGATATTTTATTTCAGTACATCTCCTTTTTACTTTATACAAACACAGTAAAACACTAATGTAGAGCATTAATTAGAGATCATGTAGAAAACATTTGGGACTTTTAATCTTTTCTTTCCTGCAAATATGCTAGGTAAACACAGCCCTCTATTCTGCTAATTACCTGTTAAATTATGCCATTATTTTAGCTGATTTTGGCTCTGAATAAGATTTATTTATTTATTGGAACATTACAAAATATGTTTATTTCACAATTTTTAAGTTCAGCACTGTTTCATATGAGAAAAAGAAAAGAACAAAAAAACATCAAAAGCATCGAACAAAGACCTGATGTTTATGTCAACAGATGTTCAGTGTTTAGGCCACCTAATAATTTTAGCTTTTGGTTACCAAGAATTTGTTGATTTGTATGGAGATCCATCTGGTCTTCCATTTACATGAATGGATCTGCATACAAAAAGTGAATTTATCCAGTCAAGCCTAAGAGAAGCCGACCAAATGTGTAACACTATCTTCACACTTCAGAGATTAAACCTGGTGTAAAGTGTTTATTCTAATGATCTGCAAACAGAACACCAGAAGGTAAGGTAGATGATCTTAAGAGTGACGACAGAAAGGGAGAAAGAGATTTCAGGTTACTACTATTTTATTTCCTGGCCACTGCTAATTTCCCAGCTCGGTAACTTCTGACTTTAGAGATATATTATATTTCTAGATATCGAGTACTACTTGAAAGGCTGGTATTGTCTCCTAATATCAGCCTGTAATTCACTATTTCTGCTAAATGTACAGTTTGTACTGTGAAGTGCCAGAGCATTTTCTCTGAATAACTGCAATCTCCTATCTTTGCTAATGAACTTCACAGAAGGAAAACTTAGTTTATAATAAGATCTGTGGAGTGTACTTTTAGACATTGTTCTAATAAAATCTTAAGCCTAGCAGTTAAAAAATACTCTTTCTGATCTACATTCCTTGCTAACATTGTATGCCAATGAGTCTTAATTGTAAAATTACACTGCTGAAACACTTGTATGATAGAAAACACAAAATCTGCTCACTTGAGATCTGTTGCACGCAAAACAAAACACAAACATTTTTCTGAGTGCTGGACCTTCTTCCATACAGCATTTTATGTATCTGTTAGTCATTTAAAAACACTTTCCTCTTTAAGTTAATATTAGCATTCCAAAAGTAAAACCTCAGTGTCAAAACACATATATTAAGCACTTGAATAACTGTAAGTGCAATTTCGTCTTATCACAATGGAATACACTATCTCCCTGAGGTGAGCTGGTCAGGGAAAATTGCAAGAAAATTATACAGTTGTACTGCAATATAGTTAATGATAGAGAGTAAGAGCTGAAATTTCCTGTAATGATTGCCACTTGACATTCATATGTAATGACATGTTTTCTGAAATCAAGCTACATCCCCACCTATTAACCATTTAGAAAAAGGCTACCCGTCTCCTCACAATAGCAATCAACTTAAGAGGCTTTTAAAGATGCCTACAATTCAGTGACAACAGAAGCCTAATATCTGGGATTTATTCAATTAAATGTTCTTACTAGTTACCTACACAAGGGCTGCTTTTGCTTCCCTTAGTCATTTCAAGAGTACCCATCCCCCCAGGTAATTGCACAGTTTGTAAAAGCATTATTTGTGGAGCAGAATATCTTCTTTTCATGTGTGGAAGTGTGGTTTGGGATCTGCAAAATTAATCTATTTGACTCTAACCAGTTTGAAAGAGCAAGAAAGGCTGCACATGCTCCTCTGCCTCATCTCAAGGAAGAAAGAAAAGAAAGAGCTTCTCCAAAAAAAAGTAGAGTGGATATGGCAAGAGCTAATATATGGAAGATGCTAATAATACTCTTCATTTGGGCATCAGTTTTATGAGAGGTTCAGAAAGAATTTTACAGTAGAAGATATGCTACTAAAATATATCCATTAGAAGAAGACATTGTAATCACCAGTGAAACACAAATGAGGTGTATATTGGTCCTGCTGGTAAAAAGTAAAGGTCATGTTCTATACACAGGTGTCAAACTCAATGAAAGAAATGTGGCAGAGTACGTTGCTGATGTAATCCTCTGCTTTGTGACAATGAACTAGAGCTGCTAAGTGTAGCTCGAGTGTGGGTGACACAGGCTAGAAGGCACAGCATCTCCCTGAGACAGCTCCGTAAGGTGAGGATATTTCTCTTCTGTGCTACCTACAGGAGAAAATATGAGCAACACTAACCTCTGCCTCTTTTGAGTGCACCTGTGTTAATTTGTACAAGTAGGTAATAATTTCCAGTTTACAGAATGTGAAGAATTCATATAGACACATGCTAGGCAGCATCTTTCAAAAGTTAATATCAATCCACAGAACAGTTGACAAAAAATACCTGAGACTGGGAAGACTGGAGCAGGGGGGGCAGAAATCACTCGAGGTGACGTGTTATCTTCCAAATAAAAGTGAGCAGTCTGGAAACATTTCCTAGAGGAGAAGAAATGTTAATAAATATTGCAAACACAAAACATAGCCTGAAATCTTTTGGAATTCTGACATCATTTAGTTAAGAGAATCACAGTTTTGAAAACCAGTTCTCATGGAGTGTTGAACACAACTACTGTGATAGAAGTATTGCCCCAATATACTACAGATTATGCATACAGTTGAAGATACTTAATTAACTCAGGATAACATACAGTTCATGCAACTTTACCTATACCAGAGGCAGAAGACAGAGCAGACATCTGACATGGTGAAAGCTGAAAGAGGAACTCTCAGAAGATACTGTAGATGCTGTGCAACAATTTCAAGTATAAAAAAATGCCATTGTCTTCCTTTCTTATCCAAATCTGCACACATAATTCCCTTTTATATGATTATGCTAGACTGCAGATGGAGCAGCGTATGAGATCAGCTCTGGTAATTCATCAGTAGAGCCTACTGCAGACACGGAAATGCAGTCCGAGGCAACATGCTCTATAGCAAACAAAATGGAAGCTCTAGACTACTGTGATTGGTGCTAAACAATTTTTTTGTAATGTCATTGTCACAACAATGAGGGACACCATTACCAAGGAGGACTTCCTGAAGTTGAAGGAGGAAAGCAGGGGAATTTATTACTCCAAGAGATGCTAGCTTTGTTGGAAAACACTCAAAGATGAATATAAATGGAATCAACCTTAGCTATGACCCCCACTGTTATTTGTATCTGTGCTGTAATCCAGATGTGAAGATAATAATAAGAGCATCTGTTAAGAGTTCAAGCAATTCAAGGGACTAAATAACCAACGGCTGCTGTAAGTATTGCAAAGCCTCTTTAATTAAAAAATCTCCATGTGATTAGAAATGCTAATAACAATCTTTACTCTGGGTCACCTAATCTATTAGAAATATTATTCAGGAATTATTAAGTTTAAAAAGAAACATACACATCAAGGAAACACTAATCTCATTTTGCATTTACAAGATTCTGCTTCTTGAAAGCTGTTGGCTCAAGCTGTTGTATGACCTTTTGCTATTTTCTGTAGTCACTTTAAATTCTAATTTTGTATTGCTCCTGTAAATAAATACCACCACACTGATAAAACCCTTCATATAATTGTTAAAATGATAAAGAAGTATTGAGGCTACTTTAAGAAACAGCGAGTATGTGGTTCATAAAGACTTTGGTAAACTCATTTCAATGAAGCATCTGGGAAACATGCACATACTCATGGAATGTACTGGGAATTTTCTGTGTTCATGTACAATGCAAATTCTCTTAAAACACAAGAGGAAGTAGAGAGCTACATCAAAAACAAAGTTGTGGCATGCAACAAAGTTCTCATGATAGCAAATTTGGAGTCTAACTAGAACCTTCTAAAGGCATGTTTGTGATGGTCTCAGAAGGGCTTTGGATTTTCCACAATACGCCTAGGAGAATACTATCCATTGTGTACTTAGCATTACTTAGAAATGGTAGTTCTTGATGCACATCAATAAAATGGAGCAGATAAACTACAGGAGGAAGGGATACCATCGAAACGATCTGGACAAGCTTGAAAAGTGGGTTCACATGAACATAATGAGGTTCAATGTTGCCAAATGCAGGATGTTGCACTCAGGTCAGGGCAATCCCAGGTATGTGTACAGACTGGGAGAAGAACTCCTTGGGAGCAGTCCTGTGGGGAAAGACTTGGGGGTTCTGGTGGACAAAAAGCTGCACACAGCCAGCAGTGTTTGCTCACAGCCCAGAAGGCCAATGGTATACTGGGCTGCATCAGAAGAGGGGAGGCCAGCAGGGAGAGGGAGGTGATTGTCCCCCTCTACTCTGCCCTCATGAGACCTCTTCTGGAGTACTGTGTCCAAGCCTGGGGGCCCCAGCATGAGAAGAACATGGAGCTGTTAGAGTGTGTCCAGAGGAGGACATGAAGATGATCAGAGGGCTGGAGCACTTCTCTTATGAAGAAAGGCTGAAGGAGTTGTTCTTGTTCAGCCTGGAGAAGAGAAATTTCTGAGGAGACCTCATTGTGGCCTTCCAGTACTTAAAGGGAGCTTATGAATAGGAGGAAAACCAACTTTATACGGATACACAGTGATGGGACAAGGGGGAATGGCTTTAAACTAAATGGGAGAACATTTTGGTCAGATGTTAGGAAGAAATTTCTTACTCAGAGGATGGTGAAGCCCTGGCACAGCTGCCCGGAGAAGCTGTGGATGCCCCATCCCTGGAGGTGCTCAAGGCCAGGCTTGATGGTGCCCTCTACAGCCTGATCTAGCGGTTGGCAATCTTGATCTTGGCAGTGGAGCTGGTGCTCAATGGTCCCTTCCTATCCAAGCCCTTTCATGATTCTATGATTCTGTGATACTCAAGATGTTTTAAGGAGGCTCTAACATTTGCATTATGCACCTTGTGGCTGCTAATGTGAGAAAGGCTCCCAGTGATAACATAACACTCAAGAGTTAGTTTCAGAACTGTGTGCAAAATGACCAAGAGATAGGTGAATAGACTTCACTAAGCACTTTTGGAAAGTCTAGTCCTGTCTACTATGCACTGAGAATACTGATGTGCTGTATTTATTAAAAACCAACCAAATGTGCCAACCACCTCAACTTTAAAGGAAAAGAACAAAAAAATGTCCTCCCGCTAATGCCTGTGGCTTATGAACAGTGATCATACATAAAGCTTACAGAATAACACTGCAGAAATTTGTCATCTCTTTGCCTGTGAAGACTGAACTAAAAAGAATTTAATTAGTGTAATGGTTTTCATATAAAAAGCAGTGATTAAAATGTCTTCATAATATGCTATATATTCACTATTCCTAACTGAGCCACTGTATCTTCAATCTTTAGCAAGTTAATTGTGGCTGAAAATAAATTAAACCCTTGGCACATTTGGGAGACAAATTCATAGCGGTTGACTTAACCTATATAAGAGTCATAAATAGGCATTCCATCTGCTTTGGCATCAGCAGTGAAAGCCTTTATGACTAAACCTAATGTTAATAACCATGACTCGTTAATTATCACTTGTTGTTAATGTAAAAAGTGATGACTATTTCAAACTTCCAGACAAAGGTCCCATCACTCAATGTTAACCTGATTATTTAATTTACACCTTTCCTCAAAGCATTTAGATCTTCAACCTAAAACTGTAATTTGTAATTTAGACACTGCGCTTCTTTGAACACACACTTTTTATATCAGATAGTGAAAAAGCACTGATTTAATTAGAGTGTCACTATCTGTACAGAGAAGCAGCAGCAATTTGATATAACGTGAGGGATACTACAGCTGAGAGAACACCTCAGTGTGAACTGCTTGGAAGAATACTACACCTCAGACTGCAGATGGTCTCTTTAGAGTCTCCTGTGCTCACAGGGCATCTGTCATTGGTTATTCTCAAATACTTATTAGAAATTATTTTGAAATGGTTTTGATTATTTGAAGATCTGATGGATCCAAAGGATATTTAAATAGACCTTAGAGAATCCAGTGATTCCATTTTTAAATGATTCCAATTTGTCTTTTAAATCCTTGTCAGCTGAAATTTTAATTTTAAAATTATATTAGTTCTTTTATTTATGGTTTGCTGTCATGCAGTTGAGCATTTCTCTTTCATGGTTGAATGAATGTGAACACAGTAAGTTAAAATCTGTTTTTAATTTGCTTCTCCATGTGCAAGTTCAATCATTCTTACAGAGGATTCTCAGCTCTTTTTCCATAAAATGAACACAGGATTCAAGATACTAGTTCAAATCATGGATAGGAAAATGAACATTCTCTGAAAGCTGCATTTCAGAGATACAGGCTGGCAGAAAAAAAGTTAAAACTTAAATGATTGCTCAGGAATTCGCCTGTTACTAGGTTGGCAATTTCTGAAGTATTGCTGTCGTGTAGCTTCTAGGAGCTGATATGCAGTATCTCTGCACCTAGAAATGTAACTGGAACTGCATTAGGAATTTGCTGTTCATATTACCAGAACTAGTATCTTACTGAGATTCATATGTATTTGTTCAAAAAACAATACTGAATGGTGCAGATCACACTGACAACTATTACCATTTTACTGTTTGCCAAGCTCTTCTTATGTTAACCATTATAAAAACGGATTTGCACAAATTGTTTTACATTTCTTCCCATAAATCATTTCATTAGGTTCATTTGCATTGACCAATTCAATGAACTGTTCCAAAAGATTACACATATGCCTAAACAATTTCCAGTATATCAGCACAGAGAAACTTTCAATTTGAGTTACCTAAATACAAAAGGTTAATTCAAGAAAATGGGAATGATGAAGCTATCCAGAAATGAGAAGAACAGGGAATGGAGATTCAAATATCCCTGATGCATAGTGTACAAGGACTCAATCAGATACCAAGAAGAATGGATAGATACTATACTTGGATAGAAAATTCTCTCTAAAGCTGTAAAAATAATCTGTCAAGGAGGCAAAGCCATTACATAGGCAAAAGAATCTCCCCATTTATTCCACTGTAATCTAAATCATTCTAAAAAAAATGTAAGGAAAGCATATTTGCATCAAATTATAAATGCTTGATGCACAAGACTACAGTAATTCAAAACGGTGCACGTTCCTACTGAAAATTAGATATTCTTTAGACAGTATTATCATTAAAAGTTTTTATTCCTGTGGGAGAAATTAGTTTTTTATCACAAAAAGATTGAAATTATGCCTAACAAGATAGTGAAGAGATTGGGGAATTTCCTCTAGTGATGATTAACAATTTCATGTAAAAAAACCACAAACAACCAATCCTATACCAAAAAACCAACTAAACCCAAACAACAGATGGTAGAGAATTATTTTTCTGATACAAAGCATTTGCGTGAAGAACAAAATAATTTTGCCTTTTTTTTTTTTTTAACCTTGAAAAGTTGGAATTTGAGGCTTTTGGTAGCTATTTGGTTTTGAAACAATATATTTTTTAAAAAGGTTACAGCTGTTGTATATTCAAATCACGGGGTGGCACTTTTCCATGAAATACCCAGCTAGGATATGCCCATGCAATTTTTTTTTTGAATACTCTTGCCAAAAGAATATAGAATAACATCTTGTAAATCTAATATTTTAATTAACTTTAATGAGTGAAAATAATTGGCGCACATAAAAGAAAAAGAGGTAGATATGCATTATAAAAAGAAAACCTGTCAATTTACAACAATTATTTCAAAATCAGCTAAACTTAGCCACGGAAATACTTATAGTCATATAGCAGTTAAGTTCATCATTTTTCATGAACTTTCAAATCATGAAGTTCATCATGATTTTTCACAGGCTTTAAAACAAGGTGCGAGTCTTGGTATCTTTGAAAGAGGCCTATAAAGTCCTACCTACAATACATACAGCTTGTGATTCATTTTGCTGAAATAAGAACTATGTTACTGGTGTTATCATAAAGCCCAAGAAAATTTTCTCAAGGATTAACAAAAAAAGAGCTTCATATTTTATTTTGTAGTACGCAAGAAATACAGAAAAGATTAAATTCAACTTCAAGAAGATATTACTGCTAACGGGATTTTTGTTTTATTTTGAAAGACCTATGTTACAGAATTGTTCATTCCCAGAAAAAAAATACAAAATGAACATGATGTTATTTGACAAAAACAAGCTTGTAACATGTGTAGGATTACTAAAACTGCACTACACAATCTGGGTCTTAAAATGTGTAGTGTTCTTTGGAAAATAGAAGAGATTTGAAAGACTATTTAGGCTCAAGGATGAAACTCCTTGGAAGATGAGTATGAATGTTCATGTTGTGTAACAAGAAAGACAGGAAAAGGCTCTCAATATGAAAGTGGTTAGCTAGAAATCCTGTGATGGAGAATATAATTATCCAACTAGATATAAATCAGGAAATGTGTGCAATTCTTCCAGCAATTAACCACTTATTTGAAAAGCGGAAGAAATCTTTCTGCAAATTCAGTGCTTTTAAGTGTTTTATCATGCCAAAGACTGGCTGACTTATAAGGATGTTTGCCTGGAATGAAGGAAGCCTGAACTCAATTTCTTATGCTTCATCTGTTGAGGGATGGCATATATTCTGTCCTGGGTTGATACCAACCAGCGAGGAATTGAGAAGCAAAGCCAGTGAGCCAGACCCTGACACCACAGCCTAATGGTTACAGTAGTCAGGAGCTGACAAAAGCACCCTGGGATCTGGTTCCTGTTTCCTGGTTCTTTGCCACTGTTACACATTTTAGGTTAAGCAAGACTGGACAGATGAAAGAAAAAGAAGGAACAGGTTCTAGAAGCCTTCCAGGAGCAAGGCTCTGCTTCTTGCTGCTTGTTTATGCATTAGCAGTACACAAGCAATGATGGGATCAGGCCCCTGCAATCACAAAAGAACAAGAGTTTCTATGGCAGGGTGATGTGCAACTTAACACTCATCTCTTTCAGTCCACTATGTCTCCTCCTTGGCAACTCTCACTCTCAGGAAGGTAAGGGCTGTGTGGATTTTGGAAGTCTATGAGAGCCTAAGAAGCCTTGTCCCTAGAAAGACTCCATGGCTTCATCTGCATCCAGTGAAGAAAAGCTGAAGACTTGAACACTGCCCCATTGCTAACGGGATTCCTGGTAGGCTCATAGCTTAGGCCAACTTGCATTACTGCATACAACACCTGACACACTCTGGGGTTAGACCCAGAAACTGTCCCTGGCAGGGGATCTGAATACACCCACCTTGTTTATCCCCTGTGAGGGAACAGCATTTGGCTGTACAGAAGCAACTTGCGCCACGCCTCAAGATTGTAGAAGAGTCCTTGGACCACCTTATTTCATAGAATAGGCTCAATCTTTTGCCCTCAGTGGTTGTGTCTTCAGGACTCTTGTCTACCACCTCTCTTTAGCCTGGCTTTTTTTTCTTATTTTCTTATCAAGTCACAGAAAACATCCCCATGAGGGAACCTGAGCATGCATGCGTGCACAAAACTCATCTGCTTCATCACCTGTTGAATGGTTTCAAAGGCTGGAAGGCAAAAACTCTCATTCTAAGGCAGGATCACAAAGCAGAGCAATTTTTAGTCACTGAACATGAGATCTACTCAGGAAGTGATCTTAAAATATTGACAGATAACCTAATTTCTATCTCACATTCCACATCAGCTACAGCCCATTCCTACAGTCCTTTATGAACTGCTTATTTATACAGTCCTGTTGATGATCATAGATTCTTGTTTAAATTGATAACAACTTTTTTTTTTTTTAATAGTTACATGATTGGGAAAATAGGAAACAAACCCATTCCATGCTATTTATTTTATTTCTCCCTCCTATTCTTCCCAGTGTTCTGTTAATTCACTTGGCTTCCGGCATTAGTAAACAAAAGTAATTTTTACTAAATTCTCTCAGTATGGATATAAGGTATATGTCATGTTCCAGCATTGCAACCAAAATTAACTGTAGTTGAGCATTTTGGAAAGAAAGCAGCCTACTGCTTTACACCACTGCAGCTCTGGGAGCAAGACAAAGACACAGTGAGAGACAAGATCCAGCCTCTCTCCTATAAAGCAGCTCAGTAACGTCAATCACATTTTTCAAATCACTGTTCTTTAGCACTGAAAAAACAAACAAACAAACAAAAACCCAACAAAACAACAACTTACCTCCAGTATATGAGAATACCCACAAGAATCACTAGACAGATAAAAGTCAGGGCGGATACGACCACAAGTGGTATAACTGTCTTCTTCTCTGATTCCAGACTCTCGGCTAGACCGATACGAGACTCATGGCTACTATTACTTGCCTCTGCAGTCAGAGAAAATTGAAACAGTCCATGTTTAAATACTGACAAACACACAGCATGAGTGAAGGTGTCTTATAATGAGCCTACTTAATACCACTTACCTCTATTTTCACTACGCACTGCAGAAAATGTATACATTTGCAAACCAGCTTACAGAAAATAAGCAGACAGAGGGTAAAGCAAAGTATTCAAGCTTTTGTGATTCAGCCTTCCAGCAGTGGAGACTTCTTTGTAAGAATAGCAGATTGTTGTTAAAATATAGGAGAAGAAAGTTTTTTATTTTCATCTGTTTATTAGCTGAAAGTCAATAATTTAAGGGATCTGAATTTATAATACTGGAATGTGTAAAGCACACTGATACGAAACTGTCACTCACGTAATGCAAATCACTTCTCCTTGACTAATAATTGTGATTTTTTTTTTTTTTTTTTTTTTTTTTACAACAGAAAATGTCAGTGTGGTTACTTTATTGCACCTAAGCCTTCTGTAGTTTAATATGCTGTCCATTTGGTAACTTGCCTTATAGAAAATCTAGTTTCCTTTAAATTCAATTGCAGCACTCCCTCCTCCAACTATAATGGAGCCAGAATTAAATTTCCTACCTCCATCTTTACTGGGAATCAAATTGTTATTTAGGTATTATCTAGATTTCACATAACTGTCAGCCTTGTAATACTGGGTGATGAAAATATTTGGGCACAGGAATCTGTATGAAGATTAAACTAATATATTTTATAAGCTCATTAAAAGAAGCATACATAATGGTGGAAGAGATCAATCCTGCACTTTTCTTTCATCCCTCTGAAAGAAAACACTTGCAAACATAGAGTTTGACACAAAATAATGATTCTTTTAAATCTATGCAGCTGACTATGACCAGTATATGAGTCAAAATACAGAAATAATCATGTCCACACTTTTTAGAATTAATCCTTAGATTTTCTAAGATAACTACATATCTTCTGCTTTTAGTGAATTGTCTTAATACAATTAATGCTCTGTATGGGACAGGATATTGCTGTCTAGAAATCAGCTGTACTCCAGTGGGGTTTCAAGACCAATTCTACATGACAGTTTTCAGACAAAAGGGAGGAGGGAATATTGCTGGATCTGAAAAAATATTGACAAAAAGCATAGGACCTAAATACAGTATAAAAACCCAGGCATGATCACATAGCATAGGCTTCCAGACATGTATCTGCTTTCATTTTCTTTAGTTTTTGGGCTTTCTAGAAAAAGATGTCTAGGTCCTGATCTTGCAGATATCTTCTTGGTTTTAGTTCAGAGTGCTCAAACACCCAAATCAGTCACTGCTTTTTCAATCCTCTATCTCCATGTGCAAGGTGATTGCAGGAAAATGAAAGGCTTCTGAAAACTTGTCCCCAAGCTTCTTGCAAGTAGACTAAAATCAATACTGATTCAAGAGGAAACTATATATCTGTATGAGAGATCAGAATATGATCCCTTTGAGGCATACACATTTGCTCGTTCAACTCTGGAGTAATTCACAGGGTAAGACCCAAACTCATCTTTGTGATAACAGAGCTCCTTCACACTGCATGACCAAGTTCTACTCTCCTATGAAGAAGAGCAGTAGATCCCTGTAATGGAGCTTCTTGCCTGCTTGGCCATTGCTCCAGTGATAGCAGCTGAAAGGGAGTCTCACCTTCTGCAGATTTCCTACTCCCTAACAATTGGCATACTTAGATCATTTCCATTATTATTTATATTGATTTCTTTTATGACTTTTCAACTGAAGTTGAAAGGTTTAGGTAGCCATAGATGTCTTAAGGAGAAAGTCCTCATTCAGAACAGGCATGAATATGCATCGACAACTATAATAAAGAGTGGGTAAAGTTTAAATGACATTTTTTTTTCTGGAACAGTCAAAGTAAGAAGACATTTCATTAATTTTTGATGAATTCACAGTAATACATAACTTCTTAGTTGTCTTTTTTTTTTTCTTTTTTCTTTTGTTACCTTGTATTTGAGTTAAGCAAGGATATTTTTGACTTACAGGAGACCATGTTAGACATGCTTGCATTTAATTTCCAGTTTTTAGAAGAGAGCATTTGGCATTATTTATTGGAAAAATCAATGTGCATGAAGTGATGCTATATAAAGTCTTTCAATAATATTTAGAAGATAAAATTTGTCTGTTGTAGTGCTACTCCAGACACGTATAATCTTTTTGAAGTTCTTTTCTGAAGTAACAGTTCAAGCTCATTGTTAACTAAAATGACACTTATGTAAACTGTAAATCTTTAATGGCAACATTCATTTATATAAGTCATACGAGTCTTGAAATATTCCTTTTCTTTTTTTCTGATTTTTCAAGAAGTATGTTTTGCAGTTTAAACCATGAGGTAACCGCTAACCAACTGAACTAACTCACTTTTTGTTTCAGTTTTAGTGTGCCTGATTTGCTAGGACAAATAACAATTTTGGCATGTTTTCTACTTATTTCAATACATTTTCTATTTTTGTTTGTTTGTTTTGTTTTCCATTTTTTCACATTCTATTAGCTCCGATTACATAGTGTCGTTTTGGCACCTTTTCATATTAGCACTCTGTTGCTCACGAGCAATACGACTTCATTTCATTTCACTCTGTATTCATAGCACTCAGCCTAAAATTTCACATGCTATCTAGACTCCATTCAAAACAGATTTAGTTGGATGATACTGCCCTCTACAGATGCTGTGACTGTTTAATTTCAATTCACTTTTTAAAATACAAATTCACCTTGTTGTTTTTTTTCCCAAGCCACAGTTATTTTTTCTGATTTTACTTTTGGGTTTCCAATATGCTAACATGAAGAAATTCAAATTTCTTGTCTGAATAGTTTAAGTTTCCACAACTCATTTTTAAATATAAAGGCAATATATTATATTTATCTGGTTCTTATCTATGTAAGGCGCAGTTTTGCCTTCTGACCTCATCTTTGGAATCACAGTTCACAAAATCTGTTACTGACTTTAAGAGGAATAGTTAGGAAAAATATATATACATGTGAACAAGTACAGGAGAACCCAGCTCTGATATACTGCAAATAATCAAAACCAGCATAAAAAAAACTCTGCATCTTACTGAAATTTGAAGACGGCATAAACAATAAGAATGAAGATGAATGTTTATGCAAATTAAGATGAATCAGAATCAAGCTGAAGCATCTTCTTCCTTGCTCAATACACCTTAGAAAATACAAAATAAAACATAAGGAGGAAATGTGCTGCCATAATTATAAAACAGAATCTCAGAGGTATGTTTGCACTGGTATAATTTCCTCTGGTAACATCTTTGTACAAGGAACTTACATCTCTCTTATACCTTTAAAACTCAAATTAAACCATTAACATTGAAACAAATTCTGGTCTCAGACTGCGCACCACCCGACTTCAGCTGATGGTGCAAATCTATCCAAAAACAGAGCACAAATCTTACTACTGAAGTTTCAGGTGCAGTTTGAAGTAGTCAGAAGTGGCACTCACAAGGCAACCAGCTCAGTATGTACCCCTGCTCCCCAGTGCCTCCTTAATCACCCCCACTGGCTCTCTTCTCCTTCTGTTACATACAGATAAACCTCGTTCTCTTCAGCACAAAAGAACCCTCTCACAGCATTATGACTTATCCATAACTAACCTGCCTCAGAGATGTTGAATACTGATGAGTGATCGCTAGTTACAGATGAGGATGATGACTGTGACGATCCAGGAGTTAATTCTGAGTTACCTGCTTCAACTGCCCCTTCAGTGTCTCTCTCATTAAGGTCAGGAAAACTGAAATCTGTTGACGTTTCATTATCATTAAGGCTATCTGAGGTACCTTGGCCAGAACCACTTTCTTCATCACTTGTAAAAACAGCCCAAGACTTAGACTCTGATGCGTTTTGCAATGGGACACTAGCAGTTTGAATATGGTTCTCCAAAAATGTCGGGTCGCTGTGCTTCTCAGGTATCACACTTGCTGTCAGAGATGGTACAGATGTATAATTATGTGTTTCCGTGGCATAGTTTATCTGCCTGTCTGATGCAGCAGTCGAAATTCTCTCTTCTTCTTCAGGTTTCCCAGAATGTGAGCTTATAATTAGGTTGTTATTGTTTACCTCTGCATTTTGCTCCTCTACTACCATATCCTCATCTTCTCTATGGGAAGAGCATGAGATACAGTTACTTATGGGAAAGCCATCGTCATACTCATCGTAGTCATCCTCAACTACAGAAGGCCACAAATCGGTACTGGACATGACACTGGGAGACAACCCAGAGGATTCTCTAGAAGGAACCAGTAACCTACTCAAAGTTACAAGGCTCTCACTTTTGGGAGGAACAGCTGTGACAGAAATATGTGCACTTGGTAAAGGAAGGGTGTGATGAATGGACACATCAGAATCAGAAACCACTGCAGGCATTTGCACAGGATCAAAACCAAATGGAAAACTTGAAGAGACACTGGCAGTCTCACTTCGTTCAAAAACACTTGCAGAGGTATGGCTGTCTGGAGGAGTAGCTACATGAGGTAATGCATCAGCTGTTAGGAAGGGAGTTGCTACTGCGTCTGCTGCTTGGGGGGGAAAGGTATTTGCATTTTCTAAACTGGTCAGCTGGAACGAAACATCGCTACTGTACAATGAAGGCATAACCTGCTGAACATCTTCACTGTTAAACAAGCTGGATGAAACATACTCCTCACTTGCATAAGAAACAGGTAAGCCTTGAAGTGACGCTGTGGGCTTACTAAAAGTGTTTGACAACATATCAGCAATGGAAGGTAGAGATGCAGAAGGCAGCATAGTTTCATTTGTAGCAGAACCTGGTGCCATTTGATGCCATATTTGGTCAAATGCAGAACTATCTTTATAAACCCTGGAGCTTTCAGCCAATATTGGATCACTTGGCACAACCGCAGCTGTGTTAAGCAGAGTGCCATCGCCAGAAGACTGGAAGGAGGACTGCAGTAATGTGTCATTATTTAATGTAGCTGAGGCCTCATAAAAGTACGGCTGAGTCGAGGATAACGTTTTACTATAAGCAGGGGCAGAGACAGCTTGTTCTGAGATTGCACTAAGCATAGGTCTAAGCAAAGTGTCATCAGAGGCTGGAGATGTAACATGCAAAGGCTGAACGGAAAGGCGATTTTCTGTAAATTTACTAAGATCATAATCAAATACCTTAGTAGTGGGAAAAGCAAGAGAGACTGGAAGGATTCCCTTTGTGCTAGAAACAGGAAGTAGGCTTTCTTGCAGAGACGTGGTCTGCTTAATTACATCGTTATTAGAAACAGATGTAGAAAGTTCAGGTATCAGTTTACTTTCAGCACTGGAAGCCATTTCACTTAAAGAAGAAATTTGCAGTTCTTTCTCATCTCCATATACAACACCACCTTTTTGAAGTACCTTATTAACATCACTAAAACCAGATGATTCATATGTAATTTCATCTACAGAATCAGAGGAAGAAGCATTATTTATGGTCAAAGTGTCTGTGTCAGGCAAAAGGGACTCACTACCAGAGTATGCTTCAGACCAATCCATATCACTAGATAGAGAGCGCGTAGGCTGCAGCCAAGTATCAGCTTGTTTTGTTACAGAGGAAGGTTTATGCACCAGTACATTGTTATAGCTGCTAAATAAAGGATCCTGATGAAATACGTCAACAGAACCATGCACAAATTCTGCAGAGTCATAAGAAACAGTAAAGCTTTGGAGGGAGCCCACATTACTAGACAAAGCATAAGGATGTTCAGACATTGTAGATAGTACATGCACATTTAAATCACTGCTGGATGGTTCGACTTCAGAAAATATGTGAGTTCTATTATGACCAAATATCAGTGTCTCTGAAGCAGCGTGAGTGGTCTGATGTGACACCACATCAGCATATTGAGCAAGGCTTGGCTGTATTAATGTATCACCCTCTGCCAACGTCAAAGAAGCATGCAGGGACACCTTATCACTTGCAACAGCTGGAGTAGCGCTTTGTGGAAACATTTGAGAAACTGTGTACAGACGGTGAAACATTCTACTACTGGAGGAAGCAGAGGAAAATGTAAGCAAAGGTACATCATCATAGGAAGACAGGGTGGGTTCAAATGACACATCAACACTGGGAAATACAGGTGTAGCATGCAAGGTCACATCACTATCTGATGTAGCAAGGGTAGTGTCGAGCATCTGAGAGTCAAACAATAAAGGGGTGACTAGAGGAAACACTTCACTACTGTAGGAAGGTTGAAGAGGTATCTCACCATTATAGATTGGTTGAGTTGTCTGAGAGAGTACCTCACTGGCAGCAGAAGCAGAACCATATTCTCCAGAGCTTGAAGAGAGAGAGTGAGGTGATAATTCAGCAGAGGAGAAAGCAAAGGTAGAATAATGTGGCAATTCTAAATCCGCATCTGACGTGTCCTGTGAAACCACCGGGCTGCCGGAATAGGGCACTGTAGCTGGCTTTAATCCCTCTACGTAAGCCTCAGAGTAATTGGTCTGAGACAAAAGACTGCTATCCGATGTACCAACAGACTGAGTTGTCAGCTCCGTAGCATTATGAAACCACACATTTCCATCAGTGGAAGATGTATGCTTTGGAGGCTCATCGGAGCTTGGCGGTGCTGCACCTTCTGAAATATATTTGACAGAGCCTTGGTAAAGGACATCATGCATGCTTATATCTGGGCTTCCAGAAGGAAGGATGTCTTCTTGGGAGGTCTCCTCTGTAACTAGATGTGCTGAAGAAGTGGTGAGAACTGAACTCCAAAAGTCATCAGATTCCTGATCAGGTTTAAAAGGAGACAATAAGAAATCTTCACCACTATGGCCTGTAGTGGTTATCCTGGTTGGTTCAGTGCCTGAAGAAAGGTATATGTATTCTTCTTCTACGCCTTTGGTGGAGTCAATGAATTGAGGAGGAGTTTCAGTAATCGTTTGGGATTCCAAAAAAGGATCTTCTTCTTCAGAAGTTTCACTGACAGCTGGAGAAGTAGGAAAATAAACAGCTTTGAAAGCATCCTCCTTACCAGGCAATTCTTCTCCTGTTAAGTATCTATTTATTTTAGCTTCACTAGATTCTGTCCCTGTGTTATCTTGACCGTAGCTTGATGTAGTCACTCGGAAATCTTTCCTCTTTATTTGTTTTATTGCACTGTCAGTGCTAGGAATCACTGCAGTTTCTTCATCCATCTCTGTTTCTTTTTCATCAGCTTCATCCTTTGAAAAAATATCACAGCCGAAGACAATTAACAGTGTTTATAGACACCACACACAAATGAAATCTAAAACTGCAATAATATATTTATCTGGCTTCATAAAAACAAAAGGGACAAAACAACAGACACCTTTGAGAATTCTGTTGACAAAATATTTAGTTACAAGAACAAGTATCCTCTTCACTTGAAAATACTGCCCCTTTGCAAGACAAACAAACAAAAAAAAATCTGCGCTCAATAGCTTCTTAAATGTATGAGAGAGAAAAACCACTCGCAGTATTTATTATTCACAAAGGTCTACATCTTTCTAATAAAATGCAATTGTATTTGCAGTACACATCAAAGAAAAATGACTACGATCAGAATATTTTAGAGAGTTGCACTAGTATTCTGATACTGATTAAACTGCTATATAGTAACAGAATATGGCCTGTGTTTAAATTTGATGAATCAACATTTTTTCCTAGATGATACGATTTCAGGGTGTAAAAGATCATCATACAACAGTATCAAAAGCGTTGTGAGTGATGCCACCTGGTCCCTGTTACTGACCTTCCTTTGCTGAACACAAATGATAACCTGTAAAAAGTCTAAATTAGGTTTTGACTTTTAAGGCCAGGTCTAATAAATAGATAAATAGATAGATAAATTGATAAATAAAACGAGTATGTGTACGTCTAAACACAATGTCCCTATCCCCAACTTTTCTTGAGCCAAATCCAAAAAAGTAGTGTGGAATCATGGAAATTGCTCATGAGAGGTGGTAGTATGACTAAGTATATAGGTGCCACCAGCTTTGTGCCATGCCCAACTCTGCCAACTGCGGCATAGCTCTGCACAAGGTGCATGACTGCAAACTAGATTGAGGAGTACCCTCAGCTGCTGGAGAGACTTGATTTTATAGGCACACATATGCCTAATAGATACCAGCAAGACAAAGCCTCCCTCAAAATGGAAACTGAATCATAGAATGGCTTGAGTTGGAAAGGGCCTTGAAGATTATCTAGTTCCAAGCCCTTGTCTGTGGGCAGGGTTGCCACTCACCAGATCAGTCTGCCCAGAGCCCCATTCAACATGCCCGTGAGTGCCTCCAGGGATGGGGCATCCACAGCTTCTATGGTCAACCTGTTCCCATGCCTCATCACTTCATTTATTCCTATTAACTATATTAAATGTTCCCTCTTTTAGTTTAAAGACATAACACTATTAGATCATGCAAAATGGTCCTCTCCAAATACTGTTTAAAGTGTTTTTCTTTTGAAGACGCAGCTTGTCTACAGATGATGTGCTAGTAGTAGTGGTAACACTAGTCTCTTCTGCAGTTTAGGCTGAATTGATGACCTTCTACATTGATGTGAGCAAGGCACTGTAGAGAGATGAATGCCAAGTCAACAATCTTGGAAGAAAGGTGCCCAAAACAAAGTGTGACTGAACAGATTATTAATTAGGATACACATTTAATAATTAATAATAATCTTTAACTTTTATCCAATCCTAACAGAGTGAAGGTACCTTAATCACCGAATTACAGCTGTGCTTCACACAGAAGTCCCTTTCTTTCAGGAATATCTAATGCACACCATACAGGGGACCTCAGATATGACTCTCATATCTAGATTTCCTTTCAGGGGGTAGATACCTAAAATGTAGGGACAAATGCACCTAGACTGTGTTTCCTCAAACCAAGGTAGGACTGAACAACCCCTCATTTGTGAAAACGTGTCTTCTGAAAGGCAATGCCTGCACTTTTACTTTACTTTGGTTGAAGCAAAGTTACTGACTAAGTTGACATGCACTATTGCTCAGCTACTGTCCTGATAGAGGCAATATAATAACCTGAATATGTAATTTACATCAATATAGAGAAATAACTACATTATTGGCTAGTCAGCTTTCACAAACAGAAGTGAGGGTAAACAGAAAGTTAAGAACATGCTATATCTCCATTTAACTAACAAGGACGTGCCACACAGTGAAAAATACTGTGGTCAGAGACTGAAACGGTATTTTTTTTCTGAGGGATTACTTGATATCAGTGTAGATCTTACTGAAGGAAATGTCTGTGTTGTAAAATCTGTATTGATCTGAGTAATAAGTTTCACTGTGATATTTTCATCTCTCTTCTTGCTGGGATGTGAGAAATCAAGTTAACAAATACAGAAATAAAATTTAAATTCTGCAGAAGATATCATAAAAAACATCCCAAATGGTGTGAAATAGGGTTATATTATGAGCTTTAATCTCTAACTTGAATTGAAATGCAAGGGTAATTGAACATCCAAAATTTTGGAATTCCATGATTTGAAATGATAGCTGTTAATCAACAGCAGACACGCACAAATCTTATTTTAAAGGACAAGTGCCTTCCTCCCATACTTTAGTTTATCACACAATAAGATTTACCTGCTATAAGTAAGACCAAGACAGATTTCTCTTTAAATAATTCTAAAAAGCTTAATACTACATGATCACTTTGATTCTCCTAAATTCATAGTTTTGTTATTGAATTCACTCAGACGTAAGAGTAATTTGATGTGCTATTTTCAAAAACATTTCAGCATGTACTGTAATTTCCCTCAATTCTCCATGTATCTCGAGCTCCAGATAACTGTGTAGGTAGGGAGGTATCTCTAGAGTTACCAAGGGAGAAATAGAGCTGAAAATGAAGGTTGTACGTGCATACATATGCATGTATGTATAAATGGTGACAATACATTCATTTGGTGACAAAGACCTGTAAATTCTTACAGAATATCAGTTTTATTTTGTTGAAATCTGTGTATCACTTTGAAATACTCTTTCAAAAATAAATTAATGCTATACCTCATAATCTTCAGTTTCATTCAGTTCAGGAATGAGGTCAGTCTCTATAAAACAAAAATACAAACTGTATCACCGAACATTTTAAATTCACAGAATTATTAATTCTGCAAGGACTCAGTCAATTAATTAATAAATTTATTGTGACTCAGTCTAAAATATTTTATAGAATTGTGTTTGGAGAAGTGGCCAACTAACTGGAGAGAGCACTAGTTTTAAGGATAGCAGTACTCATCTAGACAGGAGACATTCTGCTGCAACAGTTCTGACTGGTGCTAATTTGATACTCCATCACATGTTGGATCTGCACTACGGAACCAGATCTAAGTTTATGAGAATACTGTCTTATACAAGAAGTTTAATGCAGAGGAAACAGTAAACAGTAAAAGTAAGTCTGGGAATCACAGAGTTTTACTCTGAAAGTTTCAAACATACTCTTGTAAAATGATCTGTTCTATAATTTTCATACAGAAAATTCCTCATTTGTGCACCCATGCTTAAAGTTAGGTGCTAGTGCAAGTTATGCCATCATAGTCAGCATGCAGTAGGCTGGCATCCACTTCTGTCAGGGCAGGCCAGAGAGACCCACCCATTCTAACAGCCAGTTCTTAAGGTCTTCTTCAACCTCACTCTCCACTTGCTTCAGTGAACAGACCAGAACTGAGTTCTATCACATCCCACAAAGCTGGGGATAATAAGAAGATACTGAGTACTCTAATAAAACTTTTAAGGTCTTCCTCATTTTTTATACATAAATAGCAACTGTAGCAGAAGCAAGAACTCATGTGAAAATCTTTCTCTCTAAAATTCAGAGATAGTCTATCACCTTCTTTCTCACTGTCTTTTTGACCAACAGATATTGTGGTTGTGATAGCAGTCAGCAAGAGAGGCTTCAAAGCAGGTCATGAGAAACCTTCAAATCTCTGTTAGGAACTGGCATGGCCTCAAGTGATGAAATCTTACACCTTCCACAGTGTTAACTCATTTCACTGTTCTCTTCAGCCAAAGAAAAGCATGTTCCCTTTCTGGATCTTCCTAAGGCTTTGTCCTAAGCAATGTTGTCAAGCCCTGCCTATTTACCAGTGCCAACATGAAGTTGATTTGCACTGTGAAAATGCCAGTCTCTTATCCTGGGAAGTGATTCTAACAATAACATCCTATAGATACAATTTCATGTCTGCATCTCCTCAATGATTCCCAAATGTAGCTGTCTCCATACATTAGTATAAAGAGGTCATTTCCACACTACTCATTTCTGCAAAGCCAGGCGGGGTCTTAATTTGTATTCTGTAAGGTCTGTCCACATCTGTGTTTCCAAAACTTTGAGACATGTATTATATGCATCATACAATTAGGTAAAATTTATCACACTAACATGCTCAGTTTTTTCTATAGATTCTAATATGTAAAAACATTTTGACTGAACCTGCAGAAAAAGTTTCATAAATTGTTCTTTTTTAACTAAGTTTTATAAATTACCAAACACTTGGTAATTGGTAATGAAACAATCTTTTATTAATGAGACAGAGAAAAATGATCTTACCTCTGATTCCTGGAAGCCTAGGAGGCTCCGGGACAGGGAGGGGAGAGGAGGGAAGGGGGAGGAAGGGGTGGAGGAGGAGATAATGATATTCCCTGGCTTCTCAATGACAGAAATCAAACATCATAAGACATTAATTTAGACCCATACCATATATTACGCATTCAAAAAACTTCTCTGTAAAGAAAAATAATACAGAAAAATGCTATCTATTCATTCTGTAGTCACTAGTCTTGAGTTGACCTTTAATCAGACTTCATGAGAAAAATAAAACTTGTTGATTGTGCTATATTATACAATAAGCTACATGCCCCCTCATTCCAGCAGCAAGAAACTCAAGTTTCTTACTCTTGCCTCTAATGGAGAGGTATTTATATAACACACACACATACAGTTACAGATAAATAAACAAAACTAAATAGTCAGCCATTTTACCAAGACAGTTTAATTTGGGTTGGTTACAAAAACGTATTTGTCAAAAGGCTTAGAGACACACAATTATAGAAGTTCTGTTAACTTCGTTGCTGTGATTTTTATTTGACAGCATTTTATACAAATGTGCTAACAGCCACTTACTTATCAGAAGAACCACCCACCAAAAAACAACCCATTGATTTAGGTTGACAAACAAGCTTGTTTATTTCGTCTGGAACCACATATTGCTTATTCTAGAGCTTACATTTTAAATAGTTAAATCATTAGTTAGAAAGTTTTGAAGTTATCTTTTCACATAATAGTGCATTTTAATGACAGACGAAGAAAGGACAAAACAAAGACAAGAAAGGGAAATTCCCTACATTTAAATTCAAAGCAAATCTTTAAAAAATTTTTTAAAGCAATCTGATCTGCAGCTGTAAGAATAACAGGCACCTCACAAATTCTTTTCAATTCTGTACTGTCTTATGTAATAAATGTCACTAAAAGAAAAAAACGTGAAGCCTGTTTCTTTTGTTTGAATCAGTTTTCAGATGTCTACATTTATTGTAAAATTAAAAAATAAAAATTAATTAAAAATAAAATTAGAAAAAAGCATCCCCTAAATGAAACATTTGTGATATGCTTAGTGCTTTTTTAGAACAAAAATTACTCACAAAGACAAGTTACAACAAAATAGCGTAGTTAGACCCTCACAAATCATCACTGACACGATCTCCACTTGAGAGCCATATCCCAAAATGATTTTTGATAAAAACCAACCAGTCTCTCTACACAGGAAGGTGAGAAAAGAGATATATTCTTATTTTCATGCCCTGCGTCAGTAAAAGCATGTAAATATCACTGATATTAATGACACAAAAAACTACTGCAGAACTTTCAAAACTCTATCTAGAGAGTCAAAGCACATTCAGATAATGAAAATCCAGTTCTAATACTGAATGAAAAACTGGTAAATGAAAACTGGCCTTTCATCAAAGTCAACTAAGACACTATCTACTGATACACTCCATTTTCAGTGGATGTTGGGTAGCTGTGTCAGGGAGAGCACTCACCAACTGTCACTAATAGGAAACTAATTGGAAAAAAATCACATGTGCATGCACACTGCACTACAAGCTGAAATGCTGCTGCTCTGAACAGTTCAGGCAAAAAATCCAAATGCAGAAGTCTCAAATATGATCACCTATGTGGCGTCATATCTGAGATCTTGAGGCTTCCACAAACCAGAATGATTTCAGAAATCAGCATGGGGGACAGAAGTTGTGGCCTGGAGGTTTACACCTTGGTTAAGGACCACACAGGATGGGGACAAAGCATGAGAAACTCCTTCCCCTTCCATCATCTCAAATAGAAAAGGCTAAGTCCTGAGTTTTCTGAACAGCAGATTTTTGTTGCACAGGGTACTGAAAATTCCCTCTTTAACAGTGACCACTCCAAGGGCTGAATTCTTCCCAGAAAAAGGGCTCTCATGTCCCATTTTAATTTTTAACGTGAAGATTAATTAGTCTGGAGGTGACTGCAGTGAATTTCATCTTAATTAAACTGGCTTACTCAGAGTAAGTCTTGAATACAAAACTTTTAGTTTATGTTTTATGTGAGTCAATTTTATTTCACGTCTTCATGGTGAAGAAAACTTTTCTTTCATAAATTCACAAGCAGGAGCTCCAAGAAATCCCCTTTTGCCTCAAGATCTATAAAGCAGATCACAAAACCAATTTGATGTTATAGTTGTAATCATCAAGTAGCTCTGAACAAATTTTTTTCATTAGATATTTATATTTTCATATCTCTGTCGTTTCATATGTGCAATATTAAATATGAAAATATTTGAAAAATTTGCAGTGGTTAATTCAGATGTAAATAATTAGTAAAAATAAGTACGTAAAGGAACAATATTAGAAAGGAATGGAAGTTTTTTGCCTTAAAAAAAAAAAAAGAAATTATATCCAGAGCTAAGACAGTACTTATAAAATGTATTTGTAGAGCAATATACACTCCCACCGATCACACTAATTATATGGAAGGAGTCTTTCCTGAACTTTCTTCATCCATTACTTTCAGATATACCACTGTGAAAGTGTCAAACTAAACACAAAGCACTTTAACAACTTTCTGTCAGTATCAGATAGGAAGCATCACAAAGAAACAGCTTTTCTGAAACACAGAGATAATTCATTTTTAATGTTAAACCTCTCCTTTTTTGTTAGAAATTCAAATATCCTTGAAAGAATTCATTTGACCTGAAATAATCTCTCTCCATCTTGAAGCTCTTGACAAACTAAAGGAAACACCTCAAGCAGACCCAAAAACACTACAGATTTTCAGAGCTGTCTGAAATTTGAAAAAAAAAAAGGTGTTCATACTTTACATAGTTTTGATATAGTTTACATATTTTGATATGCAATATGCTTAACTCTCCTCTTTGGAACGCCTTGTTTTTTGAAAAAAAGAAAACTTGGGATCAGAATATACTTACAGAAGTTAATTTGCTTGGTTGCCACATTAAGGAGATGTACTTAAATGCTTAATTGGAAGAAAGCACAAAAATACCATTTCCACAGTTACATTAACATGCTCACACTGCAGACAGGTACATCCGTACATTATTATTTCACCTTGTTATCCTTGCATCGTATTTTGTCTTCTCTTCTTCTTCTCCTGACATGAATGCAAACCCAGTGCTGCCCTCAGGAGAAGCACAGCACAGCTGCAGTGCTCACTGCAGGCCACAAGACACACAGCAGCCTCTCCCTGGGTTTGGTCCTGGCAGTTCTGCCTGCAGGCCAGGTGTGCTGTGCTGTGCTGTGCTCCCATACACTGAGCTCCATCCCCTACCTGTCCCTGTGTCCACCTTTCCTTCCAATGGAAGTCATAGCACATAGCAGGGTGGTATGCAACCAGATCTGACAGTAGGGATGCAGCAGTAGTGGCATTTAATGTTCTTGGTTTTTGGTTTTTTTTTTTCAATAAATTATTTTATTTTTGCTGTTTTCTGAGCGTCAGAAGCTGTGATAGCAGCGCTGTGCTAACTGCATTTGTTGGCTTTGCTCTTGTTTAATAATGACAACACTGAGCTGTTTTTTTTTTACTCCATGGATGTGGAGATGTGTGAATGAAATCTCACCTCAGAAAAATTTTCAAACACAAACTAAGCAAATTTTGGAAAGGAAATGGAGAGATAAGAGACAAACAAAAAGTGAAATGTCAGAACTTTGTTGTGGTCTTGGAAAAACTAAATATGGAAATTCTCATAAGTATTAGCATAAGATTGCAAAAATATGTGTTTGAGAGGCACAGAAAATGTTTACTGAAAGGTCATATGTACTATACGTGAATCTGCCCCCCCTCCTTCAGATAATATGCTATTTTATGCCTTTTAGTACTATTAATTCTCAACTGATGCAGGAGAGATCATCAAGAACCATCTTCCTTCTTGCTACACAAGAATGTGATTCCCTTGAAATGAGAAACTAACCTGTTTCCCAAGCATACCACAGTACTGCTAAGGACCTTGCTGTAGTAAACTGATTTAACCACATGTAAAATTGAACATACACAATCCACAAATAAACAACCACAATCTGAGTCCCCAGATTAAAAAAAAAAAAAAAAAGAAGAAGAAAAAGTGTTTTGCTGCACGATCAGAAAGGTGGTGATTTGTTCCTGTGATTAACTACAAGGTTCCTAATTCAATACACAGCTTTCACTAACTTTGATAAGAACAGGGTTTTATGCTAAAACTTCCACAGAGTGTAAGGAATTATTAAGGACAACGTCAAGCTCCATGCTACAGTGTCACATTATTTCATATTTACCAGCAGGCGGAAGAGGTGAATCTGGCTGTGCAATCAGTGAGATTTGGTTGTTAGGCCTTTTGATTTTTTTGCGAGGCAACATTAAGAAGCAAGGGAATTCCATCACCGCAAGTGCTTTGAAATCAAACTCCAAGTAAACATAAGTAATCCAATTTGAAAACAAATTGATACAGGTCTGTAAGTCATACATCGGGTTTGCATCTCTTGTTTCCTTAACACTTTGGTAATGTAGGTGATTAATTTGGGGAGTCAGGAGGATGCTTGAACCATAGGGAAATAATACCAAACACGGCTTTATTTCCCTATGTTATTTTCCTAAAGGATACACTTGTGAGATTTGAAATGAGATAGGTGCTCTTCAAAATATTTTTAGTTAAAAACATTAACATGCAAACTTTTGTAGGTAATGTTTACAAGGAATGGAGAATTATATCATGATAAAATATCAGTAGCAAAGAACAAGCTGAAGGTTAACTGCAGGGACTTTGAAATTTCATTTTAGCATATTTGAACAGTCGCACATTTTACTGGTTTGCAAATAAACTACTTCTCTAAATAAAGATTTTTGGTTAAAAGTGACTGCTCGGCTCAGAAGAACACTTACCTTGGTCCTCTAAAGGCATATCAACAATGACTTGGTCACTGTATTTTCCGTGCAGACCATTAGAGCAAACAGCAACTATCTGAAGAACATAACTTGTATTGGGCAGCAGATTATTTAGAATAGCTCCCTAAAAGAAAAACCATGTTTAATCATTTACTTGCAAATACGTATCAAATATTTGGAAATGTTAAGATTTTTTCATAACACATTTTTCATACGAATCATGAAGGTCCTTCTGTCCTATGACTCTAACATACACTCTTCACATTTCACTGTCAAAAAATACTTCTCAGGCAACGTTAAAAAATGGTGAACTTTTAAATGGAGAATACCAAAATGCACACCTGTTTAACAATGAATACTAGCTTAGATAATCATTTTAGGTAACATTACCACTGATAAGCTTATGAATATTTGAAGAGGCTAACGAGACACATTTCACATTAGTGAAATACCATGAAGCAGTAAATCAGTAACTTAATACTTGTAGCAGTATGATTGTACTGAATCTAATTAGCTGCTAGCGTAGGTAATTCTTTGCAGACCAGTGAGCAATGAAGTACAGATCACTATTAATTGACTAAGGGGTTTGTGGCTAAGGAGCAATGAGCTTGACATGGTCATATACTTTTGGGAAAACTACAGGCAAATCAGAACAGAACTCCAAGAAATTTCTCTGCCTGTGGCCAAAAGAGGCTTTTCTTTTTTTTCTATTTTTAATAGTCTCTGTAGCCTCAGAGCCAAAGAGAGAAGCACAGCTTTTGTGAGCTGCAGCCAAATAAGGAATTTTTTATTAAATTAGCTCCCAGCTACCTAAACCCTTAGAATAATTAATGGCTGCTTTGTCATCACCGCTCTAAATGAAACTTGAAGAGTTCACAGTTACCAAGTCCTGATACCCATCTGTCAGAAACTCATGCTTAGTCTGGTCTTCTCCATCCAACTGTTGATAAAAGACAGCAAACTTCTCAATCATGGTATCATACACAACCCGAGGTCTTTCCCATGTAACCAGAAGACTGGTATAATTCTTTGGATCAGATTGGACATTTTCAGGTTCTGAGCTGCAAACTGAAAGAAGGACAATAAAGAACATGATATTTATTAAATGGTAGAAATTACTCTAAAGATCTTGATCCACTTCCCATCAAAATTATTTAATGTCTTTCATGAGCCTCATTTTCAGCTTTCTCTTGAAATATCTGAGATGGCATGCACTATCAAAAGATATAGAGTCCTGATACTACTTAAGCAAAAGCAAGTTAATTTGAGACTTCTTTCCCTCTCTTTTTAATATTGTATTTTGAGAAAGATTTGTGTTCAGTTCGTAGCAGCTTTAGAAGAGCTGCTCACTCTCCCAGCAGCTTCAACAGATTGGAATATGTAACAGATTCTTTTTGAAGATTGAAGGTAAATGTATCATACTTGAATTCTGAATCTTTTAATAGAAGAGGTGAAAGACTAATACAGAGGGATAAGAATGTATAAGATTAGCTGGTAGCTATTCCATTTGACTACATTTCGCCATCTAAACTGCTACTGAAGAAGTCTAGTAAGAGGCACCAAAAGAGTCTGTGGATGCAATGTAGAACAACAGGCTTGAGTCTACTCCTCATCTCTTGCCCTTTCACACCACCTTCCAACCAGAACCTCCTTTGCCTTCATTTAGCTTGAAAAACATATGTAGGTAGAATTGGCTTCCAAGAGGGAGGTTGAAAGAAGTGGAGAAGAGGAGTATGAGACACTTTGAGCTTGGCAAAATGAGAATGCTCTCTAGACATTGCCAGCCTGCTCCTATCATCATGTTCTAAGCATTGCCCTGGATATCCCAGCTTGTTGCAATTCCAAGCCCACTCACGCACACCTTCTTGGTAAGCATGGACCTCACACTCCAGACAAACTCTGGCCAGGCAGCTATTTTTGCATGTGTCCAGTTTTCCCCCAGTACTACATTTTTCACCTTATTCAAATAAGCTGAATCTTCTGATACATCACTAGATATATAGAGATGTACTGATTACCAGCATGCCAGAAATGTGCTGAGACTTTGTAATTTGTTATTTAGATCACGCAAGTACCTGTGTGTAGCTTGAAAGTAATGTACAAGGTCAAGGTAGATTAACCTCTGTGAACAAATTGCACCAGCAGCAAATGCAAAGTATTTATCTGAAGGTCACTGAAAAATGACTGACAGATACAGGAAAACATACACCAAAACAATGTACAGCTGAATCATTCATGGCTGCTCTGATTTCAGGCTGAGATCATTTTTTTTCCTTGCTTTCATCATCTCTGTTGGTGTCAGACATGGAACTGATGAATGTCTAAAGTCTTCTCTAATTTTTGGTTACCAACTGTAGATCAGAGCAGCCAGATATGAGCTGGTATACTAGAATGAAAGCCAGGGGTCCCTAACATTTGCTGTTATAAATCCCTCCTCTTATATGTTTGAAACTGCAGATGCTAAAGACTGTGATTGAAATATTGAGACTAGATTTCTGCCTCTGTCCTAGTTTTTTGGCATTTCCTATATTTGGGCACACCCATACTGAATTTCCTTTTCTATTTGCTTTTATATGTACCGAAAAGGAATATTATTTAATCTATTTTTTCATTAATTACCTTATCTCTATTGCTATATTTTGTCTACTAGGCAAGTCAAAATTACTGATGAGAATATATGAAAAATATCATTTAATTAAATATTACACATGAAAATGTCTGTAAGGATATTGCAAAGTTTTAACTGGACTTTTGCACAAGTAATTAGATGGTCATTCCCTATTTGTAATAAAGCAGGAAACATTTCTTGAATCTAAGAACATGTTTAAATCAAACTGCGAGTATCTAGTAAGAAGCAAGGAAAGTTATCCAGCTAATTAAGAAAGTGAGAGTTGTAGATTCTTTGGAATTCCCATAAAGGAAGCAAACATCATGATACTACAATGTTTTTTGGCCGACAATATCACAATTTGAAGATATTCCATTAACTTTGCAATTTACCATTCGAACACTAGAGGGCATTCAATACTCAGAATTTTGAAACAGAAATTTCTGCCAGTCTGTATGCAGGTGGGAGGTTCTGCAAATTCTGGTTTGAGTCATTTAATGGAAGATGTGCAATTTTTGTGTGTGTGTTAATAAGAGGAAGTGTTGGTCTGTGTAATTCAGTTTGAATTGTACATCTTACCAGGCTCTGACTCTACTGTGCTACTTAGTCGGCGTATCATTTTATTCATTACACTGAACATTTCTAATTGAAGTAAGCAAAGAGCAAACTAAAAAAATAAAAGTAAAAAAATCAAGTTGTATACACCTCATTCCACTACTAAAGCTTGTCCTCCCAGTTCATATCCACCAGAGGGCGCAAGGAAATCATTAGACCAGCAAAATCGGTTCCCTTCTTAATTCTGAGCATCATGTATACCACAATTTCTTGGTTTATTTTATTCATTTATTTAGATTATATATATATATAAATCAAATCACTATTATATTTTGCAAGGTATTTAAAATAACTCTCCAAGTACTTTTTGTAGTATACCTGCCAAACTTTTCCTTGGTCCGAACTCACATTGCAAACTTTTCTCTATTGCCTTTTTTTCTCCCTTCTCTTTTGCTCACCAGAGTGAATCTGGTTCTGACATCTTTGACTATGCTCAAACTAGCTATTATAGAGCATTTAAAGCTGGAATTGTCTCCAGTACAATTTATTTCACTTTGACTCTGTTTTCTTTTCCATGTTGTTCTTCCAGGTATGTTTTTCTAAGGAAAGTGCTTCTCCCATTTGTTTTCACTTTTTTGATGCTTAGTCTCGTTCCTCTGGCAGCAACCAACAATATTCCTGCGTAATAGTTGTGTGCACCTTGTTGTACCCTGAGTCCTTCCCAAGCTGTTGTCTCTTCCCCCTCTTCAAAATTTTGTCTGTCATGCTGCCTGTGCTCTGCTCTTGTCCTCATACATTTTCCTTCTCAAGGGCTTGGGAAAAGCCAGGAGGTCATGTATCAACATCTCTAATTAAAGACTTCTGATACAGTTTTCAAAAATCTGGGCAAAGGGACTACAAGGAAGGAAGTCACAGATATTAAACTCTTTTTTTTTTTTTTTTTTTTTTTTTTTTTTTTAATTTTAGTCTCAAAACAGCAAAATACAATTCACAAGAAGTTGGAGGCCTACTCAAGGCTCTGCTGGGCTTGAATTCAGGTCTCTGCTTTCCATACATGAGTATTCAGCTGCTGGTTTTGAATATCATACTGTAATGCACCTATCTTTGCCTGTTCTGTGAAATAAAACACAATCCATCCAGCTTCAAAGTTTTTCCTGTCAACTGAATTGCACCATTGAGGAAGATAAGATACTTTAGCATCATCATCAGAAAGTCTATGCAGTGTATGAGTTGATCAAATTTGTGTTATTCAAATATAAAAAGAAAAAAACCCTGGATTTTATCTTTCTCTGAATTTGATACAGAGTATTACTGAGACATAATTGGATGCCTTTTCTTTTCTTTACCTTCTATTTGTTGATTACATTTTCTTTAAATTGAATCTGGATTCAATTTTTTTTTTTTTTTCATTCAAATTCAGGTTTTCAGTTGTGGAATCACTGCACTTTGTTTAGACATCAATGACTTTTTACTTTTTAGATTCTACGTTACATTCCATTTCCTCACCAAGAATGTTCAGATGGGGATTTTGAAAACTTCTGAAAACACTGCTGAAACTAGTTTTATACGTGGATTAGAGAGATACTTTTAGCCCATCTAGCAAAATGTAGCTTTATTTGAGAAATAAATGAAGTAATAACAAAAATAAATCACACACTGAATTCTACTGCCTAGTGAAAGTCTACAATGTATTCAACCGGATAAAATTGGGATGCTACCATTCTGTAATCTCAAAATCATTTTTCGTGTAGTTACTTGAAACTTCCATATACTGTCCTGGTCACATAACTTTCACAGGCTTCCCCAAGGTTTTAGGTAAAACAGAGGTCAGAATCTGGCTTTTGGGATTCACTCCATCTATCACTTTCTCAGTAGTCTACGTGAAATGAATTTGGTGATGTCACATTCTATTGAAGAAGCATGCACGTTATACAACTAAGAACCAAATGGGTTTGTAAAACAAAATCCTCTTGCAGCCCCCGAAAAGGCAGCTTTGTTTAGGTCTGAGACACATTAAAAGGGCAGTGCAAGAAAGCTTGAATTGACGTGATCTTCACTGAACGTTTGGTCGAGACAAGCATTTAATTTTCCACTCCATTTAATCTGACATGTTTTATGATTGCCAGTTTTTTTCTTTGAAGTGATAGATTTATGAATAATAATACACTGTTCTACTTTCCACACAATTTAAAATGAGTATTTTCATACTAGGATGACTCTCTTACTGAAAATCGTCTTTCAACCCATGAAAAGAGGAGTGACTATTCAGTAAATACCTGCTTCATGAATTTCTTCTTGTCCAGTGTAAGAGGAAAACACTTGCCCAGAGAACTTATATCGCTGCTCTCGAAAGTTGTTTTGCAGATAGTCCATCAGCATCACATAGCCAGACTGCTGCATCGTAAGGACTTCACAGAATACTGCCAACTAGAAGAGGTGATTAAAAAAGAGGTTGGAAGTCATAACAAATCAATACGTTTCTTCTAAGAGGCAGAAAAACCCTGGGAAAATGGCACTGGGAAATTCTCCCTGTTGAGTTTCTTCAGGATGCATTGAAATTCTGCTAGTCTGTATCTACTGGTTTACTCCACCTGCACTTCTCAACCATCCTGCTGACAGAGCTATGCTCTGTTCAGTGATTGGACAGGAGAACACCTAACGAGCATTTTCTTTTCTTTCTGGACCAGAGGTCCAGAGGTCCAGACATGTTAGAGAGATTACTTTTGATGACTGTATGAAATACTTAAAACTAGTGAAAAAAAATATGCCACTGTTGGGCTGGCAATAAATGGCATCAGTTTTTTACTATACGCATTGTAACTGATTTTCTCTGTTATGATGTATAATTGTTTTATTTTAATACATTAAATGAATTACCTGGTGCTCCGAAATACTAATAGTATCTTTGAACACAATCCATTCAACTGTTTCCGAGCAGGGAGGAGTTGATAAAGACCCATTGTAAGTGTAATATTTGTCTGTTGCGTTCGGTAAAAGGTTCAGCAAAACAAATGGTTCTAAGGCAGCCTGTTTTCCTGAAAAAGAGACCAAACATTTTGTAGAGTAAAATAGTAATGAATAAATAGAAATCACACTATCCCAAGGAGTTACTATTATGGAACCTCACTAATTTTGAGGCTATTTAGAATCTAATTTTCAGAGAGGGTAGCATAAGAACAAATTGCCGCACTTTTTCTATTTAGATTGAATATTGTTCAATACAAATTTTGCTTATTTGGAGTATAACTATAATGGGTTATTCCAGTAACAAATATAGAAACCAGCATATTTGTTCACAAAATCTTGTTCAACTGAGTGTACTAGTAATCTTCTGAGATGCCAAAATCTTGTCTCACTCACGAACTTCAAAGAAAAAATGTTAAGTCTTTCTAGTTGATCTCACCACATGACTTCAAACTCTCCCTGAATTTGGTCAAGTTGTTGAGTTTCTCACAGGACCTTAACTTCTGCAGAAAATCTCTGCTGGTGGAACTGTCACAGTGACAAATCTGAGAGCTGCATTACTCAGGTCTGCAAAAGCAGAAATTCATTAGATATGGGAGTTTTAAAATAGCGACAATAACAGCTTTACACAAAGCAGAGAAGGATGCAAAGACCTTCTCCGGGAGTGTGTGACCTCTCTGTTTACTTTCCTTTGAAAATAGTATTACTTCTTTCAGGTCAGCAGTTTACCTGGTACCTTGTCTGCTGGGAGCAAGCATGATGAATTGCTCCGTCCATCCACAGAAAGCTAAATCTGTGCTGATATGGCAGTAGAGTCCAGCACCAGAAAACAGCAGAAATGGTACCAATTCCCTCTTGACAGAATTTTTCAGTTTATGACAATTATCAGTGATCTACCTTATGGATTGGTGTATCCAAAACAATACTTGTTTTTCACACTGTGGAGTACTGCAGATCCTCATACACTTTATTTCAATTCAAAGTAACTGATTTTAAATGGTGGCCTTTTGAAAATATTCACTTATGAATATTTAATATATATTCAGACTGTGCATTAATTTGTGGTCTATTACTTTTAGAGTCTTAGGTGGATTTCTGACCTGTCCTTGTCTTCACAGTGAATTACATTAGCAGTTTATTACAGATCATTGTTGCTTTTGTTTCTGCACAGTGTGTTTCAGAGTTAACATTTAAAAGCTAGCTCTTCCCTCTCTTATCCGCATATGATGAAAGGGAAACTTTTAGCAATGCCAAGCAAAGCACATCCTTTCATTCCTCTTTTTAACACCTTTAGACAGTAAGTACCATTGTTATCTGATAATGTGTTTTGCTGCTATATTTTTCCTAAAGAATGAATGGTCAGTCCATGCTAGGTAGAGGTTTGGGGACATGAAGCTTCTCATTTATAGAATGAATGCTGCTTTAGATCCTGCAAGTTTGTGTTTTAAAATGCCTTTGAATATACAGACAGCCTAGATTTTAAAATCAAACACCTCCAAAGAATTAAGAAAAAGAGAGAGTTTATGTGGAAGGAATAGGACACCTCTGCACAGCTTGGGAATTCAGCAGCTGGGATTCAAATACATACAGTACAGATGTGACTGATAAGGACAAATCATACACGTGGCAGGCAAGGAAAGATTGTGTGCTATATGCTTTTCTTTGAGATGAACAACTTGATTTACTTGTAACCTGAATTTTGAAAGCTCATTTGCATTTTATCCAAGAAAACCATATTCTGCTCATTGTTGAAATGCTATGCAGTGGCCGTAACTTGAATCATTCTGTTGATAATTTACAGCTCCTATGCAAAGCTGTAGCACAACATCCGTCTTGATGTATTACTCACTTTCCTTTGTATTTCACAGAAGATGGCATACAAAGATAGTGAATTCTGACAGATTTATATGTCTCCCTCCTCTGTCTTTGCAATCTACAGAAGTTGCTCACTCTTATATTCATTGAACATTTGCTCTCAGAAGAAAAACAATTTAGTGTCACGCATTTGAAAATTCTTAAAATAGTGACATTAATAGCATTTAACACTTCCAACTCATGTGCTAACACTTTCAACCAATGCGCTTTTCAAAACTGAAGCATCATTATATGCAGGAAAACTGATGCAATGCTGGACGTTTTGTCAGGGTCATGGCCAAGCATGGAACAAGAAAATATGCAGAACATCAGTCTTTTGTGTTTATTCTTCTGTGAAGCCACTATGAAACAGAGTTAGAAAGAGAGGTCCATGTGCTTGGGGTAAAGCCATAAGGAATTCTAAAGCAGCGTCATGAGATGGTATAAATAATGCTAGTATAAATAAAGTCACTACAAATCTAATATAATTGAATTATTTAAAATTCACATAGCAGCTACTGAAATAAGCATTTCTCTCCACTGGGTCTACAGAATACTAATATTCAGGCTCAGTGTTTGTAAAGCACATCTTGGAAGGGCTCAGCAGTGTCATTTGGCTTCCAGCCACATACGGTACTCCAGAAATCTATGCCTCAGAATATTCATGGGATAAATCAGACATTTCACTTGACTTAGCATTTTATAAGTTGCAAGTTCTTTGGGATAATTATATTTATTCATCTACACTTAGTAGTGTTGTTACAAATATTCAGTCTTGAAGTAAATTAAGTCTTATTTCTAACAAAATATATTCATCTATGCTCTTGAGACCTGTGATCCCCAATGCCTTTAAGCTTTCATAATTATGCTGAAATTGAATTTAGTCTAACCATTAATCAATAAAACATGGTAGCAGACTTACCAAAACGACTAACACTATCTACTCCATTAATGATTGGAATATAATCCGGATTATCTTCTACTCCAATCTGTTAAAAAGAAATTGCATTTTTTACATCACAGACTTCACAGAACTTCACTTCTTAAAAAAAAGAAAAAATTGAAGGTTGCAGTTTACCACCAAAATTATACATGGCCTAACACAGTGCATAAATATTTGCAAATCTGCTTATTTTTGGTGAAAATAAATAAGAAGAATATATGCAAATTTTTAACACAGTGATCACACATTAAAACCCTTTAAATTCAGTTTGAACATCTGCTGTTTCAAAGCTTGATAATGACACATAGACATTTTTTTTTACCTCAAACAAAATTGATAAAGCTCTTAACTTTCCATTTCCTTTAATTGCCTCTTCGAAGTCTGTAAATAGATCTCCATCATAGCAGTAGATTTGCATCTGCAAAAAATATATATATTAACATATATTACATATATAGAAACAATCAATGCAATTATTTTTATTCCTAGTTTGAGTATAAATGTTCAACCAACGTAACACAAACACATGGATATGTTATATGTCTCATGTGAATTATCTGAATATACAGAACACAATTAATCAACTGTTACCTGTCTAAAAAGTTCTATACTGGAAAATCATTAAGTCTGGAGGAGCTGTCCTTTCAAGGAGAACATCATTATCCACGGCAATACAGCAAGCCTGGACAGCCAGCTGATACCGTATATTTAATCTACAGTACTCAGATGAAATCAGTCTTGCAATCAACTGTAAAACACAAATAATAAAGCAGGGTGTCCCTCCTGCACCTGCCTTGCAGTAAGCGTAAAGAAACACTGGTAATAAAAGATTCCCTAGGATTCTGTGCCCACATTTGCTGTCATGGGCATTGGGTTTGTTGCATCCCTTCCTCTCTAAGTTTGGATGCAGTTGGGAAATCTGCCAAGTCACTGACATGAAGGAGACAGCCTTCTGCTGAAAGTGACTTTTCATGTGATGGTGGGTGAGGTAAATCTTTTCTTAGATGTCTTGGTGGGATAGATAGAGTATGAGTGGGAACTTTAAATAGATGTGAGGTAAAAAAAAAAAGACACCTCCCAGGGAAAACTCCTAGCTCACAGCTCTCCATAGAAAACAGGACAACATTGGTGCTAATGCTTTGCTCTAACACAGAAATCCAAAGTGTCTGAAGTGTGGAGCAGCTCCTGGCTCTCAGTGAAGCCTGGGTTTGAAAAATCAGTTTCAATCTTAAATACTCAACCACTGGGACACAAGATGGGCCAAACTTGTGGGGGCTTAAACTTTGTCAGATTAGCAGGACCAACTTCCAGTGTCATCACAGAAGACACAGGAAAATGCAGGTTAGACATTTTCAATGGACTAATACCTTACACTGCTGCTCTCAAGTACATCATTCGAATATTGCTAATCTGGATTGAAGTGATGATTAAATTCGCAAGTAAGCTTTAATTATGTGATAAACAAAGGTGCTTAGTAAACAATGTTACTCTTTGCAGAATGACAAATTGTCAAAATCTATTCTATACTCTACCTCAAGAGGAAATTTTTGTCCTTCCAAGCTATGTTCTGATCCATCCGATGACGCATTGCATTTTCCCCAGTGAAAAATGATCTTGCTTGCTTTGAATACAGTATCTAAGCCACCTCCACTTACATAGTAATCATTTGTCAGGTTAATCTCCACTAAACAAAGAGAAAGAGAGGAAAGCAAACACACAACATTGTCAATATAAAAGCTAGTCAAGGCATCTATGACTCTCATATTTCAGAACAGGTGCAAACAGGCAAATATGAAATGCTTATTTTACTATATTTTATACGTAATTTGCCAGGAAGTTGGTCATTTAAAGAAAAAAATGTGCTAATTCCTTATTAACTTGGAGAAATATGTTTCATTTCATGCTGTAATTCATAAAAGTATACTATTTTTCATCTCTGAAAACTGGCTCCACAAATATGCTGAAAAGCCCAGAAACATTGTCTTAGCCAACTTGACCTTCCAAGAAAATAAATTCCTAAAATACATAGCTTTCTGAAAGCACCTGAATTTTTAATAAAAATAAAAAACACCCCAAACTTACTGTCACAATACTAGATACCAATTCTAAAGGAAGATAGGGAAAGAAAGATTTAGCCAGTTACTAGGAGGGCTGTCCTATCTGTGAGCCCCTTTGGCTGTGGGGCAGTCTCCCCTGGGAATAAGTGGAGGTGAATGTAGTGGATGCAGGTGTACCCAGCTGAATGCACTTTTCAAGCAAGTGGCAAGGTAATGGGAGGAAGTGACCAGTCCACATAGAATCCAGGAATCTGAGTGAGAGATTGACGAGTTGCTTTGTATGTGGTATCTAGACTCTGAGGGTGGTAAAGCAACGGCACAGTTACCCAGAGAAACTGTGGATGCCCCATCCCTGGAGGTAATTAAGGCCGGGTTGGATGGTGCCCTGGGCAGCCTGAACTAGTGGGTGGTAATCCTGCCCATGGCAGGGGGTTTGGAACTTTAAAGGTCTTTAAGGTCCATTCCAACTCAAGTCATTCTGTGCTTCTAATTCAAATAAAATAATATAAAATAAAATAAAAGTGACTGATCCAGGAATTTTCTGGGCACTGCTGTGAGACAAAGATAGAGATAGTTGTTAGAAGATGTCTTCCTTCATATCAGTACCTGAAACAAGTTATAGTGCTTCCATGAAGCTGCATTTAGATGCTGCTATCCTAGGTTTATAGCAAAGTGGTTGAAAAATATTTGTCTGACAATATATACGCCACCACAAGCTTCTTTTACAGCTAGGAGAAATAAGCCCTTGTAGCCACAGAATCACAGAATTATAGAATTGCTCAGGTTGGAAAACAGCTTAATGATCATCAAGTCCAACCACAACCTAACCATACTACCCTGACTCTAACAACCCTTCACTAAATCATGTCCATGAGCCATGAATCATCTCTTCCTAAAATACTTTTTAAGATAGAAATGACAGATCAGACCACAAAAGCACCTGTTTCTCTCTCTTTTTTTTTTTTTTTTTAATTTGAAGAAGGGAGTTGAAGTGAGTAATTCATATATAATGTCTACATTACAGGTGTTGATGTGTCGATGAATCCCACCACCATTAGATTTTTGAAACTACAACTGGTCCTCAAAGTGCTTCCAGATGAGTAATTTATTTGTATTTAAAAAAGATTCATTTAAAATTCTAGATACTTAGTAATAGCTATCATTACTTTGTAGAAAACAGTAAATTACTGTTCAGCTTAGTGAAGTGCTCACGATGGTACAATAGTAATGCTGTGATTTCCTTGGCTCTATCTGGAACATTATTTTCATTTGTGCTTTAGTAACTTTCTATTATGCTTGGCTATAGTCATCACTTGTATGGGTTTCTTTTCTATTATTGTTATTAAAATGATAAATTCAGAACACAAAGGCTATGGAAAAGGAAAATGAAAAAAGTTTAATTAAAAATCCACAGCTTGTTTTCCTTTATCACTTTTAAGTACTCTAAACTCCAAACATGAAACGTGATGTTTTACCTGTTTTGCCATTGTTACGAATGAAAGTATCTTCTCCAGTTTCCTTTTCCCATCCATGGAATTTAAGTTTCTTTAGATTCACATTCACTTGGGTAAGGTCTTCATCTATATTAATAGGAGATTGTTTGGCACCATTGCAAGCTGAATATTTTTTTCCCCAGTCCTTTTGGTTCAGAGTTCCTAGAAATCAAAACACTGCAGTAAATACATTTAAACCTAAACTGATATCCATATATTTTTCCATGTGAGTAATTCAAAACACAGTCTGCAATCTGTGGTCAGAATACCTTCTTGTCTATGGTTTCTGCTGCAAAAACTGTGCACAAGTACTGTTGCATTCTACCTTCAAGAATTAGGTCACTTTTGATGATTTTAGATATCATACAGAAATGATTATAAATCTCCAGGGAAAACAGAACACAACAAAAATGCCTCAAGCACAACATACAGAAATAATAAATGAAATGGGAGAGAAATAAGCTTTTAGATGAAAGAAACTGTCATTCAAAAAGAATTTGAAGTTACTGCAAAACCCTCCTTTCTAAACAACTCTTTCATCACCCAAATGTCACCAACATTCCTTCTGCCTGATGAACTCAATCAGCCCAGAAGATTTTTAATAAATAAAAGTATGATCTTTAAAGTAATCCTTACAGAGAGAAAAACAATAAGTGATTTTACTCAGCAAAAGGAGAAAGTTTGTGATGTTCTGCCCAGAGAGGCTGGCTATAGGGCCTTGCTTTGTCCATGAAGGACAATTCAGGGGTAATTCAGCCATCTCTGATAGCTGTCAGGAGGCCCTGTGCCACAGCAGGCACTTTCTCCAGGGCACTGGACTACACAGACACAGGCACAACACACTTGAACTCCATAATAATTGAGCAAGTACTCTACAGACCAGTATGAGAAGTTAGTAGCTGCCCTGAGAAACTTTGGATTGTATATTACAGTAAGATAAATTAGACAGCATTTTGGTGGTGTATGCATTTGCATACATACAAATATTTTCTACTGACAAGGTATTTTGTTGGCATTTAAAGGGACTAATTAAAACCGAGTTTTGACTGTGGAGATACAAGAAAATATAGCTGCTTCAGTTAGCTTTCACTTCCTATTAGTTACAAGTGAATATTAGTGAATCCATCGCACACATTTAAATTCTATCATAGATGTTGAAATGAGCCATGGCTCATTTACAGGCTGCTTTTTTACATCCATGTCTGTCAGCGGAAGATTGGCTGTATTGCACCCCAGGCAAGGACAGCCCTCATATTGCACTCAGAAAACTCAGTGAGGGGAGAGGAGATGCAGCCAGACCTGTAACCATGACAATAGGCAGTAATACAAGATGCTCATCTGGATAGTCAGCTACCTAGAAACATACCTGAGCTAAATTATTCAGCAAGGATCAAGTCAGGTCAGTTACCAATATCACCTTGCCACATCAGAAGTACTGCAGGTCAGATGGCATGCTATTTACTTCTTTCAGTCAGGAACGGAAGAAGCTGCTAGGCACAGTGGCCAAGCAAATAAAAAAGTTTTAGTCACAGTGTACTGAAACTGAATTTCCTGCAGGTGGGGATTAGAATCCTGTTTAAGTGAGCAGTCCTTCCTTTGGGGATGGCACTGGTGGGCTTCTGGCTCATCCTCAAGTAATGCTTCTCCTGGGCATCTGCTGTGAGCTATCGTTTATTACCTGGACAAGCATTGCAATAACTTGATTTCTAATCTGATTTTTATATGAACAGTATTATTTCAGTTCTTATCTTTAAAGCTTCCCTTGAAAAATTCTGAGTCCAAGTCAACTTAAACTTGGAGATGAACATGCTCAGGCAATCTATAGAGAATTTTCTAAGAAATATTGAAGGCGTTAAATAAACTGAAATAACGAACTTTTAAAACAGAAAATAGGGTTAGACAGGAAGAAATAACAATTCTCAGCTTTCCCTGTGCATCCTTACAGACAGGCACTTGTTTCCAGGTCTACCTTCAGCCAACTCTGTGGCTTTCCAAGCTGTCAGGTTGGGCCCGGCTGGCCACCCACTGCTGTCCCTCAGAATTAGGCTGCACTCTCTACTCTCATCTCTGCCTTCTTTGTTCCTTTGTTTCCAAGGCTTCCAGAGGCTGTTGCTGTTTCAGGGCAATGCGTAGAGGGCTCCTTTCCTTCCACTGTCATACCTGCTCTCCTGGCCCACATGCAATCTCTTCTTCAGGATGTTATCATGACTCTCCACTCAGCATGCTTTTTCCTTATTCTGCTCCTTCCTCCAGTAACACCAGGATTGATGGAAAATCCACCCTCCTCACACCACCTGGGTGTGAGAATTCTTCCAGATTTCTTCTGATGAATGTAAATATTCTTGACTTGCATCTTCCCTTTAAATTCCCTACTATCCTCTATCAAATTCAACTCAAACAAATACATCAAATTTACAGAAACTATCATTTCCTCCCAAGTTTCTTAGTTTCATGTTTCAAATTCCTGCTTTGCAACGTAGAACATAAATTCTTTCTCTTGGTAGCTGTTATCTGAGCTGTTATCTGAGCATCAGCAAATAATATAACAAATCCCTAGCATGAAGCTAATTGTAACATTAGTAATCTACATCCCAGAAAATAGTGCTGTGTCAATACTGTAACCCACCACTGCGTCCTGAGCTAGAGCACTTGGAGTTAGATAGGATGCCAGCTGTAGGCACTATGGTAATGTTGTGATTCAAGCTAGGAAGCTTCTTCATTCATTCTAGATGTGAAGCTTGTTATAAATATTGAGAGGAAGAAAAAAGGGAAGCTGGAAGGCCTGATGAGGTGAAGAATGTTATTTCCTACCTCTCAGCTAGGCCTCAAACCTGTGATGTGAGCTTGCTACAAAGGTTTGATAATGTTCAGGCTTTTAATGTGCGGAAACAATTAAGTCAAGTGATTGTGATACAGAGATTCTCCTTTCATTGTTTATCCCTTACTAAAATCTTAGGACATCTCTGAATTCTTATGAACCCTCTATAAATTTTAGAACAGTGATTTTAATGTAATTGTAGGACACCACACACTTGCCTGTGCACATGGTAAGGAACTGATTTATCTATCTTATGTATGGAAAAAATGGAAACACTTTTTCTGCTGCTCTCTGGTTGACAAAAAATTTAAGTCAGTCTGTCCTTGTTGTATGACTGCTAGCTGAAATCATCCAAGGATAAATGAAAAGTATTTCATGGTTGCAGAGGACAACAGTCTTCCAGCTAAGACAAATGAACTGAATGCCCAAAATCAATGCTCCTGCTGGAAAATCTGAATAGGTATTTGATGACTTTTAAACATTTTTCTTCTTTTTGGTCCAGCAGGTGTTTTTTTTTTTTTTTTTTTTTTTTAATTGCTTACAGTTGCAGAAATACAGGTGACCTCAGTACTGAGAAATGCAGGCAATGTAGAAACTATTTCATAGGAAAAAAAAAACCTTTGTACGAAGGAATGAGATGTGTACATTTTGTCACTCATGTGCAAAACTACACTTACTTAATGCTGCAGCATTGATCAAAAGCTATGGAATTAAATGTAAAGAAAATCAGTAACAGGCTCCATACTGGAGCAGGAACATGGGGAATTTCAGAAAGAATGGGAGTTCAGTTGTGATGGTTCAGATTATGTTTGAATAGCAGAATATATGTCTATGCATATATCATGTTCTGCAGACCAATACAACTGGATGTATAGAGCAAAACATTTGGGTCTGAGGACCAGATATCCACACCATATGTTTTTCAGAAGGCTTTTAATTCAGCCTATCTCTGGTCCCATGGTAAATGCCCACTGGCAGATGAAGTGTATTTGGTATATTGTTTCAGTGCTTCTCCTGTTTAATAGCAGTTGGGATGAATCCATGTCATGCATTCTGAGACAACTCTGCCTTGGGAAGCAAAGCTGGGAAAGTAGGAAGCAGCCATAAGATTTCCTCCAGAAGTCCAGTCCCAATCTGATCTAAAATGCTGATGTAAATGCATCCAGTGCAGCAAGCAGGTGGTGAAACTGCTGTGGTTTACATGACTTGCAGAAAGCCAAAGTAAAATCATAAGTACCAAATGTTTTTAAACAAGAGCAGATTGTTTTACTGTAGGTGTTATCATAGAAACCATAAATCAAAGCAGTGCCAGCCATCTTGAAAATATTGTTGAAACTGAGCTTTGAAAATGATTTTCCCCAAACTGTTCTTTGCTCGGAAGGAAACCTGAGGAGAATAAAAATGTGCATGATGTAATGTGAAGAGTGCACAGAGGAAGCAATGTTTGTCAAAGCTGTCAGCTCTGAAGAAGTAACTGACAATTCACTATGAATGAAAATGAGCCTGAATACAGCAGATGACAAGTTAATGGAAGACTGTCTATACCATCACCTTCACTATTCTTGCCCAAGGCAGAATGGCCAAAGAAAATTTGCCGACTCTGTTTTGATAAAATGTTATACTCGGCACTGCTCCTCATCCTTAGCCTCATGAGCCCATCCCTACAACAAGCATGCACTTCTCATTTTGTGCTGCTCTTCTACCTCCTGCAGCCTTTGGAAGATCTGTCCCACAGAGTGTTACTGCACTTCTGTCTTTTGTAACAATACTTAAAAGAAAAGCATCTGTCAAACAGTTCTCCACAAGTTAGCAGCCTATGCAAGCAGAAAGAGCAAGTTGTGAAACTGAGTAGGCTGTGATCCTCCCAGCAGCCTGCCAGGAGAGGGGTTTCTCAGCGTGTTGATATGCTACTATGTGCCTGTCTGTTGGGCTGTAAGTCTTCATGATGAGTACTGCTGTTTGCTATGGGGCATCAGTGCTCCCTGTATGCAATATACGATTTATGCAGAATGGTCTTCTTATATCAATGGAAAATATATCTTCATAGAGAGAGAACTTAAACCTCAAACCAATTGAATGGGATTCTAAACATGAAATATATACTCTGGATTTCCATTTTATACTGAATATGTGCATAGCTTCTGAAGAAATGGAATGTTACAAATAAAACTTTGGCTTTATGGGATTAATAATTATGTCAGAAAATTGTATTAGTGAGGAGACATATTTTAGTTGGAAAATTTTACTTGCCAGCACTTGTTTTTAGTAAATGTTGTTTGACATCACAGCCTTTGCATTCCTAGCTCTTATTAGGATCATTTTTCTTGTTAATGGACACACTCCTATCAAAGAATCTAAGCTCCAACTTCAGCAGTAGGTGCAGAAAAAGAGATGCTTTAATCATATGTTAAGGTGAAGAAGCTATACTTTGTAAGAATAAGCTTTGAAACTCAAAAAGGTTAACATCATTACAGATAGAGAAGTACTGTTAGAAATATGGATACAACTTAAGACAGCACGTGTAGTTCAAAACTAAACTCTTACCAGTTGCAGGGTATAAACACTTGACTCTGGAACTGACAATGCAGCCTGAGTAAAATAACGGGTAGACCAGAAAAAATTATAGTGTAATTAAAGTTTTTCACTGCTTTTATTTCATTTATTATTTCAAGATTTAAACTGTTGTGAACCTTTGTGGTTATATTAAAGACAAAAGGAAGTAGAAAAGAGTGAGAGATTTTTACTGCTGCTTAATTTCCTCCTCTCTGTTTTTCATCTTTCACTCTTGGATGATATCATTACTTCCATTACTTTTTAAAATATATATTGGACATTTATGGAAAGTGAAGAATACATGTTCTGTGTAAACAGAATAGATCTGTTTTATCAAAGATGTCATTGACATATCATTCTGAAGTGTTAAGTGATTCCTAAGTGCTTTTGGTGTTTGATTGTTTTTTGTGTTTCTATTTCGATTTTATAAAGCAATTTTTTTATTGTAAGATATGAAAAATATGAAACAAGGCCATTAATTATGTGGGTATTTATGTTAAGACAAAGTTTAAATTTAGTTGTCAGATAGTGCTCTGAACACTAAAGGTAGAAGTATTCCTTCTCCTCTTTGTTTCTGCTTCACTGTTTAGTTAGAGCATCCAAACTGGATCTATAGAGGAGATGGGAATTCATGAATGACCAATACTCTTAGCTTTGCACCAACAGCTGCACAATGCAGCTTCCAGTCGTCTAAAGGTAGAAAAGTGACTTCAATGCAGATTCTGTATGAGTGAGTGAAGAGCTGCAACACTGGCCAACAGAGATAAGTGCCACTGATATTAACCTTGTGGATATTAGTACACCTCATATTACATGAAACTGCATTCTGAAGGCAGATTTTTGTCCACAAATAAATGAAATGTCTTAGTCTTACACGTTACAGTGCTTCTATTTTGTCTTGATCTTCATTGCAGGGATTTTTTTTCACCTCCAAAAAGCCCCAATTACCTCCACAGCACTATTCATTATCAGATTCATAAACTCTCTATACATTCTTCAGATTGAAAAAGTCTAGGCTTTAAGGGGTGAAGTTACTTGTCAAGGCAGAGAAGAAGTTTTGGCTTCCAATTTTGGGCTTAGCCAGTTTTTATGCCTGTCTCAGAGTTTAATTGCTTGTGGGTTTTCCAAGACAGCACTGCTTGCCAATGTCTAGGTCAAATGCTAACAAATGATGGCTATGTTAAAAACAGCCTGTGGATTAACTGCGTGGTCACTCTAAAAACTTCAATAATATTTACATGATCAGAATTCAACAGTAAAAATGTAACTTGCTTTCAAATGAGCAAAAGTCAAATATATTTATCCCATAATTTTTTTTGGCATACATGCAGTTGCAGATAAATGAATGCAACACATTTCCCTACACATACTGCTCTACAGTAGGATTTGATATTTCAAATGAAGGAAACAGAAGAAACAAAAAATTATGTTTGTTTTGCAACTAGATGAATTCAAGCAAGCCAAAAAATCTATTCTACCATTTCTTTACTGCATTATTTGTCACTTTTCTAAGTATCAGCATATCTTCACTGTATTCTAAAAGATTGTGCATTGCGTGCATATGCACACAAGAATATATCTGAGCTGTACAAACACAGAAAAACATGGACTTCTCTTGAGGAGAATATCGTAAAGAATGACCCAGCACTAACCTGTCGTGTCCATTTTCTCTGTTTCCCATGTGAAGAATGTCTGTTATTAATATCTAAATCAGCAGGTGAGTCAGGAAAATTCTGATGCAATGCTTTTTTATCCTCCAATCATCATATTTCTTTCATCTTATGTTTTATTTGAACATAAACATTACGCTTCATCCATATCTCTGGTCACCAAGACAGCTCAAAACATATCCAAAAACAACTGAGAGAAGAAAAAAATTATATTTTTTTCCCTTCAACCTCACAGGAAAAAAAAAAAAAAAAAAAGAATTGGATAGAATAAACCACAGTTCTTGAGATACAATAGAAAACTGTAATCAGTATTATAAATGCAGTGGCTGCCTTGTGATTTGTCTTCCTGGGAGTCAATCTGATAATGATTCATAGCCTAAGTGAATTACTGAGCAAAATGTGTAGGAGGATGAAGACCAGTGGACGGTTCTCTTTTAATATAGCAACTGTTTGCTGTTCCTCTTCTTTCAGTCCTTGATGTATCTGGCTATTGCAAGCGAGACAGAAACTATATAATCAAATTCTTCTATTTCAGAGAAATACAGATTATCACTGACTTGCAGTGCACTCAATGATATGGTTGTTTAGACTAGGAATAAGATTATGGGAGAAATTCATTCAACATTTTAAGATACCTCTTTTCTATTATTCTCATCCCATTGCTCCTGAATTTGCATAGAAATGCTGTTAGAGAATGATGTAGCAATACACAATGAAAACTTGCCACGTAATCTTGATAATTAATGTAGTGTTAAGATCTAAGCTACATTTTTCAATTAAGTATTAAGGAAGGAAATTTGTTACAGTGTCAAATGAGAAAATATCCAATAAAAAAAGAAATACATTTTTTCTCTTGCTTTTATTTCATTTTTCAGAATATGTGGAAGCCCAATTGGAAACTCACCGCTTCTAAACTTCTCCAAGGAATTCAGATAGTAGCAATGATTTCCTTAAGATACTTAAGGTCACAAAACTTTATAACAGCACTGCTGAGCGACAGATAAAATTCCAAGATCACAAATAACCACAGCTGAAAACAGAACTGGAATGCATGGAGCTGGCTCACTTTTAGGGAAAGAAATAGGCAACATCTTTTGGCCAACCCTGAGGAACACAGCCTGTGACTGAATTTCATATCCCTACAACTGCATTTCTTTTCATGTTGGACACAGTAGAATTAGCTGACAATTTTGAGTCATGGCAATATCAGACCTGGTCGGTCCCTCTCAAGGAAAGAACTCCTCACCCATTCCTGAGCAGTTGTGCACAGTGTTGGTGAGCAAGGACGTATGAAACGGGACACTCACACACTTCATTCTCTACCACTTCCATGATTTTTAAGATAACACCAACAGCTTTCCAACACCATACAGCCTCACCACAGTTCAGCTGTGCTTCCTGGAAGTGGAATGGAGGCCCGCCCTCAAACTTACATCTACTGCACTGAGGAAGTGTACTATATTGCCTTTTTATCAGGAGCATAACAGGAGCATAAATGGAGCCTATGGTAGTGTCTCCCTCTGCCTCATATCATACAAGTGATATATTTGTGTATACAAGTGTATATCATACAACTGATCTATTTGAAATGCAACGACTGAGAATGACAAAATTATTTCAAATCAAAGCTTGAGCCAACTTTAAAAAGACCATGAAAATGCACCTTAAATGGCCATCAACAAGAGCAAAGAAAGAGGAAGTAATAATCTACTTCAAGTGCAGCATTCAGCACCTGTCTGAAAAGTGATAGTTGATGAAATCCCAGGACATGACTACAATGAATCCCATCTTCAGAAGCAAAAACCCTCATTTATACCAGAGTGCGGATCACCATCTAAGTCTAATGAATGGCACTATGACAGTCTTTGCAATTCCTTGCTCATTACACCAAGGTAGTCTCTGCTGATCTTGGGTGGCGGAACCAAATTATAGCAATGAACTTTAAAACAGTGTCATTTACTTCTTCTCAGCTTTTCAACACATCAACAGATCTAACAGTGTTGGATTTCACTGAGAATATCAAAACTGTTTTCTCTCTTGTGGTATGGCCTCCCCCCTTCCTCCCTCCACTGCCTTGCTTTGCTTTCCTTCTTCACTTCTTTTCTCTCCCTCATCCCACTTTTTGCTATAACCAAATGTACATTACTTTGTTGCTGTCACCAAGGAAAATAACTCCTGTCATTACCAGCCAATCTACAAGAATAATAGGTCTAATAAGCTCTGATCCAAAGTCTGCTTCCTTATGTATATAAAAAAATTATGGGTGGGTTCTCTGGCCTTTGGATCAGATCCACTGTGCATACATATAAAGATCACTGCTAAATAAGACTTGTGCAACCTTGGATGCAATACACAAGCTGCTGTGAAAAAGGTTGGCATTTACCCTTGAAGAGCAAAAAGGCATCCATCTCAGCTTAAAAGAATAATGTGAAGATCTTGAAAAACAAGGACTAGACAGAAATAAACCAAAGCAAGACAAATATAGGATAAAAGAATACTGGATTACATCACTGCTCAGTCAGTTCCAGCAGGTGCCAGTGGATAAATTACCTTAATGTTGAAAAGAACATAACATTTTTTTGCTCTCCAAGTTCTCATTTATAGAGCTTTATTTTTTTGTAAAATGAAGCTCCTACCTATCTCCAAAGAACATAATGGCACAGTAAAGTGTGATTTTTTTCTAGCACCTTTTAGCAGGATTTGGTATTACACTTCTATGGGAATTTCAATATATATCACGCTTGCATAATGTTAAGGGTGAAAGGAGGAAGTGGGCAGGAATTTGTTTTATAGTATTACATTCAGCTGCATGGATTTATATGGAGATATATGGCTGTATGTGTGCTCGTCTTCACAGTTTTTATCACATAGTATTTTTGACTTTAGAAAGCCCATTCTAATTGATAAGCATGGACTGTGACTTCAATAGCAAAAACTTTAATTCCCTTTTCCCTTTCCCCCACCCCCCGAGATAAGAGAAAATCCCTCTGAAAATGAACACTAACTTTTTAAAGCAGTCACTATGTACTCTGGAATGTGCTGCAACAAGCTGTTGCTGTAGCTAGGCAACCAGGATGATTAAAAAAAAAAAAATAGTCACATGTTTGTAAATAATAGCAGTGCATTATTTTGAGAAGGACATGAAAATACACACAAAATTTAAATCTGCATGCTGGAGGATAGAAGCCTCATGCACACAGACACACCATTCTGTGTGTGTCCATTTTAAGCAATGTTATGCTTTTTTCCCTGAGACAGAGACAGACTGCTTAAATGCAATGAGTCACACAGCAAGGCAGCATGAAATGCCTGTGTTGGTAAAGATGCGCTGAGTTTGGCTTTCATATGTATTTTCAGAAACAATTATTTTGCCTGGGGAGGCAACCTGAATATTTTTTAAAGTACAAAATACGGGTAAGTGGCAAGAAGATAAAAACCAGCACACTCCTAACATTCCACAAACCTTCCTGCACTAACGGTATTTGTTTGGAATTAGTGTAATTTCATTGCTATCATTACGTTTCCATTTTTTCCCACAGATGCTACAGCAGATTCTTTCAGATCTACAATAGCAAAGTCAGTGGATGGATGATTTCTTCTCTAGTAACCTACCATGTTAAATTTAAATGACACTATCACATGATTATTCTTCTTGAGAGTTACCACATCCTCAGAAACAGTCCTTAATAACTCCTCCAGTGAGTGAGGTTCTTCCCAGCCTTGATGGGATAACATCATTATGTAAATTACACAGTAGGTATTTCTTCCAAGAACTTCTTCCACAAATGTGATATGCAAACATATTTTTTCTTCTGCAGATACAAAAAAAGATCTAACCAGGCTTTAAAAATCTTCCAGTATTAAGAACTTTAAGAGCTACTTTCAATACCAACTAGTTACTCTCAGTAGTGAAATGGTAAAAGCTATTTAGCAGTAAGTGTAAGTCATTTCAGACGGGAAACTCACTGTCCATTAATAGCATTTATTCTCACAGATTTTCCATTCTATCCTACCCTGGAAACTAAATTTGCAATAGGGAAGGAAGCAGCACTAACTGTTACAGAGGCACACGCTTAAGTTCTTGTTCCTCTGTGAGTCTTGCGGAGATAAAACTCTACTGAAAGGAAGAGTTATTTCACTGCACAGCTTGTATTGTGAAACAAATAGAAACTGAAGCTTAACCTACTGCCTCAGAGCCAAAAGTTCACAATGAAGATTTCAGTTTTCATATCAACATTCCTTTAAATTCACTAAGCTCTTTAATGGCTTAGCACTTTTTTTTTTTTTTTTTTTTTTTTTCTATCTATGGCTAATACACAGAATAATCAACTTTCATGAAGATTCGTGCCATCATTTTTCTTTCTCTTTTCTCTGTGAGGAAAGAACATTTTCCTTTCATTTCTGCACATAATAAAATAGAAGAGGATCAGAAGAGCTTGTTACTTTCTTTCTTCACATTGTTACGCAAAGCTCAAATGTAGGGTCCTTTTCATCACCTGCCAGCATAGTCTTTACTACTTTTCACTAAGTGAGTCATTAAAGGAGAAAGAGATCTTGAATACTGTACCATGACTGGCCAAATCAAAGGCATGCTTCTTGGTTTATTTATCTCTTTTAAGTGGGAAGCTAGTATGGTAGGAGCAAGAGAAACACATGGTATTCCCAACACATTAACATCACCTATCAGACCTCTCCCAGCACAGAGGAGAAACAACTTTCTGCTGCAGAGTTAATACACTGTAGTTCACGTGAAGGTAATCATCCAGTCCCAAGGGAGGACTGGACGCACACAAGTGCTTTTAGTACCAAGTGATCCCAAGTACTTGAGAATCTTGGCAGTTCTAGATTTGTGGAAGGCTTCTACATGAGTGGACGAAGATTCAGTTTCACTCTCTGAAATTTTGTCTACTGCTTCTTCTTTTTTCCTTTTCCCTCTTGATGGAAAGTATCAATTTTATGCTCAAGAAAAACGTATGCTATCCTAAACATATTACATTGAATGTGAATGCTATCTCATTATCTTAAACAATATACTTTTAATTACTGACTTAGAGAAAAAAATTTCTGACATGTATCTTTTCTGTTCAGACTGTTAGGAACTGGCCAGCCATAACTAAAATAATGGCACACAGGTTTCTTGCACTAAATTATCAGCTATCAAAGCAGATCAGTAAGCTGTTGGGACAAAACCTCCATGGTACAGACCTACTGTGCATCTAACTGAAATGTAGATAATCAGGCTGTAGAGACCATTTCACATAGAGTTCATAGGTTCCCAGATTTTCATCAAAAGTTCCCTATACCTGATCTCTACCACTGCCTGTGCCCTGAGGTACTGCCAGATTGAGTAACCATCATCAAAGGCCATTCTGGATTCACAAACAGCTCATTCCTTGCCATAGTCTTCCAGGGCACCTACCCAGTTGGCATGACCCTCTGACTGTGCAGTCAACAGCACTGAGATGGAAGCAAAGCCCTGAAATCACACCTGCCTCCATTCAAAAACATGGATTTTCAATTTTAATGCAACAACCCAAGAGCCAGGTCCTGACAGCAGGTTTTAGAAAAAATCAGATGTCCTCCTTCCTCTGAACACCACATTCACAAACAGGCCATGTTAGAAATTGTGCACTTGAGGAGTCAACACAGCCAATTCACTGTATGATATCTATCACATTTCAGATTTAAGATCAGATTATTACATGCATCTCTTCCACAGCATCACACAAGCCTTAAATCACAGCCTAATTATAATTATTCTAAAGTATTTCTCCAGTCTTTTGATTCCCATTTGAATTAGGCTCCAGTCCCACAACCATGTCCATGTTGGTAGCCAGCTATTCAGGTCACAGAATGTATGGGTAGCTATAAAACATCTTATATGTTACTGAACTGTTCACAGGAAGACCATATTTCTGTCTCAAAATGAAGTCCACTACTATTAAAGCAACTAGAGAATGTAATTGTTAAAATAATTAGATATAATACATTTCTAGTTGTTTTGTGTTTGCTATGCTAGCACAATGACCAGTGTTTGCTATACAGCACTTAGCACCAAACATCACTGCATATATTATGAGATTTCTGGCACAGTTACATGGCTATTGGCCTAATTCTTTATCAAAAGATGATATCTAATTTCTATTCTACTAGACAAGAATCTCAGATTTTATATAGAAATAATAATTAGGAAAAACAGAGAAGAACACCTCACCTAGATTATACATCATCTAGACCAGGCACTTACTGTTTTAAAACCTTTTTTTTATTTTATTTCCTAGAAGAATATCCTTTGTGATCTCCATCAACCCTACATCACAGTTTATGTGCTATGGTCTCCTGATGTTTCCAGTCTCTGAGGATCTGGTTACAATTTCTTCCTAGCTAGTTACAACTGCCCACAACTAAGGCAGTAGGCCTTGATTACATTTGGGATGGAAAGTTGGGCAAAATATTATGATGGTTAAAGAAGAGATACATGGCCTGAGTTTCTAGCTACAGCATATCTTCACAGATAAGCACAGGCATAATAAAGCTTACTCTGCTGCTGAAGCCCAGAATCTATATTCCCCAGTATAATTTTCAAAATATGAGAGGATTAGTCTCACTCATGAATGACTTGCATGACATTTACACAGAGATTTCTAAATGAAGGGGCTGATCAAAAAATTCTGTAGGTGAATTATATGATTCTCCGTCAGTTCTAAGATAGGGAATAATATATTAGGTTAGAAGAAGATGGAGCTCAGGAATGGGAAAGCAAGGCAAAAGCACAATGTAAATGAAAGTTTCTGAGAAAATGCAGAGACAGCTTTTTGCATATGCAACTGTGAACTCTTTTTAAATAATTTCTCTTGGCTATAGGCAACAACAACTTTCCCTTCATTGGAATCAGTTTTATCTTTGAATAATACCAAGAACCTGATGTTTCCAGTGCAGTGTACTTCCCTATGGGGAAACATCAAATCTAGAAACTTCAGTTAGTGGAGTTTCCATGGAATTGTTCCTTCAAAGTAAAGATGTTTTTAACTTCACAGAAAATGCTGCCAGATTGTGACTATGAGTCACAGGAGATCTGCTGAAAATCATGTTTCTTTCTATATTATCTCTTTATTTTTGCTAATATCCTGTCACTTTGTAGTTCTGATAAACAATTCCTTGACTGATGGGTGTCCTTGAAGTTTTTATTCTGTGGAGATTAGCCATAAAGGCTTGTATTGAAACTTCCCTCCACCCTTGTCATCACTCAGCTTGCCTTGCTTTTGTTTTTCCCTCTTTCTCTGGTTTAATAATGATATTTTGTCTTTTCTTCTGAGACTCTTGCTCAAAATTGCAGTACCACAGAATAGCTGATGTAGGAACAGACTTCAGGATGCTATCTGGTCCAAACCCACTGCACAAGCACGCAGAGCACATTACTCAGGACCATGTCCAGGTGGCTTTTGAAGATCTCCAAGGAAGGAGATTCCACAGACTTTCTGGGCACCTTAGGCCAGTGCTCGGTAACGAACTGCTTCCTGTTGTTCAGAGTCTCTTGTTTTCCAGTCTGGTGTCCACAGCTTCCTGTTTTGGCACTGGGCATCACTGGAATAAGCCTGACTCTTTCCTCTTTGCAATCTCCCTTCAGGTATTTATGGACACAGATAAGATGCCCCATGCCTTCTTAAGGGTCAACAGTCCCAACTCTCAGTCTCTCCTCATAAGAGATGCTGCAGATCACCTTGGTGGCCCTCCCATGGATTCTTTCCAGTATGTTCATGACTCCTGTACTGAGGAGCCCAGAACTGGACCCAACAGTCCACCAATTCCTAGTAGAGTGAAAGTATCACCTCTTTTGACCTACTGGTGATACTTTGTCTCGTGCAACCAAGAATATAATTAGCTTTCTTAGCACCAACAGACTATTGCAGATTGATGTTTAACTTGGTGTCCACGAGGCCAACCAGGTCCTTTTCTGCCAAGCTGCCTTCCAGCTAGTCAGTTTCCAGCATGTCCTGGTGCCTGTGATTGTTTTCCCCAAGTGCAGGACGCTGCACTTTGAACCACATGAGACTCCTGTCAGTCCACTTCTATATTCTGCTGAAGTCTCTCAGCACTGCCCCTCATTTTAAATCATCAGTAAAATTCCTGAGGATACATTCTGGCCCATCATCTAAATCACTGATGTAGAGGAACAGTAATACTCCAGTGTACTCTAATGAAGATGATGAAGACTTTACTGTAATAGGAACAAATATGCAAAAAGCAAGAGCAACATTACCTTTTTTCTTGTGCTTGAATTTGTGAAGAAAAAGCAACATGAACTTGTGAGGCCAAATCAGAGATGAAATCTCTTGACCAGAGCTGCATAAGGTATACCAGAATTTAGAAATTTACATTACGTGTTCTCTGCATGTGCATCTTTCACCACCCCCAGTCTCATTTACAGTATCCACAAAAACTGGGTATGAAATGTGTACAGTACTCCACAGGCTGAAAAACTATATTTCATTACTACATTGGCGATGTCAGTAAGCAGATCCTGAAGAGCACTGCCTTTGCCAGACCCAGCATTGCTAACTTGTACTATTACTCCTGCCAAAGTGAAATACTGAGGGACGCTGTAAGGGACTAGCATTCAGTCTCCCATCAAGGAGGGATTTTGTTGACAATTGTCTCCTTGTCTTCCTTCTTAGCTGAGCAGAATTTAATTAAAACACATTTCCTCAGAACATTTGATCACTATTCAGATAATCCTCAGCTTGCAGGCGCAGAGTTTCTGTGACTGAAAGAGGAACTAAGGGAGCCTTACTCTCTGCCCTTGCACATTCTGCATTTCCGTGTCATTTGATTTGACTGCAGCTGTGTATCTGCATAAACTCATCCCTTCAGAGCGGGTATGATGAGTCCCTGTTCCATAATAACTAGAACCCAATGAAAGATTGTAAAGCATGATCTTGCCATTAATTTGATACGTAATTTAATTTGGTAGTGGGACAAACTCTTTGTTGCATAAAATAAATATTGCCACTACACATACCACAATGGTTCCCTTGTTGATGATGCTTCTGCTGATGATTGCTAAAAATTTGGCAGCTACATTTCTCCAGATGTGCTACTTAAATGGCCAGTTAGGGTAGAAAATTTCCATTCCTTGCCCAACACAGTTTTATAGTTCTCACCCCTTTACAAAGTTTCTAAGTGTTTGATGGAACATAAATATATCTGATCTTACTTTATTTTAATGGGTTTTACAAACAAAGTATTTATTTACAAAAATTGCAGGAAACAAAGTGACCTCAACAGTGTAGTGTCATTTCTTTTGTATCTGGCCAGGACCAAAATGGTAGCTGACACTGAAAACAAATTTACCAATTTTAAGCTGTGCTGGTCTAATGAGTGTTTAAGGGATACCTCATGAGGGAGCTAAAGAAAGGAAAAAGTTGCTCTCAAGAAATGCGATTAGTGCTGTGGATTCCTGCGAAGCATTAACTTGACAGCCATGCACAAGTCAACAGTATTTTTGTTCTCTCTTCTCATCTGGGGGTATTGTTTCAAAGAGGGTCATCGGTTTGCAAGTCTGGCATCTACTTACATTGTTAAGAATCTTGCAAGACCTCCATTAGCATAATGGGTCCTGACATATAATTCCTAATTTGCTGTATGATATAACTATTGTGGACAACTGTAATCATACTCCAACTGCAGCTCCAGAAAGAGATATTTTAAAAACTGCTCCATTGATCTGAGGTATAATCTGCATCTGTGATTGTATAAACAATATGTCCTGCGAGATGACAATATTAATATTTTACTAATAACTCTTTGCACTGCCGCCACTTGAGTTGGGGAATGTAAAAACAAACTTTATTTCAATACAGGATGAAAAATAAGAGTAGATTTATAAATAAATGTAAGAAATATTCGAGCCATTCCAAAATTTCATAGTCTGTATTTATGCTAAATCTTTTGGCTTTTATATTGCAGTTTTTCTGCCATGCGTAGATTTTAAAGGACGCTTGCTGCCAACTTAAAATCTGGTCAGTGATTTTCAAGAAAATCAGATACCTTGGTTTGAGGGATGACATTTGCTACCCTCTGAGGTTTCAGAATCACACTGCCTTTTTAAAAAGGATATCTTCCTCAAACAAAGAGGAAACTGAGAAGGGAAATGCACTGAAGTTTTTGGCCAGTGCATTCTGCACTCTGAGGCAGGGCACAGGCTTAATCCAACACATCTAATGTATCTGGTGAAACATGCACACAGCTGAAGGCAAAAAGACTGGCTGGGGGAGATCCAGTATCCATAAGCTCAGTGCATTGCTCTCTTCAGTGGCCACACTAAGCGTGGGCACTTTCCAGAGGGCAGCCCAATCTCCCCAGTTAAATTAGTTCTCTCCTAATGGCAATGGACACAGATAACAGACCACTCCCTTTCTGCACCAGAGATCAGAGCACGTGTTGAGGAAGCAGTGACTTGAAATCATAGCTTTATTCATTGTGAAGAAATTATGTCAGGATACAAGGAAAAGGTGTAACCAGAAAAAAGAACTGATCATCTTTTCTGAAATGGCGCTGGCTGCTGTGGCCACTGGGCAGCAAGATACCTCAGCTCCCAAGGTGATGAGAAGCCTGGCTTTCACCTATTGGCTATAGCAGTCATTGCAGGAGGAGGAGAGCAAGGGAACAGCCTGAAGTAGTCTGGTCTATGCTTCTATGCCTGTTTTTTTTTTTTTTTTTTTTTTTTTTTAATTCAGAGATAATCTAATCTGAGAGGCAGGGATGCGCATCTGGAACCTCAACTCCAGTGAGCTGTGATAATTTGCAGAAGAATTGCAGCATACTGCAAATTGCAGGAAGAGAAAAGGAGCTGTAGGAGGCTGGATTGAGTAGTTACTGCTCATGTGCTCATGTAGGAGCTTACAACTTTGGATCCTGGTATGTAAGATGAAGATGCAGATAGGCAAAAAAAGGGTGTCTAAGTGGAAAAGTATTGCTTATTGCCTATTTTATTTCAGTTTAATTAACTAACAGCAGGGGACGCTTCCTTTGAAAACCATAAAAACCAAGAGATGGTGATGGATATGACGCCCTTCACAGAGCCTGACAGCTCTGCTCCTGATACAGGACAGCAAGCCCTCTGCTTTCAGACAAAAGCCAGTGATCTGACAACTAGAATAACCAGTTCCTGGGTTAAAGAAAGATGTTAGAGGGAAGAACAGAGATATTCGGGAAGACTCTGAGACATGTTTTTTTTTTCTGACTGCATCTCTATCTGTCAATCATCAGCCAAGTGCATAAACCTATAAATTGTAGTATATTCAGTTTCCAGCAACCGCAAGGGACTGCTTAGTTAGAATCAGGTTCTAAATGGCTGTATTATTTTGACTTAGATTAAAGGAGCTTCTACTGAAGTGTACTCCCATAATGTGCCAATTTATAATAAAAGCATGCACAAAACTTACAAAATTATGTGATTGCTATGGGCTGCTCTGCAAACATAAAGTGGCTTGTGTTTTGAAGAGTACGTACAAAAGGGAGATGATGACATGCAAGTAAACATCTGACACTTAAAAAGTGATTACAACTTCTTTTTTTTTTTTCCTAGATCAGCAATCACTGTGTGGATTTTGTTTGCAACTATTCAACCTGCTTGCTTTGTTATATAGTATCATTATGACACACAAAGAAAACTTAACATTGTCCTCTAGGGACACAAATTCATCACATACTGCAGTCACTTCCGTGAATATTACAAGGAACTCATCAGCTAAGCACAAAGCAAAAAAGTCTGACATGAAGGAAACTGATTCACCAGGGACAAAAGCATGAGCCCTAGTGATGCACTGTGACTTAAAGGAAGCAGTGAAGGCTTTCTAAAAAAGCTAGGACAAATAAAGGGCATCTACCTGAAGTCATTAGTTGGCTGAGGAGTTGATGCAGCATGGCTGCAATGCTACACTAGGACTGCAGAAAGTTAGAGGAAGTGATAGGCTGTGCTAATCCACACTGTACCCAAAAACACAGAGGAAGCTAAAACCAATACTAATGCAGAATATGCAGCTCTCAGGCTGCTTCAACGGAAACTTAGTAGGATAGAGATCACTCAGTAGCATGAGGAAGAAAGCACTATCAGCCTTCAGCTGTATCCTTAACAGAGCTTTTCTGTCAGGCAGAAGTAATGAGTAATGCACAACTCATGTCTTGCAGTAGTCAGAGGGACAGAAAATGAAATCAATTTAATCTCAAATTGTCTACAATAAATATCCAAAGAAGAACAAAAGTGTTTTAATTTCCATGCAAGGCAAATGAGTTTAGGCTTCAAAATGGGATTTAGAAGCTTAGGAGGAGAAAGTAATTGATAAAACTCACAAAGAATTATGAACACAGACTTACAAGAAATCTTCCTTGTCAAATTTGAATGGTACGTGCAAATCAGACAAGCCCTGGAAACAAGTCTGAGTTGTTAATGAAGTTCTTGCCCTCACAAATAAGTTACTGGTGCACCAGGTTCATCTGCACTTCCATTCAAAATAATTCATGTAGCATTAAATTAATCCAGCACATTTTTAATGTCTAGGTCTGGTGATAACTCGCCCAAGAAACACCTGACCTAGACAGAAGGTGACTTGATGAAATAAAACAACCTCATGCTTCCAGGTTCCAGCTCCAACTAAGGACACAGAATCACAGAATGTCTTGGCTTGGAGGGTACCTTAAAGATCACCTAGTTCCATTGCCCTGCCATGGGCAGGGTTGCCACCCATACTAGGGCCTTCAAAGCAAAAAATGCCCATTTTTTTAGAAGTTAGACATTTTTCTGGTTCTCCTTATTAAAAACATGTTTGTCTGGATACTTCCAAAACATCACAGATGTGTCAGACTGAAAGTTCCTCTGGTCTCATTGCTTATTTTCCCCATTTTTTAAAAGGATTTAATGAGAAGGATTGCACAGCCTTCCTAAGCAACCCATGCCTGGGCTTTGTTGTTCTCACAGTCAGTTTTTCCCAATATCACAGATAAAACTTCCATTCTGCAAATCAAATTGTTTTATCCCTACCACATAAGTGGTATGGAGAACAACCCATCACTTTATAACAACTTTTAAATATTTGAAGACTATTATTGTAACTCCTTTTTCTAAGCAAACGTAGCTCCTTATTTTTTTATTTTTTATTTTTTCCAAGCAGTTTAGTTTTTCTGAGGTCCCTGTCATTACTGTCACTTTTTCTCTGGGCCTTTTCTCAATTTGTCACCATATTTTCTACAAGTGTGCAGCTCCAGAATGAATACAGAAGTACAGCTGAGACCTCCCTAACGACAAGTAGAGCAGAATAATTGCCTCCCATGCCTTATGCAACACTCTCGTTAATTCACCTCAGGATGGTATTGTCTTTTTTTACGACAGCAGCACATTGTTAATTCTGATTCAATTACAGCCAACCGCCGTTTAGCCACCTAACCAGGCGGTCCCCATTTTGTATCTATATGTTTGATCTTCTTTTTCTTTTCTAGTGCAGGTATTCTGTGCTTGTTGTTACCCTTGTATTGATAAATTCTACTTGACTGGCTTCTGACCATTTCTCTCATTCATCAAGCTCACTTCCAATTCTGATAATGTTCTCAAAATTCTTGCAAACTCCAGTATGTTGTCCTCCATGAAGTTGCTAATCCCAATTTGCTAATTTTGCTTCCTTCTGTCATCCAAGATATTATTAAAAACATTGACCAATATCATATCTAGGAAGAAATTTTGTTGGATATATCTTCAAAGGCACTATGAAATTACTTTCTATTTTCACAGTACCAGAAATTTTTTTAAAAAATTTCTATACCTTTGTTTGTATAGAAAAAGCTACAGTTGCAGGCATTAAATTGAATCTTTTACTCCCATAGGCTGAAACAATAGCTATGGGAAATGTAAACTGAGTCATTCATTTTAGTGAGATATTAAATAAGAAGTTTCATGACAATTAAATGTTGACATTAATTTTCACTGATGATCAGCTTTGTAGAATCAAGCTAATGTGTTTGCAATTTCTCTTTCAGGGTCAAATAATGAGGAGTGCACACAGAGATAGCTGTGTATTCTGGAGTGATTTCTCACTTAATTGCCAAAATATTCCAGTTTTTTCAATCTTTTAACAATTTTACATAAAAAGTAGAATAAATATTTTCACTGTAGTCCTGTACTACTGCTAAAATCCACACATTTAATTTTTGTAGAAACATGCTACATTTCTGATGTGATAAAAATTGTCTATGACTACAAGGTAGGGCAGATTAAAAGTTTAGTTTTAAGTTAATGGATATATTTGCATTGATTTCAGTTGGCTTCAGTTTCAACTGTTAGAAAAGGAATTTTGAAATTTGAATAAAGTTAGTTTTAAAAGTAGTCCTTACACAGCAATATTTAAATGTTATTTGCTCTGAAATCTATCAAAATGAGATTTGTGGGTAACAGCATAATCCTTGTAAGAATGCTACGTAAGTATTTAATATTCATACTAGGATTTTTTTTAAGACTATATGTCATTGCAACTTGGTGCCTGAACAGGAAATAAACTTTCAACATAAGCAGTATTTTGCCTCAGATACAGAGCACTTTATGAGCTAACTTCCTTATATTGACTCATGCTTACTAAGTCAATGGAGATACAGCAAGGCTGAATTTCCCTGCAGAATATGAATGAGAAGACAGACAGCTGTTTAGCTGGTAGCCAAGTCCTTGGGAGAAAGAAAAGAAAAAAATGGAGTCACTGAAAAACTGGAAATTGTGTGATTGTGCTGAATAGATCAACAGTAAACATGCAAAATGGTTTCCACCATACCTAGCAAATCAGTAGTTTAAAAAATTTAGTAAAGATTAGAAAAGAAGAACATGCTAAAATATGTTAATTGGGAAATACTAGGTTATGCACGTAAGGAAAAAACTCCTGAGTCCCTCTGTGCTGCACCTATGTGAAAACATGCCATCACAATGAGTCCAGCATACAAGAAAAAAAACAATTCACCTTGATAACCAAAGTAATAAAATGGGGTGAAATTCATCAAATTGATAAAGTTAGAGATAAAGTTAGAGACCAGTAGTAGGAGTTCTTGCTACTACTGAGAATGCCATCACAGGAAACTATGAGAGAAGAATCAGACCACACCAGTCCACCACAGAGGATTGTAAACAGATAGTGTGATGGAATGGCAAGTGTGTTCTAAATGTCTAACCAGGCAACTTCTAGTAAGACAGGAAAGTACTGATGTCTCTACGCAATCTCATTGGAAGAGCTCATCTGGGTTAAGTGCATGATGTGAGTCACTCATGTTGAAGACACTGAAGAAATTTTAACTGAATCACGGGTGAGCAAAGAAAGCTAGTGAAATGATCAAAAGAGGACAAGACTGAAATATCTTGGGCTAATTAAAAAAAAACAAAAAACAAATGGGATAGGGATATCAGTGCAAGTAAATGCACTCTTCAAGAACTCTTCAAGAAAATATCAAGGAAACCAGATGACCTAAATAGTCCAATCATACAGTTGGCCTGGAAACTTGGACACATTTTAAATGTCGAGTGTAAGTTTCTAAGATAGACTTTTAGTGCAACTATGAAGAAAAAGTCCTGCTTTTAAAATGGAGTTTGGTTACACACAAGATAGAAGACATGAGTTCAGAAGACAACAGGTTGTTGAATTTGAAGAGTCCATTTCTGGTCCTAATAAGGAAAAAAACTAAGCCTTTCAATGAAAGGAACTTAATCACAGTGGAAAATCCTGCTGACTTCATTTACAGGAGCTAAAACTGAGGATCCAGAGGGACAAATCAATCTACATTGTTGCTGAGAGCTCTTCTCTATATGATGAGTGAATCTGATGTAGGGAATTTCTAGTCTACCTAGCCATGTATTGAAGCAAAACATGATCAATTTACCTGGCAAAAACTAACTGGGACAGAAGTTACTGGTAACTTACTCATTGGAGCAAAGATTTTTATTCATGTTTATTTTTGAAGTCTGTTTATTAAGTAAATTATATATTTTAGAGTTTTTCAATGTTTTCCAATGGCTAGATTCAAAATGTAGATTATGTTGACTTTCACATAGGGAAGTATATTAAAAAGTTTTTGATGACTGTGACAGTGACAGTGACAGTGAAAAAAGTTTTGATGACTAATGACTGTGTTTCAGATTTAATAATAAATCATAAGGAAAGATTTTCAAACCTTCTAAAGAAGGTACTCAAAGAATATGGCACAATATAATCTTGCTGTAACTCATCAGGTTTTTTTTCCAAATAGACCTGCTGAGCTGACGAGCTCATCATTAGTTTATACAGGTAGTATGTAACACATCTATAGATACATCTGTACTAACAACTGGAAGGACAAAGCAATTATTCTTAATTGGTCAATATTTTTTGGATGGTACCAAACTAGGGTTAGTCCTATACAAAACATGCAACAAAAAGCAGACTTGGTCGTGTTCTGTTTAACTGTGATATAGCAGGTAAGTGGCTTCCTTATAGATGTTCCTATGAAATGAGCAGTGGATTTGCTGCCTGCTGTGAACTCTTGCAGCCATTCCAGCTGAAGGCACCATGGTAACCACACTGGAGAGTGTCCCTGACATTTAGGGAAAGGCAGCTGGGAGAGACTTCAAGATAGTCAGGGAAACACGTCTGGCTCTTTCTCCATCAGTTACATGGGAGGAGAAAGAGTTTCTCCTGGAAACACGAGAGGAAGTAGCAAACTGAAATGGATTTCATGCAGGCATTAATGAATGTCAAGGAGAAACAGGCAAAAAAACACCACACAAACAGGTGATGGGTGGGAAAAATAAGAACTTTAAAACACAAAAGGGAAACTGAAATAGTAGCTATTCCATCAGAGAAGAAATAAACTAACTGGACAAAAACTGTCAAATGGAAATAGTAGTGAGATGGATATAGAAAAAGGGGATGGAGTGAGAAAACAAAGGAAGTCATTCATAAAAATTATTTTTAGCATTTCTTTTACTTGGAGGTCCTACTGCATATAATGTATAGTCCTGATTTGGCTCCCTCTGAATTCCATCTGCTCAGGCCAATAAAAGATGGACTGTGTGGGCAACACTTTCCTAGCAATTATATTATTGTAACAGCTGTGAAACAGTGGGTCACTACCACTGGTGCCTATTTTTATGACTGTGGCATGCAGTATTTTTTCAATTTTTCTCTTCCAGTTAATGAAGCAGGGTAATGCAAGGCAGGCGTTTTGCCGTGTGCTTTTTTTTCCATTAAGTCAGTAAAAATAATTGTTGTCAGTCTGTGACCATGCAACCAAGTCCTAAATTTGTCTCCCTACATAGCTAGGAGACAGTGGAAGTTTAAGATAAATCTCCAAGTCCTTAAATGCAAATAATTCTTCTTTCTCTTTCCTGCATTTGATACACTTTGCTGTTTTTAATGTCTTCTTTTTTTGTAACCGCCTTTTAAAAATTTCTCTGGTTAAGACAGTTTTTTGTCAGATAAAGCTCACTGACAGAGAGGGCACTGACAGAGAAACACCAGTTCAGACGGAAAACAGCTTAGCTCTGACATACAGCATCTATAATAATGTATGGAAGAAGACAATCAATTGTTTCTGTGGCTCCTAAAACAGGATCACTGCCAGGCAACATTGGATTAAGCCACAGTTTAATTTCTCACAAGCAATCTCTCACAGGAGAGCAGAAAAAGGTCTCTGCAGGAAGGGTAAAGAGTCAGTTGAGAACACAACTGCTAAAACAGGCAGGAACTGGCTAAAGTTCTGTGTAGCTAGATGCCCTGATCTGGCTTTTTGCAAAAGAACTTTTTGCACTTTTTAAAGCTGAAACATGATTAGAACAGAACTACAATTCTGGCTACAGAATAGAGGGGACAGACGAGCTGATAAATCTGGTGGATGCACAGCCACTCCTACAGACTGCTGCAAAGAAACAGTTTCAGATCTTGACAGCTTTCAGCAGAACTTTTCCCATAAGACATGATGCATTTGAATGTTCACAGCAGTTCCATACATACCACATGCACATGAATAAAGGCAGAGGAAATAAAGGCTGTGAAGTCAAGGGAAAATACAGTGGCATAGAGCCTTAATTTGGAATCATATACTATTTGGGATGCAAGCAGCTTCTAGATTATCTATGATTTCTTCAGTGTGGTGCAGAAAGCTTGTTACTGCTATAGAGAAACAAGGTATAGACTTCTTAGGGGAAACTTCCCAGAGTGAATCTTGCCATTATAAATAAGCTGTATAATTCTCCTGTTTAATTCAGTTTCTCAGAAGTGTGCTGATTTGCCAATACAAGTCATGATATTGCATATAAAACAAGTGTATACAAATAAACACCAGACAACATTCCTCAGAGACTCTTGATGGAAAGTATTTTGTGCACAATTAGCAATGATTTCTGTCTCTTGCTAATTTATCTTGCTCGACATGAATTATTACTGCTTTCAGCAAGCCTGCAGCCCGAACTAGCTATTGCTGACACCTTCACAATCTCATGGCCCACGGAGCAGCAGTGAGCAGGTGGAAAGAAATGCAACTACCATGCTAATGCTGCACAAGAGACCTGCCACATAGCTACCAACTGGGCTGGCTCTGAATATGTAGCCGAAGAGAAGTGCATTTTTGTCTCTGAAGGTGACATTATTTACACATTACAGAGGGAGACCTGACGGTATCTTTTCTACAAGTTAATTTTAGAAAGATCGGGATTTTTCAGTGGTTTAGGGCTTTTTTCTAGCAAGTGTCAATTTCTCCAAAAGAAAACTGATGACGGGATTCCATAGTTTCTCATCCTGAAAAGTTATGGAAAAATTATTTTTTCTGTGAAAGAAAAAACCCAACAATCTGAAGGATTTGAAAACAAAATTCAAAAATACATTGTTTCATTAAAAAAAGATGTATTACAGTATACACATGTTTTACGACTGCTTTAACCCCACCTGACCCATGGAAAAACTAGGTCACAAATGGCTTCAAATTTGTCAGCACATAAATAGCTACTGCCCTTAATTCAGTAGGTTAGCAAAGTGCACATACTGAATTGGATTTGAGTTCAATAGAAAAGAAAAAAAAAAAAGCTGATATAAACACAGTAGAAAACCCCTACGAGTAAAAATGTTCATGAGGGTTTAGCAGGTGAGTAACACAAGGCTTTCTGAAAGCATAATCTGTTGAAGAATCACTTGCAGGGCTCTAAACTTCAGAAATCATAAATCACCTTGATATGTAGTGATGATGATATCGAAGTAGTCATCTGTGCTGTCTGGAAGTGAGCAGTCCTGAAGCACATATCCTTCCCACTTTAGCACAGATTGAATGCGCTTGTAAATGAAAAATGATTCAGGAGTATATAGACAAGGATACCTTTATGATCCTTTTGAAGGACAAAGAGGCTTAACCACATGCTGTAGTCTACTGTGAGAAATCAACAATCTGCTTTTTTTTTTTTTTTTAATTTAAGCTCAGTGTATTCCCAAAGACAACAATTCTATAAAAGCTTTCTATTTCAAATCACATTTACTTAGTAGGTAGTCTATATCTCTGTGACCCTCGGTCAGACCTTGTCAAAACAGCCGTGTCACACTTTGCAAATACCACATGCTTTGATTTCTGTACTTCAGAAATAAGCTCTCCTGCATTTGAATAATCTAGTTGGTGTTCAGAATTAGATGACATGCAGTTTCTGAAAATGACACAGCTGATTTATTTGTTTATAGCATTTAAAGAAAGAAATGGGAGAAGGAACAGGCCTTATCAGAAAACTGGAAAACAGATGACATCAGAGCGCTGATGAGACCATAGTACCTCATATGAATTCAAAGGTCTGATCATAAATATATTGAATGGATTTCTTATTGTGTTGAATAACATGCTTTGTTGAGTCAATAAACCGAAACATCTCAAAAGTTCACTTTTCTATGGTCATTGCAGCCAGCATGCAGCTCACTCATTTAGTACAGTTTGTCTCTCTGATGTGAACAGATGCATAACACTGTAATTTCTGCTGCTGAATCATCAGCCTTCCCAAGCCCATAATAATGTGACAGGCTTTTTAATTAATAAGTCTGTGAATTTAATGATAAAAGACTGGAACCATGAGTGGCTGTGTGATCTGGGAGATGTAAATATAAATAATGAGCTTTCATGCGTGAAAAGGTATGGCAGCCTCTGAAGCATAAGATCTACTGAAAAAAAAAGACTCTCTGCAGAGCTATTTTTATAAGAGTTAATAAAAGAATGCATGTTATTTTGATTTATTATGCTGCATCCATTATAGAAGAAATACTCAGGGCCCAAGAGTCCAGAGCTTTCTTTATTAGTCACAACTGATGCAACACATCACTCTTGATTATATTTTGTGAATATAAACCGCAAAGCAATTTATTTCATAGAAGGAGATAAAATGATCAAATCTCCTCACAATTTTCTGCTGATACTGCCATGATAGCTAGATAGTAAGAAAAAAATATGTATTATGTACCATCTCCCCAGAATAAGGTTCTATCCTGCCAGTGATGTTTCACCAGTTTTTGGCCAGTTCTTTCTTGGAGACATTTCAGTTTGGTCTGGTATAACTGTTTATTAAATCATTCCAGCAGTCCTGGATTCCATCTTTATATAATAAGGCTATTTGAACAGGCAAGACAGAGTGAGGGTGAGAAGAGAGTCTGAAATGTTTCAATTTACCGGTATTAATTTTTGGGGTAATAGAAACAGGTGACATCTTACAGACTAAGTACAATCAGCCACCAATGTCAAAGTTGCTTTCTTGAGCCACGGTTCAGATAGTGTAGATGCATGCGTACTTTTTAGGCTGAGTGAAAAGCAAAGTAAACCTGTGGATGTTTATGGACACGAGCAACAAGTTTCCCATAAACTTTATGAGCAGTGAATGTGCATTAGAATTGCCACAGTATTACCATACAAAGCAACAAAATTTGAAATTAAAACACTAAATCTTGTTTGGACAATAAAGAGAACTACATTTTCTCAGTACCACTGAAAATAAGGCCATTTTTATTTCAGAGTAAAAAATAAAACGGCAGGCAACTACACTTGAAATTATCAGCATGAATTTCCAAAACCCAGGGTGGTAAAAATAGCCTTTCAAATGTCAACTAAGGTTTTGCCTTTGTAATGATAATAATGTGGAAAAATATAGTATGCAGAGATCTCCAGGGGGTGCTGAATTAGACATACAGTGATAACAATTTTTAGTTTAACATGATTAGTTTCATATGCAACATCAGAGCAAAAACAGCAAGCCATTATGTTTAGGCATTGAATAGCATTGGTGCAAGGGTCAGAAGAGCATCTACACACTGTCAAGTTTTACTACTGAGATATAACAGTTATTCAAAATTATCTGAAAAGATTATAATTAATTTTCTTGATGAACACTGCATTTTGTGTGAGTCAGCAGTGTCACCTTGTAGCAGAAAAGACCAATAACATACCAGGCTACATTAGCAACAGTACAGCCAGCAAAATAATTAATTTTCCTCTACTGAGGTGACATCTAGAATACTGAGTGCAATTGTAAATTTCTCCCCAACCCAGTATGAGACAGATATTGACAAACTAAGAGCCACTGAGATGGCTGGGTGGTTGGAGCATATCCCATATATGGAGAGACTGAGGCAGCTGGGTTTGTTGAGGCTGGAGATCAAAGAATAGAATCATATCATGTCCCATGCTGGAAGGGACCCACAAGGATCATTGAGTTCCACTCCTTGCTCCACAAAAACCAGACCATATCTCTGAAAGTGTTGTCCAAATTTGTCTTGAACTCTAGCAGCTCACTGCCATGACCACTATTCCAGTGCCTGGCCACACTCTGGTGAATAATCTTTTCCCTAATCCTCACCTGACCGTGCCCTGACACATTTCCATACCATTCCCTCGTGTCCTGTCACTGTCACCAGCAAGCAGAGCTGCCCCTCTGCTCCCTGCGAGGAGCAGCAGCTGCCATGAGGTCTCCCTGCAGCTCCTCTGCTCTGGGCTGAACAAACCCAGGGGCCTCAGCCACTCCTTATACAACTTGCCCTCTAGACCCTTCCCCATCTTTGTAGCCCTCCTTTGGACTTTCTCTAACAGTTTTATATCTTTAGATTGTGGTGCCCAAATGTGCACATGGTATTCGAGGTGAGTCTGTACCAGTGCAGAGAACAGGGAAAGGGGAAACCTGGCTGAAGTCAACTGCTACGTAAAGGTCATCTATAAGCAGTGCAAAGGTGAAGGGCTATGGGCAATGGTCACAAGTTGGTATAAGAGAAATTGCAGCTGTATAAATGAAAAAAAAAAGCTTCAAAATAAAGGTAGAGCACATTGCCCCAGTTGCAATACCTCACTTCTTGGGCATGGTCTGAACAAGTGTTAGTTGGACCATGGGATCCTCAAGAATCATTTCAAACACAAATAATGTGTCCAGGTCTGGAGCCCCCAGTACAAGAAAGACAGAGCTGTTGGAGATGGTCCAGAGGAGAGCCACAAAGATGATCAGGGGACTGAAGCACCTCCCCTATGAAGACAGACTGAGGGACAGTTCAGACTGGAGAAAAGAAGGCTGTGGGGTGACCTCATTGCAGCCCTTCAATACCTAAAGGGAGCCTACAAACAGGAGGGGAATCAACTCTTTGAAAGGGTTGATAACTGCAGGACAAGGGGAAATAGTTTGAAGTTGAGGGAGGGAAGATTTAGGTTGGATGTCAGGGGGAAGTTCTTTACAGAGAGAGTGGTGAGGTACTGGAATAGGCTGCCCAGAAAGGTTGTGGATGCCCCATCCCTGGAGATGTTCAAGGCCAGATTGGATGGGGCCCTGGGCAGCCTGGTCTGGTATTAAATGGGGAGGTTGGTGGCCCTGCCTGTGGCAGAGGGATGGGAGATTCATGATCCTTGAGGTCCCTTCCAACCCTGGCCATTCTGTGATTCTGTGATTCTATAATTCTTATTCTAAGATTTAGAATACCCCCAGAGAAAAAAGGGAAATATGAGATACATTTTGCTCGGAGGAAAAGACAAAAAACAAACAAACAAAAAAACCCAACAAAACCAGCAAATCACAAAATTATCTTTGAATACTCAAGAGACACTGCAGTTTAGATTAAAATCACCTTTTGCCAAGGAAAAAGTAGCTAGTGTCTACAGGGCAATTGTGGCTCATTATATCATATAACTAATGGCAGCACAAAGTGAACTTAATAGTCGTGAGGAGACAAAGAACACTGAGCTGGCTGTGCTATTCATTTGCATAATTCAATTTAAAAAAATTCTTCAGTTTTTGTAATTCCTGTTCAGAATTTCTTGCTTTTAATAGAATTTAGCTCAAGTTTTACCCTAGGCCACATAACTTGATTGTTGTAAAATCAACAAGAACTCAAATCTCAGGAGTAACAACCAAAAAGAATTGCACTGAAAAAAGAACTCTTCTTTGTGGCATCTTTTGCTTAACCTTAGTGGTGGAGCTAAATAATGTCTAAATGATCTCTGATCATCAACTTCTATGTAACTGATTTGAGAAAATACCTTTTCTCAGTATAGTTTTTTTTTTTTTTAATAACAGTAATGGTTGAATTCACTTTTAGTATATGACAATTTAAAAATATTCATTATGTCATCAAAAATATTTTCTATTGTTGTTTTAATGAAAAAACAGAAAGAAGTTTGTTCAAGTAATGTCTACTAGTAGACTAGTTCAAAATCAATTTCTCCTGAAGAAAATGGCTGCAAATACAATGTTCGCTTGCCCTGGCTACATTTTTAATACTCTACTGTCTGTGCAAATATACACAAAGTCAGGAAACACATACACAAAAAAAATAATAAAAATTATGCTTGAAAGTGCAGGCTTTGTCTGTGGATCAAACCTGAGTTCTTAGAAGTAATACAAAATATTTCCAGTAATATTTATGCCATCATTAGACATTTACCAAAGAATCAAAACGTGATGATGAGTCATATAAGTTAAAGTATGTGAAATTGCTCCATTAGGATATATCACCTTCAAAAATAACATGATTTCAGCAGGTGAAATTCAAGTTATTTCTCTAGTTCTATTTTACTTTTGCTCACAGCAAAAGAAGTTTATTGATTTACTGTAACTAACGCATTTGACATTTCTTATTTGATGTGAATGAAGTCTGCTGAAACTCAGATAAATTTACCAGGCTAGGTAGATGCTTCCTTGTCATAGCTGATTGAACTCCATGACTGCATGGTCCCAAGGCCCACTCATAAAATTTCACTGGTACATGGAGGCTAATCTTTTGGGTTTTTCAGTGAGTGGGCTATAAGATAGAGAAATATAACTCGTGTCCACAGAAGCAATGAACTGACAAAGTATAGGTCATCTATTCAGAAATGTGTGTATTACCTTATGTCTCAAAACTGCAGATCTGAGTTAGCTGTAGAAGTTATCATAGAATCATAGGACCATTAAGGTTGGAAAGGAACCTCCAGGATTATCTGGTCCACCCACCACCAACACTGCCCAATAAATCATGAAGCCCTGCCATGTGCCTCAGATACTCACAGGCATCTCAGGTGGTTCTAGGCAACTCTCAGTATGCTAGTCTGGATTCTGAATATATTGAAGAAAATATTAAATTTATACATATGAGTACTTGACACTGTTTGCACTTGTGTGCTGAGCAGTGATGCACAGTTATGTTAAATGTTGTATCTTATCTTCAAATTCAAGAAGACTGTTTTTAAGTGAAAGTTGAATTTGTGTACTCATTTTATGTCATAAATCAATTCCATGGTATTTTAAGAAAACACCACATAAAACAATGCCTAGGCACTGGGTACGTGACTTATATGCAGCCCTGCAATAAGGCTTTGAAAACCCTTGTCCTGTCATGACAAGGATTGGCCTTCCAGTACTTGAAGGGAGCATATAATCAGGAAGGGGAATGACTGTTTACATGGATGGATAGTGACTGGACAAAGGGGAATGGTTTTAAATTAAGACAGGAAATTTAGATCAGATATTAGGAGGAAGTTTTTCACTCAGGGGGTAGTGATACACCGGAACAGACTGCCCAGAGAGGTTGTGGATGCCCCATCCCTGGAAGCACTCAAGGCAAGGTTGGATGTGGCTCTGGGCAGCCTGGTCTGGTGGTTGGCAACCCTGGACATGGCGGGGGGTAGAAACCAGATGATCTTTGGGGCCCTTTTAACCCAAGCCATTCTATGATTCTATGATTCTATAACTGGAGCTGTCTTCATGAAAAGTGCTGAAGCATGGCTCTCACATTTTATGTCCCCAAGCACCATATGCACCTGAGTATATATGTCTGGTTAAAGAGAAAGGCTTTGCCAGCAGTAAGTCACTAGGGAGAGGCACGCAAAATGAGATGACTGCATGCTGGTATCTCACACATTACAGGAGTGAGCCAACAGGTCTGAGTTCTCCAGCTTGCAGAGTCTATGCTGTTTTGCCATCCAGCAATACAGAATACCCAGCAAATATAATCTGAGGCTGTTGCTGCAGCTGTACAGTGGGTGCATACTCTGAGTGGGCTGAGTTAGCCTTCCCTGATGTCCTATGTAAAATTAATTCAGTGTTCTTTAAAGTAAACTCATAAATTGCCCTCTGGTCACCTGTAATCCTGGAGGCTTATCTCTGCACTTCTCCAACTGCAATATTAAAAAACGGATGGATTTTGGACACAGAATATTGTATGATTGATTTTATGCTTGAGTTTTGCCGTACAATGTGTGTAAGTGGGAGTTCTCATTATAAATCTCATTTTGAAGGGTTTATGACTAGCTTGTTTCAATTCTCTCTAGGCTCAAAACTTGTTAGATATGTTTTACCCTGGAAGATAAAAACTGTCCTGAAAATGAGAAAGAGAGTGAAGGAAAAAAAAAGAATGGCATAATTTTCTTTAGGTACAAAAACATATTTTGAACCAAACATAAGAAACACTGAAATCTGGCAGTCCTTATTTAAACAATAACTGAAATCATTAAAAATGTAAGAGCCTAAACACATTCACAGGAAGACAATTTTTACGTTCTGGGTAAAATACACATATCATTTAGGAAAAAAAATTAGCTTTCCAATATTACTGGAAGTGGCTTGACTTATACAGAAGAATCTAGGAGGGTAATTGCGAATTTCCTATAGCTCTTCCATGTAAAAAACACTCATTCAGAATTTAAGGATATAAATTTCTTACTCACGCAAATGAGATTTTATTGCCTAATGACTGACTTTTTAGGATAAGTAGCATGGTACCTGGAAGGATGCTCAAGTAGTCAGAAGCAAAGCACAGAAGTTCATATGCAATATATGGGTATATTCTTACCCACAAGATGTGCTGCACATTGTTTCAGCCTTTCTGTGTGCTTTTCAGACTTACCGGAATAGAAGTATTCAGATGACAAAAGAGAACAATGAAGGCCCAGCTTTCATCGAAGTGTCAAGTTTAAGGTTTTAAGGCTTTTTGCAGAAGTCAAAGACATAGGAAGCATAGTCTCTCCTGCTGTAAAGGTGCTGTAATTTTTGAGAATCCATTTTCTACATTTTTACTTCAAGAATTGTTGTGGCATATGGTAGGTGGTATATACAGAAAACAGGCTCGTGAAGTTATAAGAATGAATGTGAAGATATGAAAGCAAAGTAAGTTCTTTGGTAAGAAAGTTTTGTTTACCTGTATATGACCAATCAACTTCTTCAGTCAACTTCCGCTGCTGTCTGTAATATCCGTATACCAAATCTGCAAAATAGCAATGAATTTACAATATTAAAAATAGAGGCTAGTAGGAACATGAAATACAGATGACCCTCTCAACTCCAAGAAGATAACCACTGTGGGAATTACTGCTATATGATTTACTTAGTCCTTATTTTGAGCTTTAAACGCTAAGAACTGGTTGACTGGAATACAAATACCTTTATGTATCACATAAAGGTCACAAACAAAACAATGTGTTTTTTCAGTTTATCTGAGTCTTTTGTTATTCATTTCTAAACTTATAGCTTTACACTTGACATCATCTGTGATGCCCTTCAGAAAGAACCAGTCTAAATTACTTGAAAGTCAAGGAAAGCTGAACTTCAGTATAGTTAGACTTCACAGTTTTTCTCTATCTTTATATTACTGATGCCATTTAAAGATAATGAAGAAGTATTCAAAAATTTCTCTGCGGACTAGCATCACCATTATAACTAATGCATGTGTATCTCCATAAACCCTGCTGAGAAAAGCTAGATATTAGATACTTTTTATAACATTGTTTTTCTCTAGAGAGATTGACTGTATAAATTGATTTTTTTTCTGACTACTGAATAACCTTCACCATTGTGCTCTTTGCTGGAATAATTCTAGCAACACTGCTGATGCATGTGCATAGAAGAATGTGCCCCATAATACTTATTATTATATGCAAATTGCAATTTCTTTGGTAATTTCTAGAGTAATAATATCTTTACAAGTTTCATTAAATACTGCTCTGAAAAGGCACAATATAACCTATTTAAGAAATAATTGCATATGAACACATTGAGCACACATATGGATTGTCTCCTTGAGAAAATGCCATGGAATTCTGCTCACATTCTGCAATAAATACAATTTCATGAAACAGAAGTATAACATCCATTTATTTTTCTTTAATAGGAACAAGTCTGTAGCACTGCTTATAGTACATTAAATCCCAATTGCTATTTGTAAGGTTAGCACTCTTCTGTGTTTTAGAATGATTTTCTGCTACCTATCTGAAGTCCGTGTATTTCAATAAATTCATCTGCAACCTCCATGAAATTGGAATTCCTTTTCAATGTTTTTCTCTTCACTTTCTTCCTCCCCATCAAAAAACACCCTTGTAACACTTAGCAACATTCAGTCATGACTAAGATTTCTACAAAAAGAACAATCCTCCCACGTGAGTAGCAGAACCGAAAGCAGAGGCAAAGGGCCTCATGTGCACGGGCATTATCTTTGGAATATGTTTTCAAGTCAATGTGCATTGTGCTTGCATCTTTAATTAATTATGTAAAAGAAAGCTGTTTAAGTTCTGATTCACAGGTGTTAGTTGCTGTCTCCAGTTTCTTCCTTTATCCATTGTCCTCCTAATTGTTACTTCAAACAATCGCTGGAGCATTCATATGCTAAGTGCGCAGGGTTTGGGCGTGAGAGCGTCCCACCACTTTTTAAACTCCTCATGGAGGCCTGATGGACAAGGAGCAATAGCTTCAATGAGCAAGAAAAAAAGGGGCAAGGTTCACTTTTTTTGGTGCATTACACTCTTACAGACCCAGTAAATCTTACGGAAAGTCTTTATAAATGCCAGGAGACCTTAGGAGTTCATACAGCTTGTCTCCTCTGCCATTCACATATTGTGCTACCGCAGTCCCTTCACAGCCCACTCATAGACAGTGATCACCCGTGGTCTTGGGACTGCCTCTTTCTGTTTCACGGGTGACAAAGTGGAGGAAGAAAATTAAATTTCATTTGGGGAAGGGAGCAATTGAGGAATGAGGAGTGTCAGAAAAAAAGTGTGTGTTTCTATAGGAATGTACAGGGACAAGCACATGCAGCACTTTCCTGCAGTGAACTCCACTACTTTCCCTGGCAAAATCTCACCGTGCATGGTATAAAGTCTTGCTGTGTAAACACTCAGTGACCAGCTGAGAGTACAGAGACCAACTAGGAGGAAACGGTTTTAGAGTTAACAACTTGACAACCATTTTTCTTTTGGAATATGAGAGCAGGTACCTCTGTTTAAATAATGTATTTAAGTTCCTAATGTGTAATTTAAATTTGTATGGTATTCATAAGAAAGCCTTCACAAAAGTCTTGTGGTTTTATATGTAAATCTACAATACTGATGCTTGAACTTTTAATCATCTCGAGAATCAGCGTGGCTCTTGTGATGCTGACCACCTCTTCAGCTGGTACACAAAATAGTCTGAGTTCTACTGCTCGAGGTGTTGTTTTATGAAGCAAAAAAAATCCTTTATGTTCTCCTCTGCTTTCAGGAGGCTGTTGAACATGTTTCCAAAGACTGTTGATTTATTCATAGTGCAAGACAGCTCAGTTGTGGGATCATGTTTCAGCTGTTCTATGGTTATCTTTCTATGTACGTCAGGGAGGCATCCAGGATATCATTAAATCATTAAATGCTTTTTGTTCCCTTCTACCCTCCTTCAAAGCCAGGTTTTCTGCATGAGACTGTGACTTGTTTCCTTTTACATTCTGTATACTCCCAGAGGCCCATAAGGTTAAGAATAATGGTAACTAGTGCTCCACTGTGTCCTGGTTTCAGCTGGGCCAGAGTTGATCTTCCTTACAGTGTCCGCTATGATGCTATTGTGGTTATGGCTTTAGGAGAAAAACAATGTTGATAACACACCAGTGTGTTAGCTGTTGTTGAGCAGTACTGTGCAGAGCCAGTACCAGTTTATTGTATTGTCCTGCCAGTGAGGGGGCACAAGGAGCTGGGAGGGGGCAGAATCGGGACAAATGACCTAAATTGGCCAAAGGGCTGTTCCATACCTTATGACATCGTGTGAAAAAACAGTAAAACTGAGGGGGCAGCTGCAGCTCAGGGGCTGGCTGGGCATCAGTCAGCTGGTGGTAAGCAACTGCACTGCGGATCACTTCTTTTGTAAAGATATATATACACACATATATATAATCATTACTGTTATTTCTCTCTTCCTTTCCTGTCTAAATAAATAGTTTTTATCTCAAGCTATGACTTCTACTTTTTTTCCTGATTCTCTCCTCCATCCCACAGGGAGCAGGGGAGTGAGTTAGTGAAGGGCTGTGTGGTGTTCAGCTGCCTGCCAAGTTAAACCACAGCACAGTGTTTGTGAGGGGCAGCTGGACCAACCTATTTGTTCTTGACCTTGTCTCATGCTCAGTCACAGAGAGAAAACAGAGAAGATGGGTTTCTGGTTAAACCAGAGATCTGGGAATAATAAGATCTTGTGGGTATTTTTTTTTTCATCTAAAATGTATAAGTATCCAGGTTTTCTTCCTCTAAACATGAGTTTGATGTGTCTTTTGCGTTTATGGGCCTTAGTCAAGTTGCTTTTGATTTAATTCTTGAATGAAACATTCAGAACCTCAGTGTGTATTTATTCATCATATGTAAAGGTAAAAAATGAATAGCTTTAAAGATTAAAATAAATGTCTGTGAATGAAATCTTAATTTGACACTCTGTGCTGGGATAACAAAGCACAGAAGAAATTTAAAAGAAATGGAAATGGAACTTTGAATCTCTGATTTCTGTCAGGGGAAATCCTTTGGAAGACGCTGAGGCAACAAGCCACAGTGCCCTCCAAAGACCCTGCTCCTCAGGCTGAGAGAAAAGAGTATTGAGAGGACAGTTCCTGAGACACAAAGTGTGTTTGGGGATGCCACACTCAATATGCTGCTTTGCTTTGCAGGATACAGGGTGTAATCTGTAATTTTATAGCAGGCTGCTGTAATTTTACCAGGTCTTTATACCTGCCCTTTTTGCCAAGGTGGTGTCAAGATACCAGTTGCTAGATCCAAAAGAACAAAGGGACAATCTCCTGTGGTTTAGCCTTTGCTAACCCTAAACTACAATCTGAACTTCTTTGCTGCATTGCCAACAAAGCCTCCATTTATGAGATTCTGTTTTTTTTATAGAAGCTGAGACACATTTAGATATAAGATTTTCTGCAAATGAGGTGCTGATGTTCTGTGTGTAAAGTAGAGGTAGACAGTCAACTCTTCACTCAAGTTGCCAACATTACTTGGTCCTAGGAAGTCACAAGTCACTCACTATTTTTCTCCTGTCCCCAGATTGAACTGAGGAACAAGGAGGGTAATGGACAATGGCAACACATTACTGACATTAAAATCAATATAAATTTCAATTTACATGGATAGGATTGGATTTGTGGTTCTTATCTCAAGGAAGAACATAGAAACATCCTGGATTCCAGCAAAGAATGGGCTGACCAGAGAGGTTGTAGATGCCCCTACCTTGGAGGCATTCAAGGCCAGGCTGAACTCAGGGCAGCCTGGTCTAGAGGTTGGTGACCCTGCCCACAGAACTTTGAGGTCCTTTTCAACCCAGGCCATTCTATGATACTATGATACTATGATTCTGTGATAAGGATGTAAGCAATCACTGAGAACGTGCTGATTTTCTCTTTGAGAAATATGAAATACAGAAGTTCTCATTTTAAACAAGATTGTGCCTTAGGAGATCATACATACACTTATATTATTGACACTGCACAAACTGCGTGTTGTCAGTACTAGAAGCTTACACAGGTTTGGAATAGATTACAAAAACCTGTAAATGAGAAATCCACAAACACCTCTTAAACAGAATGATACCACATTTGGATCACTATGTCCCTGAACCAGACACCGATAAAACTGGGAGGATTATACTGGAAAATTATAATTATATATTTATTTTAATGTGCTTACCTCAACATTTACTATTGGCTGTTGCAAGGTGTTATCTGAAAAGTAGCTTGACCTAGCAAAACATTCTTCAAATTTTTATTCAAATATATATTTGTACTTCATTCAAATACATACCAGCATCTGAGAGCTGGCCCAGACACTCAGCAAGCTGTTCAGAAGGACAAAGAACTAAGCATCCAGATTCGCATTTCCTTCTGCAAAGACCGACCTAAAACCACTGAAGGCTCTCAAGGTGAACAAATTTATGCCTAAAAGTGAATGCCTTGGATTGCTGCTCATCCAAATACAGTAATGTATCTATGACTTTATGCTCTACTTGATCTACTATTTTTACTCTTCAACAGCACTTTTACAGAACATGAGACATTTAGAAAGTCACATTTTTAGACTAAGACACTGGAGAAGAGAAGATCCCACAAATAAGTCAGAGAGGAAGACAAAATGCACAACTGACATAATATTTTTTCTTTAAAAAAGCTACATGTGATTAGCAAAATAGATGCTTAATGCTTTTCACATATTAAAAAAAAAAACAATAAATAGATTAGAAAGGCTTTTATTATACATTCTACTTCAAAAAATAAACAATCTTAAACAAAACTAAAACTATGCAAAATCACCTCTTGATAAATAGAGCACTTCCTCAATAACCATGTCCTTACTTCAGCTCCTCCTGTTGACAGAAAGTCTCAGGACCCATTTGTATACCTTTCAGCATCTTATGATGGTGTAGTTTCATTTTCTTGACTTCAATAATTCTTGATTTATGCTAACAGATGAATGAAAAGATTCAGAGCACGGTACCTATCAATCCCTTTGAGACAAAAAGCTATATTTGTCTAAATAACATCTCTTTCATGGACTTGTTCAATTTGCTAATGTCACCTGTAAAACCCTTAAAAACACCAAGATGATTTTATAGTCCATTTCTACCACCTCCCAGAAAATCAGAGTGTCTAAATCTTTTGTCAAGATGGGCCTGAGAATTCTGACAGGCCTAGAGAAATTTAAAATTATATTTTTTTACCCACAATTCCTTCTGGGAACTTATTTTAGTCATAGATCCATTTTAAGGTATCTATAAAGAGAGTCAGTTCTCTCCATCATGCTGGAGTGTAGGCTGCTCACTCTGATACAGATTGAAGAGTGAAACTTTCTGTGCAACAAATATGAAGCCAAAACAGAACTCCTCTTGAAATGTGACAATTGTGTGTATTTACCAAGAAAGTGCATTTACTAACACAGATTGCATTAAAATGTGCAAAAAAAAGATAAAAAAAAAAAAAAAAAAAAAAGACTTATGAGTTTAATTGAAAAGTAGCTGTCATTAAGCACCAGGATATTAACAAAAACTCTGTTTACTTAAGTTGTCACAGATTTATAGTGAACAGTGCCATGAATTAAAAGGATAATATCTATGGTATGAACTACAGTTTGTAAATCACATTTAATCACAGTTTTTCAGTGCATCTCTATATACAAAAGCAACAAGGTTCCCCTGTACTCAGCTCTGGTGAGGCTGCACCTTGAGTACTGTGTCCAGTTTTGGGCCCCTCACTGCAAGAAAGACATTGAGGCCCTGGAGCAGGTTCAGAGAAGGCCAACAAAGCTGGTGAGTGGTCTGGAGCACAGGCCTTATGAGGAGTGGCAGAAGGAGCTGGGATTGTTCAGTCTGGAGAAGAGGAGGCTCAGGGGAGACCTTATTGCTTTCTATAACTACCTGAAGGGAGGTTGCAGTGAGCTGGGGGTCGGCCTCTTCTCTTGTGTAACTGTGATAGGACTAGAGGGAAAGGCTTCAAGCTGCTCCAGGGGAGATTCAGGCTGGACGTTAGGAAATACTACTTTTCTCAAAGAGGGTCAGGCACTGGAATGGACTGCCCAGGGAGGTGGTGGAGTCACTGACCCTGGAGGTGTTCAAGGAACATTTGGACATAGCGATGAGGGACATGGTTTAATGAGAACTATTGGTGATAGGTGGGTGGTTGGACTGGGTGATCCTGTAGGTCTTTTCCAGCCTTGAAGATTCTATGATTCTATGATTCTAACAAGGACTCCAGTTTGACCAGTTTATCTTCTACTCTATTGCAGTTTTACATGCCTAGAGTTTACAGAATACACTATTGCTTTTACCAGTAAGTGGAAAGTGGGAGTGAGCTCAAAATACCACAGAGGATGACCAAACTGCTTAAACTTGCTGCTTCTGCTATCATGGTGACTTCTGGCAAAGTAATAGCATATGTTAGATATATCCTTCCATTTGTGATCTTGTGCATCTGGACATTAAAATGGTCTGACAGACTTCAGCTTCCTACACAACTATTAGCAGTCAGATGAAGCACTGATTATATTAAGTTTTAAGGCTTCACTAGGAGTCCAAGTAGCTTTCAAGTGCCAGTTCATTGAAACCAGGTAGACAACAGAGTGTTTAAGTAGGGAACTGGTATCTTTCCCGAAGAGATGTTTTTGAACAGGTACATGTGAGTCAAATTAGATTCCTATGAAGCTCTTGGGTTACATGCAAAAGTAATCCAGGAATCCTGGAAAACTGGCCTGCTGCTGAAGGATGTTTAGCAAATTTTAGGTATCTAAAAAGAAACCCAGAAGGGACTTAGAAAGAATGTAATCTCCCTGAAGATGAATGCTCCCCCTTACCATGAATGTTTAATGATTGCAGTGAGGCAAATTGGGTTTTATGATAGAGGTGGGAAATTCTATTCAAATGCAGGGATCAAGCTGTGCCTCCTGGAATACACTTTTATACAATTGCTTCCATCCAGACTCTTCTCCTTGAACCCACTTGATCTTATAGTGCTACACATGTAAATTAACAGAATCACGTTACAAAAAAGCTAGGAGAAAATGCAGGCCAACAGGAATAAACAAAAATTCAACCGGCTCAGTGAAACTACAGGCATTTCATTTCAAAATGAATTTACTTCTGTTAGCACTACCAGAGAAGTAGGAAAAGAGAGAACTGAGCAGAACTGGACTTTCTTTAAATGCGCACAGCAATGGTAACGTAATTTTATTTCCATGACGCTCTTCAATGGCAGTTAATGCGTGTACTTTTTTTTTTTTTTTTTTTTTTTTTTTTTTCCAATAAATAAGAAATTCTCAAGAATATGGAAGAATAATTAATGAAATGAAACATATGAATCAACCTACATTGTTCTGTCATCCTATGAATTCTTTGGGGAAAGACGTCATATTAAAATTAAAGAGGACCAAAAAAAGCCCAACAAACCACCAAACAAAAAAAGGAGGGAATATCTTGAAACTCCCCAAGAAATCCAAGTGTAATCCTAGGTTTTACAGGCTTCATGGAAGAATGGCAACTGCAGAGGGAAGTGAGTGTATCTGGGCATTCCTCCATGTTTTGCCAACTTGTACACAATGTGAGGAGAGCTTCGCACCAAAGCTGTATTTTCAATAATCCAGGCACTGAGAGCTCCTACTAGGCTCTTGCTAGTCAGCATGCTTTTCTCTTTTTCAAAAGCAAGTGGTCAGTATCTGGTCCTCTGCTTCATCAACCATGAATGAGTATGGTACACTATTCTATTCTATTATATAATGTTGTAATTTTCAGATACTGCTGAAAACAAAAAGATGTATTGATGGCTCCTGGAAGTGCTTGTTTATTGTATCTACAGTAATACTCTTGTTTTTTTCCCCATCAGATATTTTGATAAAATATGTGAGATATCAAAGAAAATAAAATCATGCCATTTGAAAATAAATTTTCTTCAAATTTCCTTTTTCGATCTCATTTTTTAATTCTTTTCTATGCCTTGATATCTACACTTCATTTACCAGGTGATGTACTTTTGAGGTCAAATTCTGTCTTAGATTTCATATATGTGCAAGGCAGTACCATGATGGAAACAGGAAGCCCATTCTAGTTCTGCCCTATATTACCCACAAAACTGGAACTTCAGAGATACATTCAGAATTCAGATAATGTTTGGCAGTGGGGACTCAGGAGAGTGTCAGACATTTTGCATGATCGATGTAGTCATGCACCTTGTTCGTTTGTATTTAAACTATACACTCTTCATCTTGGAGAGGAGAGGTAAATCTGCCAGGGAAGTTACACAAGGCCCATGTGAATGCAGACAGAATGTTACACCACTATACAGGTATACACCTCTACCTTCCAATCTCCTAAGATATAATTTATCTACATTTCATGCAGCAGTAATAGAAAACAGAATACAGCTTTATGATTTCAGAAAAAAAGAAAAAAAAAAAAGAGCCTGTTTTGCTAGTTCATACACTTTATGTTCTCTCCGTATACATAGATTGCTCTGAAAGTAATGCCTCCTATTTATTTCCATGGAAACTACAACAAATACAAAGAACACAATAACACTATTTGATAGAGTGAATTCTCAGCTACTAAACACTATTTTTCAGCACAGTCACCACCAATACCTATGCATTTGCACCAGCGACAGACAAGAGCCTGTGTGCCATGCTTATAAAAATCTGCACCATCAGAGGTAAACCCTCTGTTGCTGTCACCAATGCTGAAATGCACCACCCACTGCCTCACTGTGCTCAAATCCACTGCTTGGTCTCCATCAACGTTTTGCAAGCATAGATGAATGTCAATGGGTGCCATTTTTTTCTGCAGGGAGGAATTCAGTGACACACCTTTGCTCTGTACACACTGCCATGTCAGATGCCATTCTGTCAGGCTGCCCCTCGGCTGCTGTCTGTCACACAGCAATAAAATGTAATGGAATATTGGCAGGAAGGTTCAACCTCTACTGCCGTACCACCAGTATCCACTTCTGTTGTCACTGGCCAACAGAATAAAATAGTTAATTACAGAGTAATCCTTTATGGTTGCTGAATTTTGTCTCCAGACATAAGCTGAGTAGAACAAGGTTTGACACAAATGAGGAAATAATAGCTCTATAAGATGATAGATACATGGTTTAATCAATCATTGTAAACATGAAATTTCACCTTACTGCAATAACCATTTCCCAGTATAATCCAAGTTTTCACTAAGGCAGTAATAAGTCTTTTCCCAGGTCTCAGGTGGTGGTGGCACTCCATGAAAAGCCTTAATTTGTGCACTGAACCACAAAATGGAGGTTCTGACCTCTTGTTACTTGCAATCCTACACTGAGTGTATTACATGGTTTGAACTGAAAATCCCATTGAGGCAATTCTCTCTCCAGGTTCAGATCAGTTCAATACAACTGAAAGTTCATATATTATGGCAGTCAGCTGTCAACACTCAATAACTGACTGCAAATTGACTATGACTTTCTAGCAGTAAGAAATTAAATCTTTGAAACAAAAATCAGTAAGCCTGACAATGTCATTATGATTCATAGGCAATTTTTTTTACCACAAACTAAACACTGTAAGACACAGAAATTAAATACAGCATGTCTAACTAACAAATTTGTTTTGAGTTAATTTCAATTACTCATCTACCAAGATTAAATGATTTTAATTGCCAATTAATAGAGTAATTAACTGCACTGTCAATTAACTACAATCAGAATTAGAGGAAAACATTATCTAAAAATGTGTAGTGAGTTAATGGCTTGTGCACACTAAAATCTTGTAAATAGATTTCAGTGCACCTAAAGTGACTTGTCAACTTATAGGTTGCTGACAAAGCCATTCCCACATTGGGAATTCAACTACCATAGCTATTTGCTGGTTTGATCAGGTCTCTCAACAGAACTAAGGAGTTGGAGCTCTTAAGTGAAGAATTAGTTCTCCAAAGAGAGACTGAACACTGAACTCCTACTGTAGGCTCTCAGACAGTTTCAAAGCCCTTGGTAAACAAATATCTGCTCTTGTTGTGGGTGTACAGTGCTAAAATCCTGGGTAAAGACATTAATTAACACGCTAAAGACATTAATTAACAGGCTGGAGGAGGGATGGGAGAGGAGAGGAGAGGAGAGGAGAGGAGAGGAGAGGAGAGGAGAGGAGAGGAGAGGAGAGGAGAGGAGAGGAGAGGAGAGGAGAGGAGAGGAGAGGAGAGGAGAGGAGAGGAGAGGAGAGGAGAGGAGAGGAGAGGAGAGGAGAGGAGAGGAGAGGAGAGGAGAGGCATACCTCTGACTATACCAAAGCAAACAGTGAGTTCTAATAATAGGAATATATTAATATGGCTATACTACCAAGTCTAGCAAAGAAAACTCAAATGAATCAGTTAAGGACAGCATGATGAAATAAGCAGCACAATGTAACAGAATAGTAACAAAACAGTGCAATTTCAATTACCATATATAAAATGCCCAAAGGATTCAACAAGACAAAGGACAGAGAAACAATGTAAGTGTGAATCTAAAAAGTATCACTTAAGCAGAAGCCAGTACAGACTTAATAGAGAAATCCATTAAACACAGGTGTCCTACATTTTGGCTTGCATAGGAAGCACTGAGTAAAGAGGAGTTGTCTTGGGCAGCATACATACACATACATTATTCTGAAAGTAATGCCTCCTATTTATTTCCATGGAAACTACAACAAATACAAAGAACACAATAACACTATTTGATAGAGTGAATTCTCAGCTACTAAACACTATTTTTCAGCACAGTCACCACCAATAGCTATGCATTTGCACCAGCGACAGACAAGAGCCTGTGTGCCATGCTTATAAAAATCTGCACCATCAGTGGTAAACCCTCTGTTGCTGTCACCAATGCTGAAATGCACCACCCACTGCCTCACTGTGCTCAAATCCACTGCTTGGTCTCCATCAACGTTCTGCAAGCACAGATGAATGTCAGTGGGTGCCATTTTTTCTGCAGGGAGGAATTCAGTGACACACCTTTGCTCTGTACACACTGCCATGTCAGATGCCATTCTGTCAGGCTGCCCCTCGGCTGCTGTCTGTCACACAGCAATAAAATGTAATGGAATATTGGCAGGAAGGTTCAACCTCTACTGCCGTACCACCAGTATCCACTTCTGTTGTCACTGGCCAACAATAAAATAGGAGGCATTACTTTTGGATTAGCCTTTATAAAACATACAATATTGTCAACATATAAGTAACAAGAAGAATTTAATTTTTAATATTTTTTCTTAAAACATTAAAAAAAACAAACAGAACCACAAAACCAGAGGACTATGTTATGGTTTTTTTTTTTTTTTTTTTTTTTTTTTTTTTTTTGTGATACTACCAATTCAGGCTGGTTCATTGGCACTGACTGCTATTCTCAGTGAGCTTTCAGAGTACTTGTCAGAGGCTTTTACTAAAATTTTGCTGTTCCCGTGCTTCATCCTTGACAACAGTTGTTCATAAATGTACATACTGCCAAAAAGCAGTGACATGAGTAAGGCATGACTGTGAAGTCAGAGCTATTTCTCTGGTAAGAAAGGGCTTATCAAAGTCTGGTACAGAGACATGGCCAGATTTTGGATTACAACTTCATACATTCAATTTGATAACTTGTAGGTAATGTATTTATGTCAATTGAAAATGTTTACCTAGGGAGGTAAACATGTAACAACACTACTATTATTCAGAAACAAAAATTATTCTATAAAAAGGTATTGAGAAAAATTAAATTACTTTTTCTGTATTGGGTTTTCAATTAATGTTACCGGCTGAAAGAGGAGACTGGGACACCCCTGGAGAACTAAACCCAATTCTTCAATATATAGCTGGAATCAAAGCTGAAATTTAGAAATAGGTCAGAAATCAGTCTTAAAACAAAGATTTTGTGAAGCTTCATCTGGAAAACTGCATTTTGTGCAGTTCTTGCAATCTCAAAACCTATCAAGCATAATAATATGGGAGAGAGGGAACACTAATGAAAGTGACTGTGGAAAAGCTCTAAATAAAGGAAGATGGAAAAGGTTAAGAATGCTTATTTTGGGATGAAAGCAAATACAAAGAATAATGAATATGGCTGAGATGAAGATTAGGAACTTTTATTCTCCCTCTTTCTACAAGAACAAGAACGGCCAGGGGCATTCATGAGAAAGAAAATCATTGACAGGATATCCTTCTTTTCACATGGAGGCAATTATCACTTAGTGGCAGGAAACTGTTGAGTCTAACTAAATCTAACCACTAAGTGAAGATCAAAATAGCTATGAAAATATCAAGAATATTTGAGTTATCACACCACATCTAGAAAAGAGCCTGGAATAGATGTAATTACATATGTGTGAGAAAAGACTATTAACTATCTTACTGCTACCCACTGGGAGATATCATGTTCATTCTTCTGAAGCATCTACACTGGCCTCTGTCTGACAACAGTGAATTCAGGTATGACCCAGGACAGCTATTCCTGCTATACAGGAACGATCCATGGCATTTGATACACTTCATTCTTGAAGAGAACAGGAGTGAACAAATTTTGGCCTAACCAACACTGCAGAGAACACTTTCTATAAACTCTCAGGCAACATTATTTTCAAATGTCATAATTCTGCGATTTCTCACTGAACATTTTTTCCTCAAAAACTGATTCCTCTGCAAAGGTTCGTTCTAGGTGACTTCTCCTATTATTAATATCACCTTTTCTTTTGGGCAGTTTCTATACATTCTTCTCTATCTAACTGTTTTGTCAGGTGAACTGGGAGAATAGTCTGATTTGGCCATTTCCCCATATACCTTCCATGAAGGCAAAGAGACATTACTAAACTGTAAACTCCTGTTCTTTTTTTTTTTTTTTTTTTCCTCCTTGCCACATCTAAGGAAATCCTCCCTGCAGTTGCCTGCTCCTGTGGTAAAAGATAATTTTACATGTCAGGTAAAAACATCAGTCAGTATAATACTTAACTGTTCCATGTTGAGGAGATGATGCTGTTGTTTGCACTGTCATCACCTACCAATGACCTTTTTCCTGATGCTTTGAGCAGTTACCATGTTTCCCATTATAGCTTTAATGTCCAAACATCTCCACTGGTGAACACACACAGGGGACCACAGCTCTTATGAAAATAATTTCTGGGATTTACATCTCTGAAATTGGATAATGGGCAAGTACCAGCTGTTCATGCTGGGTTAATTCTGAGTTATGTCTTTAAAAATCTGCCTCTTTCCACTGGAAAGCTGTTGGGTAATACCTTTCTAAAGGAAAGCCAGGAATTGTAGTTAAAATGCTCTCTAAATGCAGCTTCTCATAACAACACAGCAAATTCGTTTAGCTAAAGTTGGTGTAAAATGTTCAAATAGCACTAGAGAGGTAGTGTAAAAAACACCTGACATGGAGAAGAGACATTCATTTTTTGTATTCATTTCATTGATTATTTCTAACCTTGGCAACCTCAGCATCATCAAACGAAAATTATCCCTAATGCAAATCTACTATTATACTGTGAAGGTATCCTGCAGCATATTAATTAAGATATGGATATATTTTATTTTCATTATCTGAAATATATGACAGTGAGACAGGTATTAGGGTGAAAAATAAAGTATAAGCTGAATACTCAAACACAGGTTGCCTAATGCTACTATTCATTGTACTGAAATTTAATTTAAATGTAGAACACCTCAAATGAGGCTGCCAGGTAGGATTTCCTCCTGTTAAAGGTAAAGAGTAACACAGTCTCAATCACTTTCTTATTACCAGGGCAACTGTACCAGCAGAAACATTTGTGTCTGAGAAAAATCAAGATGATGTGGAGGAACCAGACCTGACGTTTTGTTATGCCCTATTAAGGTCAGTGTAAGAGAACTTGATAGAGAGACTCTGAATCGCCATATTTCCTCAATTAACTCTGCTCCTAACCTCCCAGGTGAACTGGCCACCCCAGAGCAGGTCTCTCATCCTACCTGTGAAAGCACTGAGGATTGCTGCTGCTGAATTTCTGGTACTGAAGGGACACTACATGAATTTACTTAGCTCCTGGGCACAAGGCAGGTAATAAGCCAGGACCACTACTGTATTTTCGTTCTTCTTGTTGCCCAAGTAGAGGGTGTAAATAACTGCAGGATCATTTCATCTTTATTTCAGGGATCTATCCATTCTTCAGCTGTTAATTTTTTAATGTTCTTTTACTGATAAATCATCTATTTTGATTGCAGTGGGTTACCAGCATTAAGCTCTTTGAAAGAGAAACCCTTAAAAAACAACGTCTAGCTCTGATTAAGTTGACTATCTGAATTCAAAGCATGTCTTGACTGCTTTCCATGAAAACAACTGATCCTTTTCATGGGTTAATGCCATTGTAACTTCCTCTACACACTGAACAGATTACCATGGACACAAATTCAGACTCCTTCCATTCACACAAGGTCCCTAGAAATTTACATAAGTCGGCAGAGAGAACAGGCAGCCAAGCTTTCACTGCCATGAATATTGTGATGGAACTTTCAACAATCTGTATCTTTGTTTTCTAAAAAACAGTTTACAGTAAAAACTGCAATTCAGTTAAATGGTTAAGGAAAAAAATATTAAGAAAATATTTTAAACGGTCTTTTTAGAATACAATCTCTACTAAGTTATCTTAAATTAATTTGCTGCCAAATCAGAGCAGTTTGGAAATATCCTATGTACAATAAAAAAGACTACTTCGTTATACCCTAATACCAAGCTTTTTATGTCAGAAACTAAAAATCTTGAGAAACAGAAGTGAATCTATAGCACATGAAACAAAACAAAGATATAATACCTACATTTGACCTAGAAGGTGTACTCAATACAGTTTGTGACTTAAAAATGACAGGGATTTTTGCCATATGCACTCTTCCATATTGAGACTCAGTTTTGTCAATTTTGTTCAAAAAAGTTCCCTGGTCCATAAAACATGACTGTAGTTTTGTATTCAAGAACTCTGTATGCAGAGAAGCCAGGACAGGATCATCCAGAAGTTGGATTTACTGCGATGATGTTTAGATATCATGAATAGTAATCCATTTTAAAAAGCAAGGTGGATTCCAGTCTTTCAAATGCAAGCATTCCTACCAGATACTGTGCACCTAAATTACATGAATCCTTCTTGAAATGTTTCCTTGAAAAGAAGCAATACAGCTTCTGTTAGAAAATGTCTCTCGAGGAGAAAATCAGACCTTTCTGAGGAATCTGGTTCCATCTTATTAGGCTAACCTTTTGGTGAATGGTATATTACAGGATGAAGAAAGGTCAGTGCATTCCTTGAAAAGCTCTTAATCCAAAGGCACTGAGGGATGCACAGCTTGTCTCAAATTCTTCAGTTTATATGTCAGGAACAAACTTTTCCTCTAACGTTACCCTACTCACCTTAAAAGCAACGTATGCATTACGCTTTAAACTATCTGCTCATTCACACACGATTTAAGAATTACTTCCAAACAATGAAATATATTCCATAGTAAAAGAGTAAAGAGAGTTTATTAAGAGGGCTTGGTTTTTCTGAGTACATTTTTCAACCATTTTTTCTCAGTGAGAGAAAATTCTTACTTAGTAGTAAGAACCTTTAAGATGACACCAATATGCTTGCATTGCATGACTATATGATTGCATGCATGCATCATTATATCGTCATCTCCACCTGGGACTTCAAGGCTAATCTTAAGGCTGTTTCTTCTTAAAAGTAATCTGGGAAGAAATCAAGCATCCTGACACTCATCTGAATAACACAAATCCTGAGTTTCCAAGTGATATTTGTCAAAGGGCATGAACAGAATAGACAGCTTAGAGAAAAAGCTGGAAAATTTTTCTTTGGTCCATACATACTTACTCCTAAGAACAGATGAATTTCAAATATCCTCAGTTATTTGGAATTTAGTATTCGATACTTCATGCAGTATCCTCTGGTACTCTATACCATTAATTTGTTACTACAGTTTAGCCACAAGCTTCAAGAGACATTCATCAAAATAAGTCTCTCCATAAAGGGGAAATAGACTGCTGTGAACAAGCAGTATATTAATGATATATTGTTTCATTTATGGGAAATGCAAATTTCCTAAGCCACAAGCATTGATTATTTGAAGTTAACAGTAATTTACTGCCTCTTTCCAAATAACAGGCTTCTGCAAAAATACAGTATGCCATGGCAAAACAAGAGAATTTTTTTTTTCACTTTTAAAGAAATATGTATGAAATTAAGCATGAAGTAAGCACTATATTTGAGGAAAGAGTAAAGCACACATCTTGATGGTGTACTGGTTACAATCCATATGAACAGTGCCTCTGAAAGTTCTCATGTGGCATTAGGCATAGTTATACTACCATTCAACAAGACCTGGACAGGAGGAGCCTGATGAGTCTTAACAAGAGTAAATATAGGGTCTTGCATCTGGAGAGGAATAACCAGATTCCAGAGCTGGAAATGAGCTCTGCAGGAAAGGACCTGGATGTCCTGGTGGACAAAAGGTTGTCCATGAGCCAACAGTATGCCCTTGTGGCCAACAACACCAATGGGATCTTGGGGTACATTAAAAAGAGTGTGGCTAGCAGGTCAAGGGAGGTGATACTCCCCCTCTACTCTACTCTGCCCTGGTGAGGCAACATTTAGACTACTGTGTCTACTGGGCTCCTCAGTTAGAAAAAAGACAGAGCTCTCCTAGAAGGAATCCAGCAGAGTGCCACAAAGATGACAAAGAGCCTGGAGCATCTCCCATATGACCAAAGACTGAGTAACCTGGATCTTTTCACCCCGGGGAAAAGAAGACTGAGAGAGAATCTGATAAATGTTTAGAAATATCTAAAGGGAAGTAGGAGGCAAACTGATGAGGCAGGTTCTTCTTGGTGGGGTGTACTGATAGGACAAGGAGCAATTCCCAAAACTTGCCAACAGGAAATTCCATACTAATATGAGGAAGAACTTCTTTACAAGTAAGGGTGACAGAGCAATGGAACAAGTTGCCCAGAGAGGTTATGGAGTCTCTTTCTATGAAGAAATTCAAGATCCATCTAGATGCCTATCTGTGCAATCTACTGTAGGGTACCTGCTTTAGCAGGGAATGGACTCTTGAGGTTACTTCCAACCCTGTGATTCTGTGATGACAGATAAGAATAACAATAAATAGGTAATTGTCAAAAGCCTAATTTGGAAAACTTCTAACCTTCATCCCAGAGAGGATATTTGATGCTTGAATGGTTGGAATATATGGATCAACATTAACTCTCCCCTCTATTGCACTCTTGAGGCACAGGAGAGGAAAAGATCCAAAGCAACAAGAGTCTCCAGGCATCTTGCAGATGAAGCTAGAAAGAAAAAACTAATACAGGCCTAGCCTTCTGCTGCAAATTCCAGCCTTTGCAAAAACTTATTTTGGCTTTAATTGGGAGTGTGTAGCAACGTGAAGTTTTCAGAAGACCATGGCTTCTCATAAACACCTGAATCCATTCACTTTTGAAGTCAAAGTGCAGAAGACCACAGATGGTGTAACCAGCCATTTTTCTTTCTCTATTGGCAAAACTTCTGGACTGTAGATAAAAATTAAGTCATGATATTATTCTAAATCAGGACAAAAGTGTTTCATATCCCTTTCTCATATCTCTTTTCAGAGAAGGGGAATTAAAATGCCAAAGTGTACAGGGAGCTTTAAGCACAAATGAAATTAGAGCTTTGGAAAAACAATATATTCTGGAAGAAGTTAATCCAAAACGGGACTCACCTGCTTTCCAGTTGTTTTTTTTAAATTTTCCCCTTCCCTTCATTCCTATTTTTTTCTTTTTCTTCAGCTTTATTTAACAGCTTCATTTTCTTCTTTTTCTTTTTTTCTTTTTTTCTTTTTTTTTGCTAACGTTCAGTAGCCCATTTAGCCATTTTGACAGCCTTCATTCTGTAAGCACTTATTTCCAGATTTCTAAAGTTTTAATTGTTCTACCTAATCTGCTTTCATACATTTTATCATGCTGAGGCCCACCTGGTGAGCAGGTTCCATAGCTTCATCTGCTGCAAGGGAAAGCTCACGTGTCACTGAAGAATCAATACAGGCAGTGGCTGAAAGATGGTTGCAGACATCAAAGCAGTCAGATCCTTTTTCCTAGGGTCATCTTGAGAGCACACCAAGAGGTTATTTTACCAGCCAAATGCCTGCTCCTAGTGGCTATCTTTACCCCAGAGTAGGCACAAACCTATTTGCGTGCATGCATTGTGTCAAGCAAGTGCAATAAGCTCAGCGTGATAGGAGTAAGCTTCTCAGCCCTGGTGAAATTGACAGCAAAGGGCAGGCTGCTGCCATTAAATTAACTCCCCAGGGAAAAAAAGCTGCCAGCAATGGACTGAATGATGGATGAATTGTTCTGCAAGGCTGCATATAACACAGAGTTCATGGCTTGAACATTCCCTTTCTTTTTGTATCAAATTGAAGTTCCCCTTTTCACCTATACATTTTGCCTCAGCCCACATCTCAGATGTGATGCACCCATCCTTAGTTTCCTAGTCCCCAGGGTCTCATTTGGATTTCATAATTTACCTTTATCTTTATGGTTTTATTTCCTCAGAATACTCCTCTTATACTGCTGATTCATAGGCTGAGTTCTGTCATCATCAGCAGAGCAAACTCCTTCACATGTAACCCACTTCTTCATTAATTGTCATGCACTTACTTTCTCAAGGCTTGACATTATTAATTTTGTCATAATTAGATTAAGGTTGAATGAAGATCTTATCTCTGCTGAGTGCCAATGAAGCACAAACTAACACTATAACATGACTGCTTTCTTTGAGTAAATAGAAATTCTATCAGTGTTAATTCTGCCTGCTATGAAGGTGTGTAATGAAAGAGAGATTAGAGTATTAACACAGAGAGATCTCATTCTATATTCTCTGTCTAGTGCATCTTTGCCAGTTTGATGTCAACTAATTGCTAATTCACGCACTGATGAAAGGATTGCATCTTATTTTATCCAGCAATACCTGGCTTATTGCCAAATGAATGGGCTTGCTGCTCTTATACTGGCAATATGCAAGTTTATTTGTGCTAGGATTAAGTTATATTCATTCATTAAAAAGCATCTAGTTTCTTATGAGCTCCACAGTACTGCTGGAAGGAAAGGCAGTAGAATAATATAACTGCAGAAAAAAAGTCCTGCTGTTTTTATTGGTATTTTGAATCATAGACTGCCCTAAGTTGGAAAGGACCTTTAAAGATCTAATTCCAATGCCCCTGCCATGGGCAGGGATACTTTCAGTTTGCACAAAGCCCCATCCAACCTGGCCTAGAACACCTTCAGAGGTATCCACAGCTTCTCAGGGCAAATCATTCTAGTGCCTTTGAGTAAATAATTTATTCCAAATATCTAATCTAAATCTCTCTTTTAGTTTAAAACTATTCCCACTTGTCCAATTATTACACTCCCTGACAGAGAGTCCCTCCCCATCTTTTCTGTAGGCACTCTTTAAGTACTGGAAGACTGCAGTGAGGTCTCCCCAAAGCTGTCTCTTCTCCAGGCTTATCCTGTCATTGCAGAAGAGATGCTCCAACCTTCTGATCAACTCTGTTGCCTCTTCTAGACTCGCTCCCAAAGCTCCACATCTTTATAGTACTGGGGGTCACAGTACTCCAGACGAGGGCAGGCCAGCCCAGTTTTGATACAGCTGAGGACAAAGTTGGCCTTCTGGGCTGCAAGTGCACACTGCTGGTTCATTTCAAGATTTTCATCTATCAGCACCCCCAAAGTCCTTCTCCTCAGGGCTGCTCTCAGTCCATTCTTTACCCAGCCTGTATTTGTACCTGATATTGTCTCAGTCTAGGAGGTGGATCTTGCACTTAGCAAAGTTGAGTGTCATGAGTTTTGGACAGTCCCATCTCTCAAGTCCAGATTTCTTGGGCACCCTCTTCCCTCTGGGGCTAATTATTACTTTAATCTTTACAGAGTATGGGAAACTGCATTAATGTGTGCTGAATAATGCGTGGTTCTCATTCAGTCACTCAGTACCTCACATTTATGGTCACATTTTGGATGCTTTTCTACATTAAAAAGGAAAGCAGATGCTCGTTTATTCTAGGAAACAATATCCTTCTTCAAATTTGGTTTGCTGTATAGTCATTTGCATAAACAGTTATCTTTTTCTAATTTCCTTCTGAGCATTTGAATCGCTTAAACCCAAGAGCAGCTCTACACATTAAAGACAGAATAAGTTTCTTAGACTCTTATAATTGTTTTACATTTCATGCTGAACTTGTTCTCTGATCAGGAATCATCAGACCCAAAGATACAATGCAGTAGACTTATGTAGTAGACAGCTTGAAACAAGAGTGGAATCAAAAGATTCTATAAATGCCTATACCTTTAAAAGACATTAAAGTTGTCTAAAAAAGTGAAGAAAGACCTCACAAGTTTAAATCTCTTGAAATACATCATTATGGAAGGAATTTTCTCTAAACAGTTTTATCATCTCCAACAATTTCCAGCCTCCTGCAATATCAACATATCAATAATGTGTGGACCATTCTATGAACTTTTCATAATTTTAAAATATCACTTGGATAGATGAAATATTAGCAAGTCTTATGTAACACTCTTGGCCCTTTTCTTTCATCCTAAAAAGAAAATTTTCACTTTCACTTTAATACAAAATGTTAGTTTAAATCTGATTGTCTGCAGTAGCGTCTGTGGCAGTGTGAAATGGTGTGAATACAGTGTGAACATACACAAAAGGAAGAAAAACATCCACTCTACTCCAAACTCTTGAAATATCGTGGTAAACCTCTTCATTCTCATTTAGCAAAGAATGCTGGGAGGCATGACACCATCTTGATTTTTATTTGTTTTTGTTTGTTTTTTAATTTCTAAAAGCTTGTGCTAAACAAAAAGTATTGAGAACCATTAACAATAGTAGTTCTTACCCTAATACTATCTTCCTCTTGCAATTTTATTTGTTGTATATATAATATGCCAGAAATCTATTAGCCCTATAGGCCATTTTTCCTGTCAATATCATGTTAAATTTTTTCATGTGTGTGCTGTACAGTTTGTTTCTCTCTTTTTTTAAAATTTATTTGAAACGAGGATATTCATCACAGCCACCATGGAATCCTGTCTCGGAGAAAAGAGAACAAAGATTTTCCCTTTAAAACTGCAAGTAGAACATCAATTTTATTTTCTAGAATGAATGCAGCCCAGTTAAGCACATGCTTCTTCATGACTAGAGCCTTGGGTGGATTCTTAAAATAGCACTCATTGTAGACATTGCTTCAGGAAGAATATAGTTGTTTAGCTTCAATTGAAATATTGTGAAATTTAGCTGAAACACAATGCCAAATACTGTCTCCCTGAGACACAACTTACAGAACTTATATGCTGTGTCAGCCTGTCCATTCCACCCTGCATGCTAAAAATCTTCACAGCCACTGTCCTGACAAGTTCAAGTTTTTAACTCCTCTCCAACAAAACCAGTCATAATTGAAGGTTCCTCTCTGATACATAAGACACCACTGTGTTTTGTCCATAGAGACACCAGTGTGCCATACTCGAGAGCAATGAGTTTTAGTCCGATCTTGGTTTTGCATTTTGTACAAAGAGGTGGCATTAGGTCTGAATACATTCATTATAAATGAAAGCTTTTCCAAATGAATTACCTCACAGGCTAAGAAAACACACTTCTGTTTTGAATGCAATGAAGCTACTTGTTTCTTCTTTTTGTGTGTGATGCTAGGCTGTGGGTTTTGTTTTTGTTTTTTTGTCATTATGGCATGAAAATTACTGTCAGTAGTCACCTATTATATACATGTTGTTATATTAACAATTACTATCATTATTTCTATGCGTCATTGCCAAAAAAATCCACAGAACTCTGTTGGGGCTGCATCTTGTTTAAGTAGACCTGAAATGAATTTCTCACACGATATGTGCAATAGATTACCTAGGACAGTTACCCAGAATCTGCTGGGGAGGACTCTCCACCTTTCTCTCAGACAAGAAAAACAAGGTTGTCTGAAGGGGAATCTGGGCCATATCCACAAATGGCCCACAAGGTCCCTTATGAGCAGGAGAAGAGAGGAGAGCTTGTGGGTCAGCTATGGACAAGGGGCTGAGGCAGGGTGGTAGTGCACATACAGAAGTAGGGGGATAGCGTCTGCTACTTCCCCAAGCCCACTCCTGTTACATTTGTCACATCAGTTCTCCTTGTGAGTGTCAACAAGTATCATTCTACAATTTTTTCCACTATGTATTTCCTATATGTATTACATACTTACATATAAGTTAGAGATCAGTGTTGTGAAGATGCCAAGATTATACGAACAATTCCTTCCTCTTCCTTCTTTCTTTCCTTTCTCCCTCCCTCCTTCCCTCCCTCTCTTTCCCTTTTCACTTGTTTTTTTTTTCCCCCTCCATTTTATCTCTTTCTCTCTCTTTTATTTCTATGTTGGATTTCTATATACTCTGAAATAAAGACTCTGGAAACTACCAAAAATAGCTTTTTTTTTTTTTTTTTTTTTTTTGTATATAGGACTCACCACTTTATCATTCACTGGAGGACAACAGAAATCTAGAATGGTCTCTGTTCATTTTTAACATCCTTATTTTAAAGAGAGAGTAAAAAGAAAGGCAAGTTTTTATCCACTGCCTGCCTGCACAATTTAAAGCTTTTGTCCAGATTGGTATTTGTCCTTATTGCCATTAATTAAAAGCCAACACTTACTTCTGTCTTACGAGCAATGGTACCACCTCCCTGAAGCCAGAGCTAATGACAACCGCCATGAATCAGATATCAGTTGACTGCAAACGCTGACATGCAGATAGTGACTTGTCTCTTTGTTGGACTATATGGAGGGCAGGAGAGACATAAACTGCACTTCTTCATTTGGCACCAGGATCTACGCAGATAACACATGTTGCAGGAATCCATAGCACTGAGATGGCAACTGCAGGGAAATAGCCACTGGCAGCCCTCAGTCCTAAGTCCACACTTGTATATGTATGACATATGTATATAAAGAGGAATGGTACAGGATATCATTAACATACATGTCACATATATGGACCCAACCTGTACATATGGGAGAAATATTTTAGTATGCTATGCCTGTCCTACCACAGTTCTGGCTATACACAACATTTCAATATTAAATTACAGGAATTGGATAGAATAGAATCGTGGGTATCCCAATTCAGAATAACTGTTCCTATCAAGTGTGCACAAAAGCTATACTGTGACATGTTTGATAAAGCAAATGAGTATTACATTTCTTCCTATTGACTTTTAGATGGGGAACATGAAGTAACAGACCTTGTGGCAATCCATGGTCTCTGGTATTTTGGGGGCACACATAGTAAGGATCAGGATTAAAGAGGCACCACTGCAAGACAAATGCTCAGACCAGCTGTTTTGACCCAAGTTGTCAAGCATAAATGTGCCTGCAGCTGCATGTAAGTAAAGCCATACATCACTGGGAAGGCTGTGCTTGTGCTAAGGGCTATCTGTCACCAGACACGTCTCAGCCCTTTGCACACGAGTGCTCATGCAGTAATATCTGTACACCCTAGTATTTATGTAGTGCTTTTGTTCCTGAGCTAATTTAATAAAGTATGGGGATATTGTCTCAGCTTTACAGATGGTAAATTAAGGCAAAAAAAGGTCAAATGGCATGCCTGGGTTGACACTGCCTGCCAGGTTTAGTTCCTAGGTCTTATGATTTCCAGTACCACACTGAGTCACTAGATTACATTAGATGTAATGTAACTGCTGCTCGGGGCTCGCATTATATGCAAGGGGTTGCTCCAGGGCCTCCACATGATCAGAAGCCAACTTGCCTGCAGGCATGCTGCAGGTCCTGCAAGAACTATAAAGCCTATCTGCATAACCTCCGAGCAGCAGAATTCAGCCCTGTAACACAGGGCTTCAAGTTAACCATTTTTCTCTTGAAAGGGCTTTGGAAATACTAAGATATTCTTGTACACAAAACACTTCTCAGTAAAGTATTGCTATCTCTCTTACAGATGAGGAATTGAGACAGGCTTTTTCAATACAATTCTTCATAGAATCATAGAATCATTAGGGCTGCAAAAGGCCTCTGAGATCATCTAGTCCAACCATCTATCCATCATCACTAAGCTATGTCCCTCGGTACCACAACAACTTGCTTCTTGAAAAGCCCCAGGGACAATGACTCCACCTCCCTGAGCAGTCTGTCACAACACCTCATCACTCTTTCTGAGAATAATTTTTTCCTACTATCTAATCTGAACCTCCCCTGGCTCAACTTGAAGCAATTACCTCTCATCCTATCACTCTTACCTGGGAGAAGAGGCCGACCCCCACCTTCCTACAACCTCCTTTCAGGCAGTCGTGGAAAGCGATCAGGTCTCCTGAGAGATCTGAGGGACCACTTTGAAAACCTGACTCACAGGAATAGCCAACACAACTTCTTTTCCTAACAGTTGCTCCCATTCTCTCTGTCCTACTAGCTTCTCTTTCACTATTTTCATCATTTCCTAGTTTATGTGGGAAGTTGTCATGTCCATGCTCTTGCCATGTTTGCAAGGTACCTTCACAACGGAACCCTGGTTGTGGACAAGCACATTTGATGACATCTATGTTTAAATATATCAATACATACATGACAAATGATGGCAATTATACAGCATCTCCACACATTGGTTTAACATCAGATCCAGCCAACATGTGTAACAGCCCAGTCACATGATTCACCTGTTCACAGAAGGAGATGGATGCACACTACCATGTATAAATTAACTGTCTGGATTTCCCATGACTACCTGTATTTCTTTAATGTTTGCAAAATGTCTTAAGTATATTGGCATTGCATCAATAAGCACAGTGATAACACTTAATGCCTCAGGAAAAAACCTGTAGACAAATAGGGAGATTATTTTTTTCCATCATTTAATTGAACATAACTTTATTTACTTCTAAATGAAATCTCAAAAACAGTGAAGTTCTCTCAGACTGCCACTTCAGACAGTAGCAATGTCCTCAAGAAAGATGGATGTTAATCTAGTTAGGACAAAACAAGATAATTACAGATTTTTTTTTCTTAGAGTAATATGAAGACTATTTTGCACATATTCAAACAGGCATTAGGGAGAAATTATTAAGCAATTAATCAAGGTAAATAAAATTTTTCTGAAGATGCCTACAACAGTCACACACTATTTATACATGACAAGACTATGCTAGCTTAAAAATATAAGGTTTACAGCCTAAGACTACATTATTTTACACCAAAGAACCTATCAAACTCTGAGCACCTCATGAAAAATGAAGAATGAAGTAAACAGTTTGGCGGATGCTATCGCTGAGCCCCCTGTCACCAGACAAGCAAGGAAAACAGCTTCATGTATTTTGCCATTGGAAGGTACAACACAAAAACCAAGCTTCCAGACTCCATTTTTCATTACAAAATATTACTACTCTTGATAGGAAAATAATGGCCTTGTATACCTATCATTATAAGTGATTATTATTATTTTTAATCTATTTTATCTTTTTTTTTTAAATCATCATCAATTTTTATCTTTTTTTAAGCACCTGATGGTAAATAGGATAGACAAGAATACTGTCATTGGATTCATGTCTAGCACTGTATCAGAAGTCAGCCTTGTAACTGCACAGAAATAAAAACAGAAATAAAATATGTGAAGAGGGCATGCAAGTAAAATTCTCCAATTATATCTTATCTTCAGACCATAACTACGTGTAACTGCAGACTTCCCAGGAATTTCATAGTCATTTATGCAACACAGACATACTGAAATGGCTTCAAATTGAGTTTTGGCAGGAGCAACAGCAAATCCCTGCCTGGCTCTTTGCCACGTCACTGTACCTAGCAGTGTGCTGTTGTTATCTCTCCAGTGTAACTCATGCATTTATTTCCCACTCTGTAGCGATCAAAGCTTTTCCATCTAACACAGAATAATGTAATTGCCAATTTCAAAGCTTTTTAGGAAGTCGCTTTGTAGATTTAAAATCATTAGCAACAGCCTTAGTACTCATCTAGTGACTTATATCTTCTAAGTGTTACACAAACTTCAATTAATTATGGGTTTGACTGAGCTTTTAAGGTTTCAGCTGTGTAGGGAGCATGTAATAGGCCCCACCTCAGCTGAAAGCCTTGGAGATACTGGGCTTTTTGGAAGGCTGAGTGACTCACTGGGGAAATAAGCCTGTTTTCTCTGTGCCATCCACAGCAGCTGAACTGCCATGGAAAGGAGAACATGCTGTATTTTCTTCCAGGACATTGCAGCTGTTGCTCACTCTGTTGCCATACCTGCCTGAGGCAAAAATCTCCTGGCATTTCAGCAGGGTGCTGTGAATGCATGCATTTCCTACACAGATTGAGGGCACAGTCACACAGTTTTCTCTTCTGGGAGTGGTACACAGCACTTTTGTCTCTAACTGGTTCACTATCCACAACAGGAAAAACATAGAAATTGGTCCAAGCTGAAAGATGCACAGACTTCATGGATCAGAGATGCCCAGGAGGCCTAGATAAGCATCAGACCAATCCACTCAAGAGACAGAACGGCATTCTTCAGCAGGTTTCAAAACTCCAGGAGACAATAGATATCTTCTTGTTGTTTTGTTTTTTTCATAGGGTAGTAGTTAGATAAAAGACAGAAATAACCAAACTGACAGGAACTGGCACCCCGCATCTCACTCATTTCACTGTGAGACATAACCCAGCATGGTCCAGCTGCTGACCTAAGGCTTCAATCCAACCTACAACACATTTTCTGACTTGGCTGCTAGCCCCTGTGCCAGACAGAGCAGCTCTTCCATCGTACCGACTGCCCCTGCAGCCAAACACCTCCATCCCAGCACAGAGACACAGCCACAGACTGATGGCAATGTGTGGGAATGTGGGGTAGAGGGGGACACGCACAGCAGGAGACCAGGGACACACGCAGGAGCTGCTGCTTTCTGAGAAGGGCTGTGGTAGCAGTGAGGAGAGTGAAAATTTAGTCTAGTGCCTGGAAATGCTGCAAGGAGCACCCAGCTTACCCATTACACTTCATCGTTACGTTTTCTCTTTCACATTTGTTATTGTTCCCATCTTCAGCCTGAGTGGAGATCAGCACTGCAGCCATCTCAGCAGCACTGCTGTCCACAGCTGTGGTTCAAACTCTTACACAGGAATGGCTCAGGACTGCTATTTCCCATTTCTTCTGCAAATACTGCACTATTAGGTGATTATGAAAACTGTCAACATATTCTGGCTATTTAAAGAGTTGTAAGATCAATTTGGAATTCCAGGATACATTTTGTCAAGTCTAGCCATATAAAGCTTGGACATGATGACAACATTTCAAGGCCCCATCCAATCAGGGCTGTTCCATGAATCTATAAAGAAAACATTTTAGTACTTCCCAGCCAGGCTTGCATGTCATACAATCATAGAATGGTTTGGGTTGGAAGGGACCTCAAGCATCATCAAGTTCCAACCCCCCTGCTGCAGGCAGGGCCTGCAACCTCCGTATCTAATACTAGGCTAGTCCGAGCACTGGCTATGCTGACTGCTATAAATCCCAGTTCAGGTGCCTAAAACCCTCTTGCCTGCCCTTTATGTGATAAGCAGGATGCCTACCCAGCATTCTCTCAGCTACTCTCAGTGGGTCAGATTTTCTGCTGCCTTCAAGTGAACAGCAGATCTCATAGGAATGGGGTTTTGTACGTTTAGAAATAGTCTTGCATATTCACTTAATTCTTCAACTAATGAATAAAAAACTTCAATCATTAGCTTTCCTTGAAAACACGGATTACAGATTTCAAATGCACAGTGTTGATCATACTAGAAAAAGCTATTTAACCAGTATCACCTTATTTACTGATAACAGGACTGTTTTCTGATAGCTCCATATACATTTTTTTCTATTTCAGTCAACGGCATGCAAGCTGAAACTATCCACTGCGCATCACTGCCTCGTTATCTTCACCTGATTGAGCCTGAACCTGTCTTCTTTCACTCAGAAGGGCAATAAGGGCATTTTTAATTTGTGTTAAAATGCACTTGCAATCTGTTTTCATATGATGAAAACATTTTTCCCCATTGCAAACATATAGTCACAACAGCTAATCAAATAGAACATTTAGGATAATCACATATTCCTAATGAACAGTACATATCCATTCCTTCTGTCATCTCTCCCTCCTTGAGTACGGATATTCAGCCAAATCTTTGGCAGATTGTGTGTCACAGCCTTATCACCTCTCAAAAATGTTAGGACTTCCCATCCAGCCCGTGAAGATTTCTACCATGTGCAAACATCTCTGCAATACACATTCCACAGTCAATGGCATAAATCAGGGAAGACTCAAAAACATTCAGACCTAACAGTGTCTTTTACCAATGGTTTAAAAGAACAGTTTCAAGCATGGGGTATTTTTAAACATCCCTGAATGAATTCCATAGAATATAATACTGAATTCACCTCTGCTTAAACATATTTGCAGAGAAAAATGTTTTTTCCTCTCATCGAGAGATACCTTGAACCTCTGACTGAGCAATTAGACAACAGTGTGGAAAATCAAACCTACAGAGAAATAAAACTAAGAACTTGTTTTTCCTTTTTTCGTTAGTTCTAATAAATGTTATATTGATTTATTATTTTTTTTCTCTTCAATGCTCAATAAGTAAGCAAAAAAAACAAAAAAAAAAAACAAAACAAAAAAAAACCCAACAACAAAAAAATCCAATCTTTTCTCCATCTCAAAGACAGAATGAGAAAAAGTAGAAGATGATACAAAACACATGACCAAAAAAATGAGCAGAAATTGTGTCAATAAGTAGGAAATACACATTATGAAGGGGATGGGAAGAACAGCCAGGAGGACCATTACATTAGCAATCTAAAACGTAACCACATTTGTATTTTGTAAAATGTGTGGAAAGGAGAAAGCCCTTTGGGCTGCCATTTTATTAGACAGTGAATTAAAGAGAAATTGGCAGATGAGCCTGAGAATATGCTCAGCATTCATATGGTGTCAAATGTGACAAAGAAATAAAATGATTCAAAATTGAGAACAATCTTGTTGCTGGAAACCAGGAGGAGAATCATGAAAATAGAGTATTTTAATTGTTTTAAATTCTCTGTTTGTATCGCTACTCTGCTATCCCAAAACTGTACAGAATACCTGAATTTTCCAGTGTAGCCTTTATTTAGCCTTCTCATGCTGTAGTTCAGTACAGCTTTTTCAGCGTATGATTTTCATTCTGAACCTCCCAATGGAAGCCCATATCCTTCCAGTCTACAATGACAGTTTCCACTTTTCTGGGGCCTTCCATTCACACTGTTTTGCACTACACTGATTGATTTGGAAACAAACAAACAAAACAACAAAAAACCAACAGTTCACTTTTGAGACAGAGATCTGGAATTAGCAAAAGAATAGTAAGACATAAAAACAAGCCAATGACTTGTGCCAATACACTACGAATGTTCATGGTAAAATGCCACTTCTCCTATGGTTCCTTTCCCTTCTTTCTGCAGATGCCCAAGCCAGCCTGGGTTTTCTGGATGGCTGTGCAGAACAGGAAGATACGGGCAACTGAAGAATTTCCTTTCCCCTGAATTCTCCATGGACTGATAGTGTCCAAAAAGTGAGAACAAGGCCAGTTCTCTCAGATATTCTGATAATCAGTATTTTAATCAATCCCCTACCTCCTGAAGTCATACAATAAGAGATTTTGCAAACCCTTCTTACTTTGTGGTTGTACAAATACTTAAAATTGCAAACTGTTAACAAGCCCCAGTACACACTAATACAAGCCAAATTGTATATCTTAAAGTCTCTTGATTTTATACTAAACATTCTTTTTCTTTCTTTCTTTTTTTTTTCCTGGATAGACTGATGATGTTTTAATTCTGAGCGCCATTTGAAATGCAGAGTAGCAGTGGAGATGCTGTGAGTCCTCGGTGCCATCACCCAGCTTACAGATGTGTCTGCTCAGAGTGAGGGAGGTTTTTTGCTGCTGCTCCTGCATGGGCAGCTGGCTGGCATGGCCAGGGGCGCTCTGCTCACTTCTCTCCCTAGCACAGCTGAAACCATAAGATGGTGCTCACTGACAGTGACTCTGAAGTCACCAGTGTAAGTCTGTTCTGCTCCAGGAGCTGCAGGGTCTTGCAGAAATACACAGAGCTCTATTCTTAAAAAATATATATATGTTGATTTTTGGATCTATTTTTTGCAGTGGAAAGACTTTCCAAATATCATTGCTTTAATGGGTAGGAGCCGCCTTCGGATTTCAGCTTATATTTGCACTGTGCCAGTTTGTTTCCACTTGTTTCTGTGTCAGCAACATCCTGTAACTCAGATAGTTCATCTGTATCTTTTGCTCCCTGATGCTCATCCAGGATTTATTCATGCACAGTTCCGCTGAAATGAGCCAGAAGTCATTCTGCTGTAATCTGTATACCTACAGTGATACAAATCTAAGGAGTGTGGAAAAAAAGAGAACTTCATTCCGCAGGATTTTTCCGCAACAAGCTATCATTGCAAGATAAACTACAGCCTGAAAATGAGAGAGGATTGCAAAGGGAAAGATAGGCATAGACCATACAGCACTGTTCCAACCTCAGTGCAGATGATGGGTTGTGTGCTGATGGCACCATACACCATGAAATGTCCCACACATTGAACAGCACACTCCAGCGGGCTGCAGGGGGAATTCCACAGCCTGTCAGATTTGTTAATTATCACACCTACACACATCTATCAGAGTAAGAACTGCAAAAGGAAATTACAGAAACAAATAGTATACACTTGGAATAAAATGTGCTTTTCCAAATGGCTCCGAAAAGATAAAATTGGTCAGCTTGGGGATGGAGCTAGAAGACAAATTTTGTGGAGTAACATCAGGTCACTTGTACAAAGCCAGCTGTTACTCTGATCATTAGCTGTTTAGTCAAAGGAAGCAGCTGTTTTGGGGAACTTCTGTTGAAATCATGGAGTTTAGCATGCAAAGCCAGGATAGATTCACATCTTTAAAAAAAAAAAAAAAAAGCCACAAATGTTCATAGCTTAATTTCTCCTCAAAATACTGGGTTTGGCTTTCAGAAAGCTTTTGGTGTCTCCTAAAGAAGACCCTGAGGAGCACTACAAATTTTTATTTCCCAAGGTGCTGATAGCTTTGAGCAATATCGGTATAGTTCAGTATTATTGGAAGAATTCTGATATAAACCAGTCTAGATCTCAATGAAGTCTCTAAATACATCCATTTAAATTAGGAAAAAGTTGAATTTGGCATGGGTGGCTTCTAAAACAACAACAACAAAAAGCAGAAAACATTCCCCGATCGAAGAACACGTCATGACTTCCTAGGAAATTTTCTTATGGTGTTTACAGAAGCACATCCCTTTTTTTCTTAAGATACCTTTGATTTCATTTAACTTTTACATTTATCTTGCTGACAGCACTTAAAAAAGCAAACTTGTAATGTTTTTTTAATGCAGTGAAAATGCTCAGATATATCTTTGAATGCTACGTGCTTTATATTTCAGTCATCAGGTAATCCAGTATGGAGCACAAATATTTTGGCAATGAAGGTTAGAATTCAGAGCTAGGATGCAAACAGGTGTACCACCCTTGAAAACTCTTACTGAAATCTTTCACTAGTCAGGTGAGCAGTCCCAGTAACCTCGTAAAATTACTTCTCTCAGCTACAACACTCATATACCTCTGTTCTTGTTCTTGCTCTTGAAAAGTAGAAGTCCTTCAGAACACCTGAGGAATTGCATTTGTTACAGGGTTTTCCTTCCCATTATAAATATATATACATATTTTTAGACAGAAATGATTATTTAGGTGAGATGCTAGGAGGAAATCCTTTACTGAGAGGGCACTGAAGTGCTGGCACAGCTGCCCATAGAAGCTGTGGATGCCCCCTCTCTGGAGGTGCTCAAAGCCAGGCTGGAGGGGCCCTGGGCAGCCTGAGCTGGTGGTTGGCAGCCTTGCCCATGGCAATGTGTTGGGATTGTATGGTCTTTAAAGTCCCTTCCAACCTGAGCCATTCATGATTTTATAACAATACACGGAATGGCAATAGAATGAAAACAGCTGACAAGCACTTTTGGAAGTGTGCTTGTGTATGTAAAACATACCTTTAAAAAAATAACAATCAATACTTTGCATTTTATAGCATTGACAGAATGCTATAAAAATGTGGAGAAGTAAATATTGTTTGCCATATGCCAGGTAGCCAAGCCATATCTAGCTCACCTTTTAGCCTCCGAATCTAAAGCTGCAACGTAAGCTATGGATTGAGGAAACCTGACTTAGGCAAAAGCTCAGATGAAGTGGGATGAATCACCCTGCTGTTAGGCTCCTGATGGAGGTTCCAGAGCCTTCAAGTTTAGGCTCCTACACTGCCTTTAGGTGAGCTGGGCAGCTGAGTGCAATAACAAGGAACTGGCTTGCCTTAGGACAGCTGATGTAAATTGCTGAGTACTTGGAAACATATCTGAGGTCTTCACTGAGAACAAGAACACTTAAGTCCAAGCACGGTGCAGAAGAAGAAGGCAAAAGGAGCTGAGACATGAGAAGCATGTCTCAGCTAGAACAATTCGTAATGCTTTAAAGTCTGCTTTTCAACCAGTCACCTGTCTATACATGTGTATATATATATATATATATATATATATCCCTATTTCATTTCTAAAATCTCCACTGAATCACTCATTTCCACCTGAGACTCAAGACTGAACTGACCAACATCAGTAATTTGTATTCAGCAAGCAACCTGGACTATACCTTCCTACAAAAGTGCATCACTGCCAGCAGTTCCTCAAGAATGTACTGGAGCCAAGTCTCACAGTTCCAACCACTCCGAAAAATTTCCCATCTTTCATTTAACACGTTTTGTTTATTTAATACTGTAAGTTCTTTGCTTCCTGTTGATTTATCTTTCTAATGCAGAAGCCTTGACATGTATTCAAAAAAGGTAACTTTTGTCTTTATGGGAAAAGAAGCTTATTGAATAGCCAAAGGATGTCTCATACAGGAAAGCCACATAAATGGTGCACGAAGCTGTAAGAATCGTGCTGTTAAATGGGAGACGGGGGCTCCGGAACTGCTGCAGACTTCCTGGCCCTAAGGGGAATACTGAGAAGGTCTCCCAGTTTGAAGAGGAATTGAAATTGTCAGGGAAAGAACAGAATCTGTTCACCCTTAAATTCCTAATTAGAGAACTCATAGTGGGAAATGACCACTTAAATGATGAGCAAAAGGAAACTGCCTTCCTTCGGAAGCGGCAAGCTCCTGTGTTCACAAACTGCCACTGTGATTTGTAATCCGGATTATAAGTAGAATAATTTCCAATTGGGGCGGTAATTTTATCTGTATTATTTAGGTTCTCTCTAGAAATTCATATAAAACAGCTTTATATATTATTATGCTTTATATATTATTCATATACAGCTATATTTTCTATATGCTCCATAGTGTGAGTGACGCTGACGTGAATTCTTTAAATGTCACTCATTTGTGCTCCACTTCTCATACTTGCCAGTATTTGAACCTCAAAACAAATCCATTCAGTATATTCAGATTTTTACATATATCAATCTCAGTGGTAAAAAAAAGGAAAAAAAAGTAAATGCTTAAACAGTCTTAAAATTCCCATTTTGTTTTAGCCCTTATGTTTTACATATGGCGAAACTGAATTTCTCTGTAAGAGCTATGTATGTCCATGGGAAAGTGTCATCTTAAAATATGCTAAAACATTAAAAGTAATGTTCTGTAGAATTACTCCACTATAACTGAGTTTGAATTATGCCAAATACCTGGCCAACAAAAGTACTGTCTAGTTAGAGCTATTAAGAAGGCTCTGATCCCATATTCCTTTGACAGTTTAAGGGATTACTGAGCCTAAGTGTGCTTTCATGAGAATGAACAGAAAGTGTGACTGGATTTAGAAATCTAAGTTAATACTCTGCTTCAGATTCTCATTATTATTAGTTGGGGCCATCCAAAAAGAGCAGACAAGTTGTTTTTCTTGTTGGTAGTGAGATACACGCCATCTGGTAGCTTGGAAATCTATTCCTGATGTCAGTTCTCTAATAAAAGAATATCCAGAGAAACATTACTGCTTCTGCATGAATAAAGCCATGGTACTGGAATGCCAGAAACAAACCAAAAGAGGGAAATTTTTCTCCAGAGACTGAAAAAATAAGGCGAAACACAACTAATCAAACAAGTCACAGTTTAATTAGCTGCCTTTTGAAAAGCAAAATGCTGGCTGAGGTCAGACAGAGATAGGAATAAGGTGTAAATGAGCTTATTTTGGAGAGACTTTTTGCTCTATTCAGTAAAATTACCCATATATTTTCCCAGTGAGGTCAGGGAATATTTTTTAGGTCTTGCCTAAATATTTACATCTTTTTGATTCAAATTTAGCCACAATTACAATGTAATTTGTTAAAACATGTTCCTTTTTCCATTGACATTTTCTTGCCTACACAAATTCATAAATAGTCAGCTTATTGAAGAGACACGAAATATTTCTCCTTCAGCACAATGAGACAAAAGCTGCAAAAAGGGCATACCCCATTGACTTTAAGAAGGTTATATGGAACACATCAGTAAGCGAGGGCACAATTCCAAAGGCTATATTCAGCCTGAAAAATATGCTGAATAGGTGTAATTACAGATTCATGTATTTCTCATTTAAAATGAAAATGTAAAAAAGAAGTGAATTGTCCACGGAGCTGTTTTTCTTTAATTTTAGGCACAGAGGGAACTTCACAGGAAAGCTCCTTTCTAAGTACTTAGTGCAGACCACGAACAATCAGGCAGATTTCTCACGTGCCCTTACTTGTGGCTGAATAGCATCTTATTCCACAAGTAGTTCCATTGAACTTGGCTGAATGGCACTTACCGAGAATACCCGGATAATACCCTGCCCCATACATAATTACATCAGTTCTTGGCTCTGGCAGCGCTGTGGAGGAAGGTGCTATTCATATCTCAGTGGGGTTATTAGAATCTTAGAACCAAGCCCCCAAGCATTTCTTCAGTAACAGAGAAAGAACTGTCACTGCCTTGTCATTCCCAAAGGAGCGTTTTGCCTCAGCGTGCTCTAAAGGGGTTCTTCAGTGCAGTTGATGTGACCTTTTTGTCTTTCCTAAACTGATGTGAGACTGAGGTTTCCTTGCTGAAACTCCCAGAGGCGGTAGCAAAACTCCCAAACAGATTCACTGGAAAGAACCCCCTGTGCAGCTCTACATGACCGGCTGAAAACTGAACAGCATTTTTTGGAACTGCAAGCCAGTTGAGGCTGGGATCTATACTGATGTGCTGTTGAGCTCCAGCACAGCCTCCAGGAAGCCAGGAGGCAGCCACACTCCTCAGCATTCCTAGTCCCATTCCCAGCACCTTGGTTCTGGTGTGCGGACCAGAGAAACCCAATGGTGAGAGCCAGCCTGTCTGACTCAGCTCTCCTCCCTCATCAAACCTAAGGAGCCACACAACAGTAATATGCAAACACCTATTTTATTTTTTAATGAGAAAACAGAAGGAAGCAATGTCAACATTCTAATAAATAAAATTCTAATAAATAGCCCTGGCACAGCTGCCCAGAGAAGCTGCGGATGCCCCATCCCTGGAGGTGTTCAGGGCCAGGTTGGATGGGGCCCTTGGGCAGCCTGAGCTGAGGGATGGCAGCCTTGCCCATGGCAGGGGGGTGGAACTGGCTGATCTTTAAGGTTGCTTCCAACCCAAGCCATTCTGTGATTCTAAAATGTTTAATTCAGTGAACTAACACAATCATATGTTTAGTTAAGGAGAGATACTCAAGGAAGAACTTGTTCAAATGAAATCTCTCTATCAACCTGTATCGAGTGCTCCCACCAAAGAGCACAGCTTGCCAGCTTTCCCAGTAAGCAGCCACTGAGATCAGAACACCCTACACATCCGGGGTGTCACCTTCAGGCCAGATTTGAAAACCATAGTAGAGAGGGGAGAAAACTAGCACCTGCATCTGTATCACATCTCCTGTGTGAGGAAGGAACAGTGCTTTACCATGCTGACGGACCTTTCCAGCCCATGAATAAATAAATAACATCCACGAGTGCAAAAAGTATTTGAATACTGTGCTGCACAAAACCAACTTATCTCTAAAAACACATGAGATTAAATCAACACAGAAGTTTCATCAGAAGGTTGCTTCTGTATCCTGCACTGCTTACCACCTGGGTGTGAAAATAAGTCTCCAAAAGGCAATCCTGTTGCATTACACTGTGATCACAGCATGGCATGCTGCTCCGCACTCACACGTGTTCAAATCCCTCTCCACACATACAGCTGTCCTCAGAACAGTTCTGAGAGTACATCTATCTGATTTTAAGAGGCTTCACGCGTGAGGAAGATGGCATGAAAACTTCTCGGATGTTTTCATGTAAGGCATTTGTTGCCCAACCAGTCTGAGAGAAGTCTTTTAGACCAAGTACTCTTAGAAATAAGTAAGTTTAAAAGTGACATTAAAATGTTACCAATGTAAGGATCGTGCACTGTAATAATGGCCAGCTACATTCATTGTATTTACAGTTGCATTTTTCCACTGGGCTTTTAGATAGGGGGTGAAAACACTTTCATAAAGCAGTTCCTGCCAACGAGCAGAGCTCGGTACAGAGCTGCTGTCACTGTCACCTCACCCCGATCTTTGTTACAGAGCCTCATGGTTTCAGAAGCAGCACCACCTATTGGGTGGAAATGTAGGTTAGTGGCTGCTCCACCACGACAGCCCTATTGTAGAGGCGGTCACGGTTAGAACGGGCTGACGCTCCCAAGTTGCTCATACTTGAATGCAAGCAAACGACGCGTACTTCTAGCGATCTACTTGACAGAACCTTATAAAGTCCAAAAGAACGCTCGGTACAATAGAAACCCCGCCACTCAGGCTCCTAATATTTATATGGTGAAGTATTAACAGTGCTTCCAGCAGCGCCAACCGCCTCGCGCTGCTGTAGTAGCAGTGAGTAACAGCGCACTATCGCCGTCAAGCACTCCAGTTGAACAGATATCAATGAGCTGAAAATTCATTTGGTTACATAAGGAGTCCGACTGAAATCTATATGAATCCATACTCTGTGTGGAATCCGTGTCCCACATGAACAGTTGAATATTTTGCTTTTCACGGCAGCAGCTACCTCTCGTTTTAGGGGAATCACTGACGTAGCCAGTTCTTGGAGAACAAGTCTTTCTCCGGGCGCGGGGGGCTGAATTTTCGCCCCCATCCCTGGATTCCTTTACAAACACTTCACGCAAGAGGCGAGAGCCCCATTTCCCAACACAGGGCCGCAGGGACGTCGTTCGGTACCGGTGCCGCCCGCGGGCTCCCGCCGCCCCCGGACCCCCGGGACCCGCGCGGCGTTGGGGCCGGGGCGCCGCGGAGGTGGCGGAAGGGCAGGGGACCGTCCCAGCCGCGGGTGACGGCGCGCTTCCTCGGGGTCGAGCGGCCGCTCTTCGCTCTCAGCCAAAGGGGGGAGGGAGAGGGGGAGAACGGCGCCGGAGCCGGGGGAGAAAAGTTGGTGGGAAAGGCAGAGCTCGGTCCGTGGGAACATCACTCACCCGCTCGGAGGATACAGACGAGCTGGATGCAGGCAACCCAGCGCCTTAGAATGAGCATGTCCAAATCGTCCCGTTCCTCCTCCCGTCCGCCGCTCCGTCCGTCTGCCTCAGCCGCCGCCCGCGCGGAGCTGCACCTCTCGTGGGGAACGGCTCCGCGCCGCGCCCCGCGGCCGCCCCCACGCCGCGGGCGGGCCCAGCCGGTGTCGGGTGCGGGGTGCGGAGCGTCGGGCGCTGGGTGCGGGATAATGCCTGCTGCCGGGGCCGCGCTCAGCGCATGGCGGGGCTGCGCCGGGGCCGCCTTCCGCGGAGCGGCCGCGAGTGCGTGCGGCGAGCGCGCGGCGGGGCCGGGTGCGTGTGCGCGCGGGTGCGGGAGCGCGATGTGTATGTCGGGGCGCGGGGGCGCGGGGGGGCGGGGACCGCGCGAGGGTGACGTGTGCGCGCGTGTGAGTGTGTGCGTGTGTGTTTGTGTGTATCTCTGCCTACGGGGGTGCGGGAGCGAGAGCCCGAGGGCAGCGGGGAGCTGTCCTCCTCCCCCCCTAGCAGCAGGGAGGGGGTGGGGGCCGGGCTCTGGGTTCCTCTGTGAGGCGGCCCTCCGGGATACCCCCGAGCGCACACGGCCACGCGAGGGAAAAGTTTATCGAGAGGGTTCGGGGTTATCAGAGGGCGGCGGGGTCAGAAGCCGGGCGGTGCGGGGCCAGGGAGCATCGCAGCCCGCTGCTGGGTGGGAATAACCGCTGGGCCCGGCGGGGTGGGTGCTGCCGGCGAGGAACTGGTGGAGATGCAGGCAGCGCCCGAGCCGGGCAGCGCCGCTCCGTGCTCCTGGGAACTGGAGGGGGAGCGGGGGAAGGGGCTGGAGCGGCGGAATATCATTATCCGCTCTAGAAGTGGGTCAGGGCGCAGGCACTGGCATCGCTGCTCAGGGAGGACAAAACGAGCGTAAAAATAAAAATAAAGGGAAAAAAAAAATATGCAACAACTCTCAACAAAACCCCAAAGCACCCAAATGAGAAGTGTAAAATTAAGGGCTACAAACAACACGCCACATGGCTGGGACACCTTGGAACAGCACTTGGGGCTTTGGGAGTGCAAGGACACAGCCGATCCCCCACCTCACCCCAGGCAGTGTGAGCAGCACTGTGTTAGTGGTGATGTTCCTGTCAGGGTGGTAGGAACAGCTCTGCACAGGCGTGAGGTGGCATTTAATGGTGGGCAGCCTCAGCACAACAGCATCCCGTGCCTTACAGGTGGGCGTGCTGCTCTGCCCTCCTTCCCCAGGTATGGGAGCTGCAGCCTTTCCTTCCAGGAGAACATAAAACTTTCAGTGCCCCTGCTCTAGCTGGGGAGGAGTTCTCTTGTCATGAAGCAAATTGGCAAATTCAGAGTGAAAGGCTGCAGGAGAAATTGCCGAGGTGTTCAAGCTTTGTGTCTGGAGAGCAGGCGGTGGACGTGTCTCCCATGCAAGGTCAGCGTCTTTCAGGATATGCAGAGCTGACATACATTAGAGGTTGGTTCATTAGGAGGACTAGCTCTGAATGACAGCTCTTGTCCAATGGACTCCTGGTGTCATGGCAAGAGACAAGTTCCATGTGCTGATATCCCCCAGCAAAAGACTATTTTAGGATTATCCTAAAGGAAAACGTTGCTAAAGATTGTAGTCAGCTGATTTTCCTGAAAGAACCCAGATGCTAGGATACTACTGCAGTAACTTCAGTGCAAACATGCTCAAACACAAACAGACATATGCATGCCAAAGCATTAATACCAGTGGGTAATCTATTTGAGATTCACTTCAACTCCAGCACCATTCTGCAATTGGCTTAGATTCTTAGCAGCAATAGGAATCGTACAATATTGCACTGATATTACTGAAATACAATAGTATAAAATACACAGTACTCAACAATTTCCAAAGCACTGTATGAAGTAATACGAGTTCTTTTGTTAAAGGTCACAGGTGGGAAAGAAGGAATATTCAGTCACTCTGGAGATGGATTCTCACCACCACACCTATACACAGGTACTTTATTACAGACCAAGGCAGGGTGATATATGGCCATTTGCTGCTGCCAATGCCCACAGGACGGTGGAAGGACATGGCTGCCAGGATCCCCCTCCACCTGGCTATCCTCAAGCTGGGAGGTGGATGTGACTTGCTCATGAGTACATGTGAGCCTGTAGAGCTATCAGTTCCCCTCCATCCTGTGGGGATCACTTTTTGTGTCCAGATTTCAGATGTTCTCAAAGCTTTGTGACCAGCTGACAAGGCTAAAGGATCATGTCCAGCAGCTGCTATTGCAGTTATCTACACAGGGAGGTACTGGAAAAGCTTTGGGTAGATCAGTGTCCTTCTTTCTTGTAGGGTTTCTTTAAGAATTCCCTTTTATTTTCATCACAAGCGCATCACAAGCACACCCACACCAAAGGGCAATCCCAACATTGATAGGTGGCATTAAATATTTCCTGATTTTCCACAGTAAACTACCACACAGAAGGAATCTGGTTCTGACAGTCTTTTTGCCAATAGTTAACTTTGCCTTTCGGTAGGTGACACACTGTTTTTTTTTTACCAGGAGAGCAATGAACGTTTAGGAGAGATCACCAGTAATTGTGTCAGACTATCCATCATTTGAAACCTTTGCATCAGGAATTTAATGACCTTAAAACATGATCACAAATGTCTACACTAACTCATGAGCAGTTTTGTAGCCTGGACTGCAGAGGCAGAAAGGATGGGCTCTAAGGCTCATCTCTGGCCTGTCACTGTATATGCATATTGTCAGGATAACAACAAAATGATAATATCCTGATGTTCACAGCCACTTTCAATAGTTGCCAAAGGTTTAGAAAAGACACAAGCCCTGGTACCAGTTGCTACAGTGCCTCTGTGGTTCTTGCACTGAAGAATGATTGGTGAAGGATTTTCTGCTTGGTCTGACAAATGCTTGGCTGTGGTTGAGTGATGTCACTCATCCTCACCTTCAGCATTCATATCATGGTGTTTTAGCTTGTCCTGATATTCCATCAAACTCACCAGAATTAATTTGGAAAACGTGTTAAGTGCCAAGCAAATTGATTCAGTAGCTATACTGACATGGTATCTATCACTGTGCCTGTTTTCTCCCATATAGGTAACCCATAACGTGACACAATAGCAAGTAAACATGAAAGAAGCTCGAGGTTAACATTTCAGATTTCAATTTTTTTTTCAAAATGTAAGTCTTCCTTTAACCAATACACCCTTTAGTAAATATTTTGCGGTTTGCATTAAAATTTTCTTCTATTACTTAATATTTTCATTTGTGATTTGGTGGATATTAACAGATCTTGATGAGATACTGATCACTCTGTGCATTCAGTATTTTCTCCTTTTCATAAGTGTTTCCCCCCTTATGTTTTTTTACTTATTTAATTTTTCTTCCTCTATTCCTCTCAGGTGGTGTTAAATATTTTCTTCAAATCTGCTCTTCTTATCCATTGTTACTTTTTTTTTTCAAATGAAACTCTCTTCAGTGTTGATACTGTATTCTTCTTTGTATTGTGACAATCTTGTTATTTTCCAGAGTGAGTCATTCTGTGTCTTGTTTAGCTTTTTTTTTTTCTTTCTTTCTTTTTTTTTTTTTTTCCCAAGCTTGTTTGGAGTGCCTATGTTTTTTTATTTTTTTATTTTCTTTTTCAGAACAATGTCAATTTCTTGTTGCATTTATCTTCCTCTTCTCTTGTGGTAAACGTTTTCATTTCCAGCGCTGTATTTGATATTTGTCAAATTCTTTTGGGGGTTTATATGCAGCTTTTATTTTCATTTTTTTCCTCATACAATAGTTGTACCAACAGCATCTGTTGGTATGTATTATACAGTATGTTTCAAAGAATCTGGTGGTCTTTCATTTTTAGTTTCTACTTTGCTCGAGAAACCCATGTGTAAATTCCAAACATTAAAAAAGATGTGTGCAAAAGCTGGCAATGGTTATGACAGCCATCATAAGGAATATTATCATCTATGAGAACATGAGAACCTAATTAGGTTTAACAAGGCCAAGGTGTTTCACTTGGGTTATGGCAATCCCAGATATGAGTATAGACTGGGAGAAGAACTCCTTGAGAGCAGCCCTGCAGAGAAGGACCTGGGAGTCCTGCTGGATGAAAAGCTGGACATGAGCCTGCAGTGTGCTTTTAAGCCTGGAAAGCCAGCTGTGTTTGGATCTGGAGCCTCTACACAAGAAAGAGAGACATGGAGCTGTTGGAGCAGATCCAGAGGAAGACTGGAAGATGATCAGAGGGCTGGAGCACCTCTCCTATAGAGGAAGACAGAAAGTTGGGCTTCTTCAGCCTGGAGAAGGCTCTGGAAAGACTTAATTGTGGCCTTCTAGTATTTGAAGGGAACTTACAAGCAGGAGGGGGATTGACTTTTTACATGGTCTGATAGTAACAGGACAAGGGGGAACAGACTTAAACTAGAAGAGAGGATTTAGGTTAGATATTAAGAAGAAATTTTTCATTCAGAGGGTGGTGAGGAGCTGGAACAAACTGCCCAGAGAAGCTGTGGATGCCCCATCCCTGGAGCATTCAAGTCCAGGTGGATGGGGCCCTGGGCAGCCTGAGCTGGTGAGTGGCAGCCCTGACTATGGCTGGAGGATTGGGACTAGATCTGTAAGGTCCCTTCCAACAGACATTCAATGGTTCTATGAATACACCCATGATAAATGGCACAACAAAATCTGAATTCATTAAGCAGTTTTTTAATTTCAAATGTGTCAGAACTTTCTGGCCAGAATACTGTTTTTTACCACTGGGTATCTAATGTTTAGTGAGTGGCCCTTTATATTGAGTAATATTAGCATAGGATCTCAAACTTTTTTTTTTTTTTTTTGATAATAAGATACAAAATGCAAAGTAAAAGCCATATTTTTGTTTACGTCAGTTTTGTTTGACATATTAGCAGAGTTTCAAGATCATTAAACAGTCATTAACAAATATGTAAAGACTACATTTGGTATTTAAAGGGAGGTCCATTGCTATGTAAAGCTGTCTTATTTTCACTTTGGAGACTGGTGTGAGGCATTACTCTCCCAGTTTGACTGCTTCCAAGAACATAGAAAAAGAAGAAAAATGGTGACACGAAGAAAGATGTGCCCCCTTACCAAACAGATGAAACTGAATTGCCTTTCAAAGCTAAGCCCCAGAGCAGTAGATGGTGTATAGCCTCATCTCAGAAAGAGATCAGAGAGAGAGTTCAATAGCAGCCAGGTGCCATCAGGTGCTGAGAAGAGCCAGGAGAGAGACAATCTGATCAGACAATGTAGTTTTATTATTTTTGTTCTTAGTAAGAACCATCTGAAAAGAGCCAGGCTGTTAGATGGCACTGAAGACAGCACAATTTGAACCTGACTTCTTAGTAACACTCTGCTTGGTCTAGTTGTGGAGAGGGCT